>NC_091307.1:21933172-22108172 GCF_038502225.1 Cherax quadricarinatus | reverse complement strand
CTCTCTCTCTCTCTCTCTCTCTCTCTCTCTCTCTCTCTTTTTAAGGAACAACTTTGATGGGGAAAGTTTTAATTGTATACTGCACAGCATGTGAGTGGGTGGATGGGTGTGTGGGTGGGTAGGTAGGATAGTACGTGGGTGGGTGGGATAGTGGGTGGGTGGGATAGTGGGTGGTTGAGTAGATGAGTGGGTGGGTGAGAGTGAGGGTATGTGGGTAAGTTTGTGGGACGAGTGCGAACAAGTACAATGAAATGGCTAGAAGTGACTTGGCAGGGCTAGGAATGGCTAAGAATGGCTAGACAGGGGTAGGAGTAGCCAGGAGTGGCTAGGCAGGGTAGGAGTAGCCAGGAGTGGCTAGGCAGGGGAAGGAGTAGCCAGGACTGGCCACGCAGGGCTAGAAGTAGCCAGTAGCTAGGCAGGGCTAGGAGCAGCAGGAGTGGCTAGGAAGGGCTAGGAGTAGCAGGAGTGGCTAGGCAGGGTTAGGAGTAGCCAGGAGTAGCTAGACAGGGCTAGAGGTAGCCAGGAGTGGCTAGACAGGGCTAGAGGTAGCCAGGAGTGGCTAGACAGGGCTAGAAGTAGTCAGGAGTGGCTAGACAGAGCTAGAGATAGCTAGGAGTGGCTAGACAGGGCTAGAGGTAGCGAGGAGTGGCTATACAGGGCTAGAGGTAGCGAGGAGTGGCTATACAGGGCTAGAGGTAGCCAGGAGTGGCTAGACAGGGCTAGAGGTAGCCAGGAGTGATAGACAGGGCTAGAGGTAGCCAGGAGTGGCTAGACAGGGCTAGAGGTAGCCAGGAGTGGCTAGACAGGGCTAGAGGTAGCCAGGAGTGGCTAGACAGGGCTAGAGGTAGCGAGGAGTGGCTAGACAGGGCTAGAAGTAGCCAGGAGAAGCTATATATATATATATATATATATATATATATATATATATATATATATATATATATATATATATATATATATATATATATAAAATATATATATAAATATATATAATATATATATATATATATATATATATATATATATATATATATATATATATATATTTAATATATATATATATATATATATATATATATATATATATATATATATATATATATATATATGTCGTGCCGAATATGTAAAACTGGTCAATTAGCAAGAACTCATTTAAAATTAAGTCCTTTCTAAAATTTTCTCTTATACGTTTAAACATATATTTTTTTCATTAATGTTGATGTAAAAATTTTTAATTTTGCACCAAAAGAATCTTAGAAAACTTACCTAACCTTATTATAACAAGCGCAATTTATTTTAGCCTAACCAAACTAAATACATTTTAGATTTGTTTACAATAATTTAATACTAAACAAACACAGTGAAATATATTTTTTTTCGTTAGGTTCAGAATGATTTTGGCGAAATTATTGCATAAACAAATTTTCGCTTGTCCTATATGGCAAGATGAACGTTGCTATTTAAGCCAAGATCGCAAGTTCTGCCTATTCGGCACGACATATATATATATATATATATATTACACAAAAAACAATAAAAAATAGAAAGACCCCCTCCCCCATCTACGTTCTCAATAAACTACAAAGACGTGTTCGTACAACTTTTTCAAAATTCTAATTTTTCTCCCCTACAAAACTCGCGAAAGAAAAAAGTCTTTTGAATATTCAAATTTATTTTCAAAATTCATCAGGATGGTTATATTAATTATGAAAAAAAAATGTTCATCGATTTTTTTCCCTGGACTCGACTAAATATACTTATTCTAAAAAAAAAAAAAATTTAATTCTCTTTGTATTTAGAAAAAAAATCTGAATTCAGAAGAAACAACTGTTTTTTCCTTAAAGTTTACTCTTTGTATTCTTCACTGTATTTCACTGTATTTGACTGTAGTATGCTATTTCACTGTAATACATTGTATTATACTGTAGTACATTTTATTACACTATTTCACTGTATTACACTGCATTACACTATATTTCACTCTATTACCCTGTATTTCACTGTATTATCCTGTATTTCACTGTATTACCCTGTATTTCATGTATCACTCTGCATTACACAGCATTTCACTGTAGTACACTGCATTTCACTATATTACAATGTATTACAGTATTTCATTGTATCTCACTGTATTACACTGTATTACCCTGCAATACACCATATTTCACTGTAGTACACTGTATTACAAAGTGTTACAGTATTTCATTATATCTGACTGCATTACACTGTATTTCACTATATAATACAACATGACGTCTCTCCCTCTACTGTCATAATCTCCCACCGCTGCCGCTCGGCCCTATTTTCTACTACTAAGAAAGTATTAAATTTAGAACCTCTTCCTTAATATCTTTAGTTTTTTAATATCTTTATTATTATTATTATTATTATTATTATTATTATTATTATTATTATTATTATTGTATTATATTATTATTATTGATACTGTTATTATATTATTATCGCTATTATTATTATTATTATTATTACTATTAATTATTGTTATTATTATTGCTTTGTTATATCCTTCTTATTACTGTTTTACCACTGTTATTACTTCTTCAACTCTTCATTTCTTCTTTTTTTCCCCTTGTCTTCCTTCTTACCCTCGTCCTCCAATTGTCCCTTTGTCTCTCATCTTCACTCTCTATATTACTGTTCATCTGTCTTCCTCTCTAAGAGTTCCTCTTCATAGTTCCTCACGTTGACCCTCTCTCTCTCTCTCTCTCTCTCTCTCTCTCTCTCTCTCTCTTGACGAGCCTGGTCCATGGCCGGGTTCCGGGAGTAGATAGACTCTCGAAAGTCATCAAAGATCTGTCTGTCTGTCTGTCTGTCTGTCTGTCTGTCTGTCTGTCTGTCTGTCTGTCTGTCTCTCTCTCTCTCTCTCTCTCTCTCTCTCTTCCCCAGGGTCGTCTCTTGGTTGGACTATTGCTTACAAATTTCTAGCCTCTTACAGTTCTTCGTGTGAGGGCATCCTTCCAGACGGTAAGTTTAAACAAAGGAAATGAAAGGGGAGGAATGAAGGGAGGGGGGAATTAGCGGTGTGTGTTTTTGCGCGTGGGGGATGGGGAAGGGGAGGGGAGAAGGAAGGGGAGGGGAGGATCATGACTTAATAGGGAGTTATCATGCATTTCAACTACCCTTAAGTGTATCCCTCGTTATCCACCCCTTGAGCAGGGGTGGTTGAAATCACGTTCATTCCTCCCTCCCCCTTCCACCCTTCCCCCCTTCTTACCCTCCCCCTCTCACTCTCCTTGTGTCTCACCCCTCACCTTCCAAATCCTGCTACATGTCTCACCCGCTCTCTTGTGTCTCATCCCTCACTCTCCTCCACACATTCTCTCACATCATCCTGATTTCACTCCATCCATCTTCCCATACATCCTCCTTCTCGTGGTTACCCCCCCTTTTACCCTACCCCTCATCTACTCCAACACATTGACTTCTTTCTTCACTCCCATCTTCACTCATCCCTTTCCCCTCAGTTTTCAACCCTCACCTGTATACATCTACACCAGGAGTCATAGCCAGGAGCTATAAATCGACCTCTGCAACCACAAATAGGTGAGTAAACCAATCCACGAACCCTCTTGGCCCTCTCACATTTCTCCCCCTCCCACGCATCTTCCCCTCTCACTCATCTTCTCCTCACTCACCCACCAACTTTCATCACCCTCCAGACCGATACTTTGACTCTCCCTAAAACTACCGATTTGGCTTAATTATAATTTCCAATTAACCAGAGAAAGTGCCTTCATTTGGGCTGCAGGTTAATTACTGACCTAGTTAATCGTTTATCCATAAGTCATACCTTAATCACTCCTCCATTATATATATATATATATATATATATATATATATATATATATATATATATATATATATATATCACAGCATTTCTTAAGGACAGTTTAAGTGCTAGACTGTATTATAATTCAAAGGCTTGTTCGAGAACAAATTTTACATGATAAATGTAGCACTGCCAAGACGTATGTAAACTGTGGATTTGTACTCACATTTGGAGGTGCCCTAAGACGCCAAAACTCCACTGATGTTCTCTGTGCTCGCCTCTGCAGCCTTTCTTCTCTCTGTTTCTTTCTCTCTCACCCTACATGGGTTTTTCTTATACTCAAATACATTGTTAAACTTCTAATCTTCTGTCATGTTTGTCTTCTTTCTCTTTAATCGCTCCACTCCAGCTAAAAGTAACTAAAACAGAATATAATCCTCCTCTCTGGTCAGCGATTTCATAAGAGGCCGAAGATGAGCTGATGATGGTGTGGCAGACACAAGAACCACACAGCTTCACCTCACCCCGTGATTCTTAGCGCACTCGAGTTCCCTACAATCATCATACAGACTGGGAAATGAGATTTGACACATCGCTCATCTACACCGAGACTTTAATGTTCTTCCCCCTTACCCTCCACCCCACACCCAACAGCATCCATCCCTCCACACTCTTACATCTTCCTCACCTTGCCTCCCCAGCCTTGCTATAACTCATCTGATGATCTATGGCCCGTCATTATTCTGGGCATTAATGACCCAAATTGCGTTTCATCGTCTGGACGTTAAAAAAAGACAAAATGAGCACAGAGAAAACAGTAGTTAGTATTCATTTAGCCGGATATAGTTAATGTTTATTGTGGGTACTGTTGGTGCCTGTTGTGGGTACTATTGGTATCTAATGTGGGTACTGTTGGTGTCTGTTGTGGGCACCGTTGGTGTCTATTGTGGGTACTATTTGTGTCCTTGGGTTTTGTTGGTATCCATTGCTGTTGTCTGTTTTGGGTACTGTTAGTGTCTGTTATGGATATTGCTGGTGTTTATTGTGGGTGCCGCTCTCTGCTGTGAGCACTGTTTGTCTGTTGTAGGTACTGCTGGTATCTACTGCAAGTACTGTTGGTGTCTGTTTTGGTTACTGATTATGTCAGCTGTGGGTGCTACTGGTGCTTTTCCAGTACCCAGTGCTTTTTCGACCAGTGCTTTTTTCAAGCATTGGTGAGGATTTATGGTACTCAACTGTTTACCAGAATGTGTGTGTATATATATATATATATATATATATATATATATATATATATATATATATATATATATACACACACACACACACACACACACACACACACACACACACACACACACATATATATATATATATATATATATATATATATATATGTGTGTGTGTGTGTGTGTGTGTGTGTGTGTGTGTCCTGCCAAGTGAGTGTAAAACGAAAGCCTGTAATTGTTTTACATGATAGGATTGCTGGTGTCTTTTTTGTCTCATAAACATTCAAGATCTCAGGTACGTCTTACTACTTCTATCTACACTTAGGTCACACTACACATACATGTACATGCGTATATATACGCAACCCTACGGGTTTTCTTCTATTTTCTTATTAGTTCTTGTTCTTGTTTATTTCCTCTTATCTCCATGAGGAAGTGGAACAGAATTCTTCCTCCGTAAGCCATGCTTGTAGTAAGAGGCGACTAACATGCAGGGAGCAAAGGGCTAGTAGCCCCTTATCCTGTATACATTACTAAAGTTAAAAAGAGAAATTTTTGTTTTTCTTTTTGGGCCACCCTGCCTCGGTGGGTTACGACCGGTTTATTGAAAGAAGAAGATATATAAATCTGATAGTTCTTTGTTTATTGTGTCCCTATCAATTCTCTGATTGTTGAAGTTGAATTTACTAAACATTCCTTCTCGTGTATTAGTTCTGAGAATTTTCACCCCTGCATTTATGCTTCTTTGTACTTCTTTTGACGTTATGCTCAGAATATATTATGTTTGTGATTGTTATGTCTCTGATCAATTCTTCGATGTTCGTGTAAATCAAATCCAGAGTATTTTTATTCCTAGTGGCTTGTGTAATATATTGGTTCAAAGTAAACTTTTCACAAAGCGCCATTATCTGTGTGGTCTGTATCTGCTGAGCTGGCGTGCTTACACTCACTATTTCTACGACAACGCTGTGATTTACCATCTATTTCAAATTTGGGAGATTGAAATCTCCGAGGAGGATAATATTTGGAGTAGGATTCTCCAGGTCTCAAGGTATCTATTATCCTTATCTGTTTCGTGAACCCCTCAGGCGTTGATGACGGTGGTTTCATAAGCAAGGATAATCACTAGATTCTTGTTCTCCACTTTAACACCCAGTACTTCTACTGTATCATTCATTGATTGCAACAGTTCCGTGCAACAAAGAGTGTCTTTCACACAGAGACCTACTCCTCCCTGTGACCTCTTCACATTGTCACATCTATAAAAATTGTAATTCTTCACCTATAACTCCCCGTCAAAACATCCCTTGTACATGTGTCTGCAAATGCTGCAAACACCCTATTTGCTTCTGTGAGGACCCCAATAACTTTATAACTTCCATTTGTTTGTAATCCCTGAATGTTAGGAGATAGGGAAGGAGGATTCACCATTTGAGATGTTTGGGTTTTGTATAAGTATGGTTAATACCTCTGGTATTAACCATACTGTCCTACGTTACTCAATGTACATATTGCCTTGCCAGTCTCTACAGTACTGGTAATGTAGACTGATGTATATTTGGTCCTGGTATGTGTGACCTACTCATATACTGTGTTGTCTTAACATTATTACCACCTGTCTAGGTATTACCTGTTCTCTTGTTGTGTTCGTTTATGTTGATTTCTCTGGTATACTGCCCCTTAAAAATATTTTGTGCAATGTCTCCCGTTTCTCAGCATTTACAAGTATTTTTATGCCGTCCGTTCCTCTTAACATTGAACTTTGGGCAGCTTAGAGTATAAAATTTCCTGGTGGTTAATGATGATAGTCACGGCTGGGGGGTGAAAATATCTGCCTTTTTCACCTAGGCGATACCGCCATTTTCTCACCATATTAGACCACTTTTCAATGTGTGGATTTTTCCATCCTTTATCATATATACAAATATCTTTCCCATAATGTGTACATTAGCCCTCTCTGCCCTTGCTGCTTCACCTTCACGTCCAGTAGTAACAGCCTGGTTGATCAGACTTTGATACACCAGGAGGCCTGGTCTGGGACCTGGCCGCGGGGGGCGATGACCCCCGGAAATATCCTTCAGGTATTTCCCAGCTTTCTCTCTGCACACGATCCTTCACCTCTTTCACTTCCGCTTTTCACTCCGCTTTCTTCTCAATCATCCCTCCTCCTCCTCCTCCTTTACAAACCTTCTCTTCCTCCTACTTCAAAGAGGGGAAAAATAAGCCTTCCAGGTATTCTCGTTTACTGCCTATCCCCCCCAGTCTTGATGGGGAAGGGGTGAATAGGGAAAGAGAGGTTAAATGGAGAGGCGAATGGAGGGGTTAAAGAAAGGGTGAATACAAAGGTAGATAGGTAAGAGACGAGAGAAGAAAGCGGCAGAAGGAAGAGGGGAATAAAGGAAGGAGAAGGGGAAAGAAGAGGGTGAATTGAAATACGATGAGTTGGGGAAGTTTGGAAGGACATGAGGAGAACAATGAGGGAACTGGAGATGATGATAGTGGTAGTGGTAAGGGGAGGGGTAAGGGAGGTAGAGATTACGGAAGGTAGAGAGTAAGAGAGAAATGATGACGCAACAAAACGCAACCTATCGTCTGCGTCACGGTGCGTCACGCTGCGTCACAGAACAAGGACGGCAACCACAGCGAGATTACCTGCTGATGGTCCAGGTATCATCGCCCCCTCTTCCTGGTCTCAGACCAGGCCACGTGAATTGGAGAGGCAACACGACAGGAATAAGAAGTCGAGAGGAACAGTGGAAAGCAAAAAGATATGTTTGCAATCGTGTCATTACGATTCCGTGAGTCATGAGATATGTGAATACTGAAAGTACGTAACTGTTTCTAAGATTTATCTGTCATCTTGCATGTCCAAGAGTCAGAAAAAAATACAATCTCGCCAGAGTGCAAAACGTTTAACATGTTTCCACTTCACTCATACATGACAGGACGGTAATAGCGCTCTGGATGGTTGCACTCTAACAACCCTACTACCTGCTTAAAATGTATTTTTAGAGTGAGCTCTCCAGAGAATACAATTTTTTTTAAATTATTCTCAACAGTAATTTAATTGAATGAACACAGGAATTTTTTAAGCATATTCCAGATCAACATTTTCTCCCGCCTTAAATGGGAACATTAGTATACCGCGATATTTCAGTCTAGCGAGCACAAGTGCTTTAAAGATAGTTATCACTGGCTTTGCATCTCATGCTATGAAGGTTCTTATCCAGTATATCATTTTCCTAGCAGCTGTGATAGTAACACTGTTGTGATCGTTAAATGTAAGATCTTCCTTCGTAGTTACCCCCTGGGCAGGGGAGCCATAGGCACAGTAAGGGAACACTATATCAACATCCGTGGCCCCAGACTGTTCAACACATTACCAGAAGACATTAGAAATTCTGCTGGAACAAGTGTAGAAGCCTTCAAAAGACAACTGGGCAAGTATCTTCACCAGCTGCCTGATCAACCAGGCCAGTGTCCCACCAGCAGCAATAGCCTGGTTGACAAGGAGAGCACCAGACAAGCTTGTCCCAGGGCCGGACTGCGGAGTAGAAAACTCTCGAAACTGCTGTCTGCTGTCTCGCTCTTACCTGGAGGTTACCTGGAGGTTATTCCGGAGATCAACGCCCCCGCGGCCCGGTCCACGACCAGGCCTCCCGATGGATCAGGGCCTGATCAACTAGGCTGTTACTACTGGCCGCACGCAGTCCAACGTACGAGCCACAGCCCGGCTGATCCTGCACTGACTTTAGGTATCTGTCCAGCTCTCTCTTGAAAGCAGCCAGGGTCTTATTGGCAATTCCCCTAATGCTTGATGGGAGGCTGTTGAACAGTCTTGGGCCCCGGACACTTATGGTGTTTTCCCTTAGTGTACCAATGGCGCTCCTACTTTTTATTGGGGGCATTTTGCATCGCCTGCCCAGTCTTTTACTTTCGTAGGGAGTGATTTCTGTGTGCAGATTTGGGACCATTCCTTCCAAGATTTTCCAAGTGTAGATTATGATATATCTCTCCCTCCTGCGTTCCAACGAGTACAAGTCAAGTGCTTCCAAGCGTTCCCAGTAGTTAAGGTGCTTGACAGAACTTATACGTGCAGTAAAGGATCTCTGTACACTCTCTAGATCTGCGATTTCACCTGCTTTGAATGGAGATGTTAATGTACAGCAGTATTCCAGCCTAGAGAGAACAAGTGATTTGAAAAGGATCATCATGGGCTTGGCATCTCTCGTTTTGAAAGTTCTCATTATCCATCCTATCATTTTCTTTGCACGTGCGATAGTGGCACTGTTGTGATCCTGGAAAGTGAGACCCTCAGACATTACTACTCCCAGGTCCCTTACATTATTTTTCCGCTCTATTGTATGGCCGGAGTCTGTAGTATACTCTGTTCTAGTTATTATCTCCTCCAGTTTTCCATAACGGAGAAGTTGGAATTTGTCCTCATTGAACATCATATTGTTTACCGTTGCCCACTGGAAAACTTTGTTTATATCTTCTTGGAGATTAACCGCGTCCTCAGCAGATGACAGCCTCATGCAGATCCTAGTATCATCCGCAAAGGATGATACGGTGCTGTGGTGTATATCTCTGTCTATGTCTGATATGAGGATAAGGAATAAGATGGGGGCGAGTACTGTGCCTTGTGGAACAGAGCTCTTCACAATGGCAGCCTCCGATTTAACTCTGTTGACCACTACTCTTTGTGTTCGATTTGTTAGGAAGTTGAAGATCCATCTCCCCACTTTCCCAGTTATTCCTTTAGCACGTATTTTATGGGCTATTACGCCATGATCGCATTTGTCAAATGCTTTCGCAAAGTCTGTGTATATTACATCTGCATTCTGATTTTCTTCCAGTGCATCCAAGGCCATGTCATAGTGATCCAGTAGTTGTGAGAGGCAGGAGCGAACTGCCCTGAACCCATGTTGCCCTGGATTGTGCAGATTTTGGGAATCCAGGTGATTTGCAATCCTGCTTCTTAGCACTCTTTCAAAGATTTTTATGATGTGGGACGTCAGAGTTATTGGTCTATAGTTCTTAGCTAATGCTTTGCTGCCACCTTTATGGAGTGGGGCTATATCCGTTGTTTTAAGTGACTGGAATTTCACCCATGTCCAAGCTCCTCCTCCATAGTGTACTTAGGGCACACGAGAGGGGTTTCTTGCAGTTCTTAATGAAAACAGAGTTCCACGAGTCTGGGCCCGGGGCTGAGTGCATAGGCATGTTGTCAATGGCTTTTTCGAAATCTATCGGAGTTAGGGTAATGTCGGAAATCTGGCATACATTTATGGAGTTTTGAGGCTCATTCATGAAGAAATCATTTGGGTCGTCGATCCTCAGACCGATTAGTGGTTCACTAAACACAGTCGTACTGGGATTTCAATATTTCACTCATTTCCTTGTCATCTGTGTAAGTCCCATCCTGTCTGAGTAAGGGCCCGATACTAGATGTGGTATTTGCCTTGTTTTTGGCATATGAAAAGAAATATTTTGAATTTCTTTCAATTTCACTAATAGCTTTAAGCTCCTTCTGCCTCTCCTGGTTCCTGTAAGAGTCATTTAACTTAAGTTCGATGGTTTCCACTTCCCTGGTCAGCGCCTACTTTCGTGTATCAGATATTCTAGCACTCCTGAGGAGCTCAGTGACTCTTCGTCGTCTTCTGTAGAGGGAGCGTCTCTCTCCAGTTTACTCCTGCTCTTCTTCTTTCTTAGGGGAATATGCCTAGAACATGCTTCGGCTGCCAGGAAGTTGATCCTTCCAAGGCACTGGTTTGGATCCATGTCATTTAAAACATCTTCCCAACATGTTTCGTTTAGGACATGGTTTACCTGGTCCCAGTTGATGTTCTTGTTGTTGAAGTTGTATTTTGTGAAGACACCTTCACAGGTACATGCATTCTGCTGATCAGGATCCCTATGCATATACGTCTGGACTTCGATTAGGTTGTGATCGGAATTAGTTGTTTTTGATATTCTTATGTCTCTTATCAGGTCCTCATTATTTGTGAAGATAAGGTCAAGTGTGTTTTCTAGTCTTGTTGGCTCCACTATCTGCTGGCTTAAGGTGTGTTTTTCGCAGAGACTTAGTAGCTCATGTGTGTGTGACCTTTCATCTGCGCTACCTCCGGGGATTGTTTCAGCTATAACATTATTTGCTACATTCTTCCATTTTGTATGCCTAAGGTTGAAATCACCAAGCAGTAAGATGTTTGGGGATGGAGCTGGAAGGTTTTCCAAACAGTAATCGATTTTCAGTAGCTGTTCCTTAAACTGTTGTGAGGTTGCATCTGGTGGCTTGTATACAACCACAATGACTAGGTTTTGGTTCTCGATCTTTATTGATAGAACTTTAACTACCTCATTTGTGGTGTTCAGCAACTCCGTGCAGATAAGGGACTCTTTGACATACAGGCCAACCCCCCCCCCCTCCTTGTAATGACTATTTTTTTTTTAGGAGCTTAGTCGCTCAACCTCGATAGGCGTTCAGTCCCTCAGCTTATATCAGTCTTGTGTAGTACATGTGTTTTGGTTACTTTTTTTTTTAAATTCTTGGCCTTGTCATGGGGCGGCCGCGGGGTCGATGACCCCAGGAACATCCTTCAGGTATTACTCTTCGGGTATGATTGAAAATTAAAAACTCTTCTGCCCATTTTTCCAGCTATTCATTTTGAACGCATTTTGTGTGCTGTAACACCGTGATCACCACCACACAAACCATTAATACAATCACCACCATCACTACCACCACTACTACCACAATCTCCTTCTACCTACCACAACCAGTTTGTCTTGGCTCAAAGTGCATTAACACAACCAGCACCACCAACAACCACCACCACCACTCATCACGACCACCACCACGACCACAATCTCCTTCCCCCTACCACCACCAGTTTGTCTTGGCTCACAATGCATTAAGCCATTGAAGGCCGACGACAAATTCCTTTATTTCCCAAGCGAGTGTTGTGGTGACGACTCTCTTGAGAGTGAAGGCTCAGCTCAACCATGAAATTAATTTCTACGGAATTTCTCCAGGCCACATCTGACGATTTTTCATCCAGGGTGTGCGGGAAATTTTGTGGGTAGTAGTGGATGTGTTGGAAGCATGGGAAGGGGAGGGTGAAGAGGAGGGATGAGGATGATCTTGAGGAGAGATGGGAAAGGGAAGAAGGAATGGAGATTGAGTAGAAAGCTGAGAATGGAACAGAAATGATGGAATGAGAAATGAAGGGGATGGAATAGGGCGAGTGGATGGGTAGATAAGGAGGATGTTGAGAGGTGACACAGTGAAGGTGACAGTGAAGGTAACAGTGAAGGTAACAGTGAAGGTGACATGGTGAAGGTGGCACAGTGAAGGTGACAGTGAAGGTGACATGGTGAAGGTGATGTAGAACTATGCTAAAACAAAAGTGGCTTGGCACAGCTTTAAAAGCTTAATATTTACGCTGGAAACAGATTAACAGATAAACATTTTACTACTGGTACACCAAGCAACTACAGCACCACCGGGTCATTCCTACACCCACAACTCCACTGTGTCACTTCCCACGTACGTGTACACGTGTACACATACACAAAGAAGGTTCTATAATTGAAGTTGACAGTTGGTACAGCACACGACTACATCATCTCAGTACCTTACTTAATCACTCTATATATCACTCTGAATGGTAGAATATCAGATAATAATATCCTCACTATTAACTGGTAAGAGCACTGTATATCGTACCACCATCCCACCTTCAGGAGCTGAGATTCGAACCCTGCAGCCATAATTAAGTGTTCACGCGCGCGCGCGCGCACACACATATACACACACAGTTTAAAGAATAGGTATGGCTTACACAGCCAAGAGAGAGTGAATCCAGTAGCGACCACCTGAGAAACACACTAAACGAGAGAGAGAGAGAGAGAGAGAGAGAGAGAGAGAGAGTGAGTGAGAAAGAGAATTATCTGTGTGTAGTCACAAAAGCAGAAGGTATGGTAGTGGTGTCCTGTCTTGAGTTGTTAGTGTTGCCTGCAGCGTGCGTGAGGTCAAGCCCAGGCAACACACGCGCCCCTGCAACTCTCGCAACACACAATTCTTGTTCATCCAAACTTTCCCAAATTGTTAACTCAATCTTGTCACACACCTGACAGCCATAAGTAATTCCTTCCTGTAGCGACATGTCACTTCTAAAACCCTCTCGAGTCACTACTATTTTCGTACTTTCTCTCTCATATATATATATATATATATATATATATATATATATATATATATATATATATATATATATATATATATATTTAACAAGTCAGCCGTCTCCCACCGAGGCAGGGTGACCCAAAAAGAAAGAAAATCCTCAATAAGAAAATACTTTCATCATTCAACACTTTCACCTCACTCACACATTACCACTGTTTTTGCAGAGGTGCTCAGAACACAACAGTTTAGAAGCATATACGTATAAAGATACACAACATATCCCTC
This sequence comes from Cherax quadricarinatus, assembly GCF_038502225.1. Classification (NCBI taxonomy): domain Eukaryota; kingdom Metazoa; phylum Arthropoda; class Malacostraca; order Decapoda; family Parastacidae; genus Cherax; species Cherax quadricarinatus. The sequence goes on along the minus strand of NC_091307.1, from coordinate 22,094,677 downwards.
CAAACTGCTAATATCCTGAACCCCTCCTTTAGAGTGCAGACATTGTACTTCCCATTTCCAGGACTCAAGTCTGGCTATATAAAAATAACCGGTTTCCCTGAATCCCTTCACTAAATATTACCCTGCTCACACTCAACAGATCGTCAGGTCCCAAATACCACACACACACACACACACACACACACACACACACACACACACACACACACACACACACACACACACACCCAGATATATATATATATATATATATATATATATATATATATATATATATATATATATTATTTTTTTTATTATCACACTGGCCGATTCCCACCAAGGCAGGGTGGCCCGAAAAAGAAAAACTTTCACCATCATTCACTCCATCACTGTCTTGCCAGAAGGGTGCTTTACACTACAGTTTTTAAACTGCAACATTAACACCCCTCCTTCAGAGTGCAGGCACTGTACTTCCCATCTCCAGGACTCAAGTCCGGCCTGCCGGTTTCCCTGAACCCCTTCATAAATGTTACCCTGCTCACACTCCAACAGCACGTCAAGTATTAAAAACCATTTGTCTCCATTCACTCCTATCAAACACGCTCACGCATGCCTGCTTGAAGTCCAAGCCCCTCGCACACAAAACCTCCTTTACCCCCACCCTCCAACCTTTCCTAGGCCGACCCCTACCCTGCCTTCCTTCCACTACAGACTGATACACTCTTGAAGTTATTCTGTTTCGCTCCATTCTCTCCACATGTCCGAACCACCTCAACAACCCTTCCTCAGCCCTCTGAACAACAGTTTTGGTAATCCCGCACCTCCTCCTAACTTCCAAACTACGAATTCTCTGCATTATATTCACACCACACATTGCTCTCAGACATGACATCTCCACTGCCTCCAGCCTTCTCCTCGCTGCAACATTCATCACCCATGCTTCACACCCATATAAGAGCGTTGGTAAAACTATACTCTCATACATTCCCCTCTTTGCCTCCAAGGACAAAGTTCTTTGTCTCCACAGACTCCTAAATGCACCACTCACCCTTTTCCCCTCATCAATTCTATGATTCACATCATCTTTCATAGACCCATCCGCTGAAACGTCCACTCCCAAATATCTGAATACATTCACCTCCTCCATACTCTCTCCCTCCAATCTGATATCCAATCTTTCATCACCTAATCTTTTTATCCTCATAACCTTACTCTTTCCTGTATTCACTTTCAATTTTCTTCTTTTGCACACCCTACCAAATTCATCCACCAATCTCTGCAACTTCTCTTCAGAATCTCCCAAGAGCACAGTGTCATCAGCAAAGAGCAACTGTGACAACTCCCACTTTATGTGTGATTCTTTATCTTTTAACTCCACGCCTCTTGCCAAGACCCTCGCATTTACTTCTCTTACAACCCCATCTATAAATATATTAAACAACCACGGTGACATCACACATCCTTGTCTAAGGCCTACTTTTACTGGGAAATAATTTCCCTCTTTCCTACATACTCTAACTTGAGCCTCACTATCCTCGTAAAAACTCTTCACTGCTTTCAGTAACCTACCTCCTACACCATACACCTGCAACATCTGCCACATTGCCCCCCTATCCACCCTGTCATACGCCTTTTCCAAATCCATAAATGCCACAAAGACCTCTTTAGCCTTATCTAAATACTGTTCACTTATATGTTTCACTGTAAACACCTGGTCCACACACCCCCTACCTTTCCTAAAGCCTCCTTGTTCATCTGCTATCCTATTCTCCGTCTTACTCTTAATTCTTTCAATAATAACTCTACCATACACTTTGCCAGGTATACTCAACAGACTTATCCCCCTATAATTTTTGCACTCTCTTTTATCCCCTTTGCCTTTATACAAAGGAACTATGCATGCTCTCTGCCAATCCCTAGGTACCTTACCCTCTTCCATACATTTATTAAATAATTGCACCAACCACTCCAAAACTATATCCCCACCTGCTTTTAACATTTCTATCTTTATCCCATCAATCCCGGCTGCCTTACCCCCTTTCATTTTACCTACTGCCTCACGAACTTCCCCCCACACTCACAACTGGCTCTTCCTCACTCCTACAAGATGTTGTTCCTCCTTGCCCTATACACGAATATATATATATATATATAATATATATATATATATATATATATATATATATATATATATATATATATATATATATGTCGTGCTGAATAGGCAGAACTTGCCATCTTGGCTTAAATAGCAACGCTCATCTTGCCATATAGGACAAGTGAAAATTTGTGTATGCAATAATTTCGCCAAAATCATTCTGAACCTAACGAAAAAAATATATTTCACTGTTTTTGTTTAGTAATAAATTATTGTAAACAAATCTAAAATATACTTAGTTGGGTAAGCTAAAATAAATTGTTCTTGTTATAATAAGGTTAGGTAAGTTTTCTAAGATTCTTTTGGAGCAAAATTAAATTTTTTTACATTAACATTAATGAAAAAAACATATCTTTAAACGTATAAGAGAAAATTTTCGAAAGGACTTAATTTTAAATGAGTTCTTGCTAATTGACCAGTTTTACATATTCGGCACGACATATATATATATACATATAATATATATATATATATATATATATATATAATATATTTATACATATTGTATATATACATATATTTATATATATACATACACATATTTATATACGCACACACACACACACACACACACATATATATATATATATATATATATATATATATATATATATATATATCCTTGGCTAGCGAAGTGTTGTTATTGATCAATACCACTCGTTCGTGGTTACAATAATATATATATATATATATATATATATATATATATATATATATATATATAATTTATATATACATACTTATATATATATATATATATATATATATATATATATATATATATATATATATATACACGTATATATATATATATATATATATATATATATATATATATATATATACGTATATATATATATATATATATATATATATATATATATATATATATATATATATATATACGTATGTATGGAGGAGGTGAACGTATTCAGATATTTGGGAGTGGACGTGTCAGCGGATGGGTCTATGAAAGATGAGGTGAATCATAGAATTGATGAGGGGAAAAGAGTGAGTGGTGCACTTAGGAGTCTGTGGAGACAGAGAACTTTGTCCTTGGAGGCAAAGAGGGGAATGTATGAGAGTATAGTTTTACCAACGCTCTTATATGGGTGTGAAGCATGGGTGATGAATGTTGCAGCGAGGAGAAGGCTGGAGGCAGTGGAGATGTCATGTCTGAGGGCAATGTGTGGTGTGAATATAATGCAGAGAATTCGTAGTTTGGAAGTTAGGAGGAGGTGCGGGATTACCAAAACTGTTGTCCAGAGGGCTGAGGAAGGGTTGTTGAGGTGGTTCGGACATGTAGAGAGAATGGAGCGAAACAGAATAACTTCAAGAGTGTATCAGTCTGTAGTGGAAGGAAGGCGGGGTAGGGGTCGGCCTAGGAAGGGTTGGAGGGAGGGGGTAAAGGAGGTTTTGTGTGCGAGGGGCTTGGACTTCAAGCAGGCATGCGTGAGCGTGTTTGATAGGAGTGAATGGAGACAAATGGTTTTTAATACTTGACGTGCTGTTGGAGTGTGAGCAAAGTAACATTTATGAAGGGATTCAGGGAAACCGGCAGGCCGGACTTGAGTCCTGGAGATGGGAAGTACAGTGCCTGCACTCTGAAGGAGGGGTGTTAATGTTGCAGTTTAAAAACTGTAGTGTAAAGCACCCTTCTGGCAAGACAGTGATGGAGTGAATGATGGTGAAAGTTTTTCTTTTTCGGGCCACCCTGCCTTGGTGGGAATCGGCCAGTGTGATAATAAAAAAAAAATAAAAAAATAATACGTATATATATATATATATATATATATATATATATATATATATATATATATATATATATAAATATATATATATACATATATATACACGTACGTACGTACTCTTTAGTCTGACAGCGGTTAGGAAGTAGCAAGATCTGGACGGGAAAGAACTTCTCAAATATTGTATACAGAGTTTTAATAATAGTTATGATAGCATCCATAAAAGCCATGAATTCAGAGATTTTCGTGAGAAAGTGAGAGGTTCTGCTAAGTACCGAGACTCGACCCAAGCAATCACAACATGGCGACTGTGTGTTTCGCTATCGTAATGGTATGTAATACTGACAAGTTGTTAAGCAAGACAATCGCCACGGATAGATACCTGCATTTCCCGAACGTTTCGTCTACGTAATAGCCTTCTTCAGTCAAATACAGAGGTGACTAAGTAGCAAATTCCCACACACAAACACACACACACACACACACACACACACACAAACACACACACACACACACACACATACACACACACACACACACACACACACACACACACACACACACACACACACACACACACACACACACACACACACACCCTCCGCAGCTGCGAGGATTGCGCTACGAAGCCTGTCCCTAGAGGAACATAAAACTTAAGATATAATCACGAAATGCAACGTACTCCATGGCACAGACGAGGACGAGACAGAGTTTACAGCGGCAAATCCACAACAAAGAATATCACGGCCATCCTAGTCAAAGAAACACCAGGAAATACATCGCCAAGACTATAGTAAAGCAGTTGAATAAGCCGGATAGTAACGCAGTTGAACGAGCCGGATAGTGGCAGAGTCCAAAGCTCACTCCATACGCACTCAATTCACGCCACTTGGTCGGAAAATTTAGAGGCGAACCGAAGCCAGGAGATAGCTCTTGCCCGTCGTCTTCCTCCTAAAATAAAAAGATGGGTAATACATGTGCCATAACTGAATATCTCTAACAATGACAACGTTTCCCCAGCAGTGAGTCCATCAAGACTGAGGGACTGACCACCTCAACACTGTCTCCATTATAAAATCTCTGCACGACACTGAAAAAAGCCACTGATTGGCCCAGCGTCTCCATTACATCACCCAGGTGTTGCAAATGCTCCTTATACACGATCTGATACTATATCTGAGTAGCAACTCGGCGTAAAAGTGGTCTGGCTAACAATCTTCCGTATATACCGGCTGCCTTCCATTTTATTCACAAATGAAGGCAGGAGCTTCGCTTCTCAGTGCCCGATGCATAATTTTTTTTTTCGCGATACTGTAAAGCAATGGTATCACATGGAGAGTTTTCGTCGTTCTACCGCAGATGATAATTAAATGTAAAGCAAATTTTATGAAATGTAACCAGTCACCAGTAAAATATCTAGTAATTGTAACATTATTATGAATTAAAAAAAGCCATTTATGTATTTATGTGAAAGTACTGGGTTAAACTGAAGCCATTTGTGCTCTCTCTTTCTCTCTCTCTCTCTCTCTCCTTCTCTCTCCTGCCCACCTTTTCCTCTGCACTTCACTCAGTCCTCGTGAAATCCTTTAATCCTTTGCTCCCGCCCTTTTTTTTTCTCAATTTTCGCCTTAGTTTTTTTTTTCTTGTGTTCCTTTATACGTCTTTATTGACGGAGTCTAATGGAACGTTAAGTTGCCAACACCTCTTTCTCTCTCTCTCTCCTTTCTTTCTCTCTCTCTCCCTCTTGCTCCTCCCTCTCTCTCTCTCTGTATATATATATATATATATATATATATATATATATATATATATATATATATATATATATATATATATATATATATATATATATACCTTTTTATCCGTATATACATATATATGCGCTTATGTGCAGGTGTGAATGCGTGTATGTAATTGTGTGTGTGTGTGTGTGTGTGTGTGTTCTTACCTATTTTTGGTTGCAGGGGTCGATTCACAGCTCCTGACCCATCCTCTGCGCGAACGCAGCACCCACCAATGTCCTCCCCTCTGGTGTCTGGACGAGGGGAAACATTCACAGTTCCTACGAGTTGGGCCACGAGCAATAATTCCAGTGGTGGTGAATAAAATGCTTCACTGCGACACTGAACAAATTCCATCACCACAATAGTGAACAAAATAACTTATAATTGAGCTAAACAAAATCCTTCACTGCAGCAGTGAATAAAATCCTTCACTGCAGTAGTGAACAAACTCCTCTGCACACCAACAGCCTGGTTGATCTGGTCATCCACCGTTAGTCTTGGCCTGGGACCAGACCGCGGGGGCGTTGACCCCCGGGACATTCTCCAGGTAGACATAAGGATGATCATTATGTATCCTAGTTAAAATCTAAAATCCACAGCATTTTTTCCACATCCTCGTCTGACAATGCTCACACTGAAACCTAAACCTGGGCGACGCGGTGTAACTCATCCCGTTTATATCCGCCAGGGGGCCATTAAACATGTACATTAACAGTGGCTGTATGGTGATGCTGCGGCCTCTAGATGTGGGAGTTTCTTAGCTCGGAGGCTTGGAGGAACAAATCCTTAAGGAACCATTGCTGATTTAAATGGATTCGAGATGAGAATTAGGCTCATGGGGAAGCACCTTCATTAGAAAAAATCCCAAATTCTCTGGATCAAAAGCCTTTAAATAGGGAACCAAGAGTGCAACGACTTTTCAACGTCTTGAAGGCATTTTCCCGGGCGTCTTCAAGAAAGAATTTGGTAAGTTCCTAGAGTCAGTTCGTGATCAGCCAGGTTGTAGTGCATACGTCGGACTTCGTGTAACTAGCTCTAATAGCCTGATTAATAAGGGCACCCATGGGAAGGCTACTTTGAGTCTACCTGACTCCAGGTAGTCAGGTAGACTCAAGGTAGGCTCCAGGAAGACTCCAGGTAGACTCAAGGTAGATTCCAGGTAGATTCCAGATAGATTCCAGGTAGGTTCCAGGTAGGTAGCATCATGGGAAAGAATTCCCGAGAGTGAGCGATCTCTCCGTCATATATAAGTCTACCGTACTCAACAAATCTAGGAAATACTTCTGTCATTCTTGTAATTTTGATCTTATTGACAAATTTCTTTACATCAGCTGCTGCTTCGGGAGTTTTTCAAATACGACTCAAGTCGGCAAAAGGTTAAGTCTCGAGAGCGGATTCCAGGAGAATTTTTTAGAACAATAAGAATGTGATTAAGACATGATCTCCTTGGAGCATTTTGGAACAGTCTCTTTGTACCTGTGACTCTATTGTTGGTGTATCGCTTCCCTTTCTCTCCTTCCCTCTCTCACCACCTCTCCTCTCCGTTCCCTCAACTTTTTTTTACCCCCCCCCTCTCTCTCTCCATCCTTTCTTTTCCCTCCTATTCCATTTCCTAATTCGTTCACTTCACCCCTCCTCGCCCTTCTAGTAATCCATTTCTCCTCTCTCTCTCTCATGCCCTTCGAAAGCCCACACGAGAAAGAGCCAACAACCCCGAAAGTCCTTAAACAAAAGCTTGGCGATCCATTGACCAGAGAGGACGCTCTAGCCAATAACAGAACCCGAATGTATTATCCATTGATCCAGGAGTTCACCGTCTATCTCCCCTTGATCCAGGAGTCCACCGTCTATCTTCCCTTGATCCAGGAGTACACCATCTATCTCCCCTTAATCCAGGAGTACACCTTCTATCTCCCCTTGATCCAGGAGTACACTGTCTATCTTCCCTAGATCCAGGAGTCCCTGATGTAACTACCCTTTATCCAAGGTCCCTTCCCTTCCTGGAGCCCCTGCCATCCCTACTTTAGCACCTGCCATCCCTACTTTAGCTCCTGCCATTCACCCTTATTTTAGCCCCTGCCACCCCTACTGGAAACTCTGCTATCTTTTCTGGGCTCCCTGCCATCACAAGTACCAGCAGCCTCGACATAGGCAAAGAACCCAAATGAAAGTGTATATAAGCTTGTGGAAGGTAATCCCAAAATCTGCACGGTGCTCCTTACAGGTTCGAGTAGCAGCAGCTGCAGCAAGAAAAGCGTAATGCCTCAAACTGCTGAGAGACGACCCACCTGCAGAAGGCACCAAAGCACCAGCGCTTGATAAGGCTGTGGATATAGCAGCTAGCAGAGTCGCTAGTGTTGAATGATGGTGAAGGGTGAAGGAGGAGAGGGAGGACGAGGAGGACGGCATGGAGGACGAGGAGGACGACATGAAGGACGAGGAGGACGACATGGAGGAAAAGGAGTAAGAATAAGATAACGTCGGTGGCGGCTAGGAGGCATGTTAGTCGGATACACACCAAAAGTAATGCAACAAAAGGTAGCTGAGTGAAAATTTTTATCCCGTGAATGAGAATATGCCTGAAGGAGGTGCAGAAGTAGCAGCAGCAGAAGAGAAGGATATGGTAATAATAGCTAGGCAAATCTTTTTATCCAGTAGTTGAGCCTTGGCAACCAGCCTGCTTGATTGCTCTCTCAAAATCTCTCAGGAAATCCCAGGGCCCTTAACGAGCTGGCCTGCCGCTGTGAGACGCCCGCCAATATTGCTGGGACGATGTGATGCTGTTGCTGCTGCTGATGGTGCTGCTGCTGCTGCTTATAATGATGTTACTACTACTACTGCTGGTGTTGCTGCTGCTGCTTATAATGATGTTACTACTACTACTGCTGCTGGTGTTGCTGTTGCTGCTGCTGCTTATAATGATGTTACTACTACTACTGCTGCTGGTGTTGCTGTTGCTGCTGCTCCTGCTGCTGCTGGTGTTGATGCTGGTGTTACTGCTAGTGTTTCTGCTGTTAATGATGTTGCTCTGATGCTGCTAATGATGTTGCAGATGTTGGAGATATTGCATGTCTAGGCATGTTTTCTATATCTTCTTTGAATTCTGGGAGATTTGTCCTTGTGTCGTATACATGATTCGTAGAGTGGACAGAGATAATGAGAGTAAAACTGTCTTCATTCTCCACTCTTCTGTCGTTTAGTAGTTTTGCTAAACGTTGATTGCTACTGATCTTTGGATGTTTCGTTATCTTCCCTTTCGTTACTGATGCATGAACCTCCTGTGAGTAGTTGGATAATCCAAGAGGTTATTTTCGACTTGGATTTCGTATATATGAAGAAGTATTTAGCTTTTCTGCAGTATTCCTGAACGTTTTTTTCTTTTTCTTTCGTACTTCTTCCTCCTGGTATAAATGTTCCAGTTTCTGTTATACATCGAGCCTGGCCCATGGCCGGGCTCAGAGAGTAGAGAAACTCTCGAAAATCTTCAAAGGTATATCAAAAGTAATCTCTCCGTGTAGGTTATCTTCCCTTTTCTCATGGCATGTGTTAGTTTATCATCTTCGTCCTTTTTCGACATCTGATCTCTTTGTAAGCTTCCGCAGCAGCACATATTTTATACAGATCTTGTGCTTCCGTAATCAGCTTTCCGCACACTGGTGCAGGTCACCTCAAGATGTTTCCCAGGAATGTCTGATAATTCTTCGTTTATTTTGTACCAGTCATCTTATTACTGAACAAATCTTTACACTGGTTATTAGGTTTTCCAGGAATTTCTTTATGCTTGTCTCTACTTCAGGTTGTGATCCCAGAATATTGCATTTCACAATATTGTCTCTGATTAGTTCATCATTATTCGTGAAGATCAAGTCTACATTATTTGCATTTAGTTAAGAATCTGTTATCTGTTGTTTTAAAAGCAAACGTTTCACACAGCTCCAACAACTCCGTCGGATTTACTTCTTCCTGGTGCTATTTCAAGTACAAAGTTGTAGTCTGTTTTCCAGTCTGCATAATCTTCAAGGAGGATGATAATTGGTGCAGGATTTTCAAGGTTTTCAACGCAGTTGTTGTCCTCATCTGCTGTGTGATTTCCTCTGCCACTGCTGACGGTGGTATATAATAAGGGATAATAACTAGATTCTTGTCCTCCATTTTAATACCCAATACTTCTACTGTATCATTTGATAATTTCAACAATTCTACAATTCTTTACATTACATAGACTCCTATCCTATTTTTTTTACTCTCACGTCTATACATAGAATTTTTACATCCATATCTGATTGTTCACAATACCTTTACGTGTGTGTGTGTGTGTGTGTGTGTACATACATACACACACACACAAGATTGGACCTTGTGTTCACCCTGGGCAGCTCGGACATTGAGGACATCAAGTATGAGAGTCCCCTAGGAGCTAGCGACCACGTGGTTCTGTGCTTTGAATACATAGTAGAGCTGCAAGTGGAAAGAATAACAGGAGTAGAATGGGAAAAGCCTGACTATAAAAGAGGGGACTACATAGGGTTGAAGAACTTCATGCGGGAGGTCCAGTGGGACAGAGAACTGGCAGGAAAGCCAGTAAACGAAATGATGGAATATGTAGCAACAAAATGCAAGGAGGCAGTGGAAAGGTTCATTCCCAAGGGCAACAGTAACAACGGGAAGACCAGAACAAGCCCCTGGTTTACCCGACGGTGTAAGGAGGCAAAAACAAAGTGCAATAGAGAATGGAAAAAGTACAGAAGGCAGAGAACACACGAAAATAGGGAGATCAGTCGCAGAGCCAGGAATGAGTACGCACAGGTAAGGAGGGAGGCCCAGCGACAGTATGAAAATGACATAGCATCGAGAATCAAGACTGACCCGAAACTGTTGTATAGCCACATCAGGAGGAAGACAACAGTCAAAGACCAGGTGATCAGATTAAGGACAGAAGGTGGAGAACTCACAAGAAATGATCAGGAGGTATGTGAGGAGCTGAACAGGAGATTTAAGGAAGTTTTTACAGTAGAGACAGGAAGGGCTGTGGGAAGACAGCACAGAAGGGAACATCAAGAGGGAATACACCAACAAGTGTTGGATGACATACGAACAACTGAGGAGGAGGTGAAGAAGCTCTTAAGTGACCTTGACACCTCAAAGGCGATGGGACCGGACAACATCTCCCCATGGGTCCTTAGAGAAGGAGCAGAGATGCTGTGTGTGCCTCTAACCACAATCTTCAACACATCCCTTGAAACTGGGCAACTACCTGAGAAATGGAAGACAGCTAATGTAGTCCCCATATTTAAGAAAGGAAACAGAAACGAGGCACTAAACTACAGACCTGTGTCTCTGACATGTATTGTGTGCAAAGTCATGGAGAAGATTATCAGGAGGAGAGTGGTCGAACACCTGGAAAGGAACAAGATTATAAATGAAAACCAGCATGGGTTCATGGAAGGCAAATCTTGTATCACAAACCTCCTGGAGTTTTATGACAAGGTAACAGAAGTAAGACACGAGAGAGAGGGTTGGGTAGATTGCGTTTTCCTAGACTGCAGGAAGGCCTTTGACACAGTTCCCCACAAGAGATTAGTGCAGAAGCTGGAGGATCAGGCACACGTAAAAGGAAGGGCACTGCAATGGATAAGGGAATACCTGACAGGGAGGCAGCAACGAGTCATGGTACGTGAAGAGGTATCACAGTGGGCGCCTGTTACGAGCGGGGTCCCACAGGGGTCAGTTCTAGGACCAGTGCTATTTTTGATATATGTGAACGACATGATGGAAGGAATAGACTCTGAAGTGTCCCTGTTCGCAGATGACGTGAAGTTGATGAGAAGAATTAAATCGGACGAGGATGAGGCAGGACTGCAAAGAGACCTGGAGAGGCTGGACATGTGGTCCAGTAACTGGCTCCTCGAATTCAATCCAGCCAAATGCAAAGTCATGAAGATTGGGGAGGGGCAAAGAAGACCGCAGACAGAATATAGGCTAGGTGGACAAAGACTACAGACCTCACTCAGGGAGAAAGACCTTGGGGTGACCATAACACCGAGTACATCACCGGAGGCACACATCAACCAAATAACCGCTGCAGCATACGGGCGCCTGGCAAACCTGAGAATAGCGTTCCGATACCTCAATAAGGAATCGTTCAAGACACTGTACACTGTGTATGTTAGGCCCATACTGGAGTATGCAGCACCAGTCTGGAACCCACACCTGGTCAAGCATGTCAAGAAGTTAGAGAAAGTACAAAGGTTTGCAACAAGGCTAGTCCCAGAGCTCAAGGGAATGTCGTACGAGGAAAGGTCAAGGGAAATCGGACTGACGACACTGGAGGACAGAAGGGTCAGGGGAGACATGATAACGACATACAAGATACTGCGGGGAATAGACAAGGTGGACAGAGATAGGATGTTCCAGAGAGGGGACACAGGGACAAGGGGTCACAACTGGAAGCTGAAGACTCAGACGAGTCACAGGGACGTTAGGAAGTATTTCTTCAGTCATAGAGTTGTCAGCAAGTGGAATAGCCTAGCAAGTGAAGTAGTGGAGGCAGGAACCATACATAGTTTTAAGAAGAGGTATGACAAAGCTCAGGAAGCAGAGAGAGAGAGGATCCAGTAGCGATCAGTGAAGAGGCGGGGCCAGGAGCTGAGTCTCGACCCCTGCAACCACAATTAGGTGAGTACACACACACACACACACACATATATATATATATATATATATATATATATATATATATATATATATATATATATATATATATATATATATATATAATAAGATCACAGTAAACAGGTGATATCACAATATGCAAAAAAAAAACACTGTGAAAAAAATAGCGAAATTCGGAGCGCATTCGTGACTTCTGACATTATCAAAAAGGTATATCATATAGTTCCTTGATAGTGATGCTATACTGGAGATCTTAATGTTATTCTGAATTAGGTAATCAATTACTAGTTTACATGACGGATGCTTCCAGGGTTCATCGCCTCCACTGGCCAGTCTCGAACCAGGCCTCTTGAGGGATCAAGGTGTGATGAACCAGGCCTCTTAAGGGATCAAGGTGTGATGAACCAGGCCTCTTGAGGGATCAAGGTGTGATGAACCAGGCCTCTTAAGGGATCAAGGTGTGATGAACCAGGCCTCTTGAGGGATCAAGGTGTGATGAACCAGGCCTCTTAAGGGATCAAGGTGTGATGAACCAGGCCTCTTGAGGGATCAAGGTGTGATGAACCAGGCCTCTTAAGGGATCAAGGTGTGATGAACCAGGCCTCTTGAGGGATCAAGGTGTGATGAACCAGGCCTCTTAAGGGATCAAGGTGTGATGAACCAGGCCTCTTGAGGGATCAAGGTGTGATGAACCAGGCCTCTTAAGGGATCAAGGTGTGATGAACCAGGCCTCTTAAGGGATCAAGGTGTGATGAACCAGGCCTCTTAAGGGATCAAGGTGTGATGAACCAGGCCTCTTGAGGGATCAAGGTGTGATGAACCAGGCCTCTTGAGGGATCAAGGTGTGATGAACCAGGCCTCTTAAGGGATCAAGGTGTGATGAACCAGGCCTCTTGAGGGATCAAGGTGTGATGAACCAGGCCTCTTAAGGGATCAAGGTGTGATGAACCAGGCCTCTTAAGGGATCAAGGTGTGATGAACCAGGCCTCTTAAGGGATCAAGGTGTGATGAACCAGGCCTCTTGAGGGATCAAGGTGTGATGAACCAGGCCTCTTAAGGGATCAAGGTGTGATGAACCAGGCCTCTTAAGGGATCAAGGTGTGATGAACCAGGCCTCTTAAGGGATCAAGGTGTGATGAACCAGGCCTCTTGAGGGATCAAGGTGTGATGAACCAGGCCTCTTGAGGGATCAAGGTGTGATGAACCAGGCCTCTTAAGGGATCAAGGTGTGATGAACCAGGCCTCTTGAGGGATCAAGGTGTGATGAACCAGGCCTCTTAAGGGATCAAGGTGTGATGAACCAGGCCTCTTAAGGGATCAAGGTGTGATGAACCAGGCCTCTTAAGGGATCAAGGTGTGATGAACCAGGCCTCTTGAGGGATCAAGGTGTGATGAACCAGGCCTCTTAAGGGATCAAGGTGTGATGAACCAGGCCTCTTAAGGGATCAAGGTGTGATGAACCAGGCCTCTTGAGGGATCAAGGTGTGATGAACCAGGCCTCTTGAGGGATCAAGGTGTGATGAACCAGGCCTCTTAAGGGATCAAGGTGTGATGAACCAGGCCTCTTGAGGGATCAAGGTGTGATGAACCAGGCCTCTTAAGGGATCAAGGTGTGATGAACCAGGCCTCTTGAGGGATCAAGGTGTGATGAACCAGGCCTCTTGAGGGATCAAGGTGTGATGAACCAGGCCTCTTGAGGGATCAAGGTGTGGTGAACCAGGCCTCTTGAGGGATCAAGGTGTGATGAACCAGGCCTCTTGAGGGATCAAGGTGTGATGAACCAGGCCTCTTGAGGGATCAAGGTGTGATGAACCAGGCCTCTTGAGGGATCAAGGTGTGATGAACCAGGCCTCTTGAGGGATCAAGGTGTGATGAACCAGGCCTCTTAAGGGATCAAGGTGTGATGAACCAGGCCTCTTGAGGGATCAAGGTGTGATGAACCAGGCCTCTTAAGGGATCAAGGTGTGATGAACCAGGCCTCTTGAGGGATCAAGGTGTGATGAACCAGGCCTCTTGAGGGATCAAGGTGTGATGAACCAGGCCTCTTAAGGGATCAAGGTGTGATGAACAAGGCCTCTTGAGGGATCAAGGTGTGATGAACCAGGCCTCTTAAGGGATCAAGGTGTGATGAACCAGGCCTCTTGAGGGATCAAGGTGTGATGAACCAGGCCTCTTGAGGGATCAAGGTGTGATGAACCAGGCCTCTTGAGGGATCAAGGTGTGATGAACCAGGCCTCTTGAGGGATCAAGTTCTGATGAACCAGGCCTCTTGAGGGATCAAGTCCTGATGAACCAGGCCTCTTGAGGGATCAAGGCCTGATGAACCAGGCCTCTTGAGGGATCAAGGCCTGATGAACCAGGCCTCTTGAGGGATCAAGGCCTGATGAACCAGGCCTCTTGAGGGATCAAGTCTCAGTAGTAGTACCAGTTCCTAGTAACCAGTTACCAGTAACCAGTGTACCAGTAGATGACTCACTACCAACTGTCTGTGTGAATCATTGACTGTATTCATATTGCTGCTGACCATAGCAGGATTTCAAACACCCTCACCTGTAGGCACTATGGGTCAGTCGTAGTTAGCCAGCAGAGAGAGACAGGTCGGCTGTTGGTGCTTCCCCATACCTTCCATTATATTATACGTACTACCAGCCTACGTGAGTATTCTTACCCCATCCACGTATCGAAAACCCACATGATAAATGGTGGCACCGGTGTGGGCGTGGATTTAAGGGTATTTCAGACGTTAGAAGACTGTTTGTGGGGAGCCGGCAGGTCAAAGGTGAACCGTCCGCCACCTCCACTCGCTACCCTTACTCACCTCCACCACTCCAGCCTGCAAGCCTGTTGCAGCCGTTTTTCAAGCTTCCTGGCTTAGTTCGTGTGCTAATTGCTTCAATCTCCGAAGGGTTGACCCGGATTTTTCAATTAAGCCAGTCAGTAAGCCAGACTGGGGAAGTGAATGCTAGTCAGCCTACCTCAGCTACCATCCAGCCTGCCTCCTGTCATCCACCTGCTCCTTCACGCTGTGTGCATCGTTACACGTCTTCCAGTCAGCCATTCTCGTGGGTTAAGCCAGTCAGCCAGCAGTGAATGTCGACACTCAGACCTCTCAGGCTACTGCTGCTTCTGTCATCAGTCCTCACAGTTCCTTATCGACTGACAGACCGACCCAGACACTGAGACACTATAGTTTTACTCGTGATTCCCTTGATGCGTTACCTTTATTCAATGGCCATGTACATAGTCTTGAAGCATGGTTTACTGCCATTCGTTCTCGTGTTAATGCTCTAGTTGAAGGTCCTCCTTCTGAGGAAAGTCTTATCAGACTTGCGAAAGAAGCTCTTCATCGATCCCCTGCTGCTGTTCACGTTGTTGATCTCCTTGATATGCGAGACTTCAGGAATCTTACTAAGTGGTCACAATATGAGGAACTGATTCGTTCTTTCCTCGTACCAGTAAAAACAGCTGATCCATATGTCGTTCTTAGGGAACTAGTGAATGCTACATCCATGACTAATGAATCGTTGAGTGCATTTGCTGTTCGATTAGACAAACTTTTATCATCATTTATCAATGCTGTCCAGTCCTCAGCTTTTGTCCCTGATGAGGATAAACCATCCACAGCATCGTTTGCAAAAATAGCAGCTTTTGGAGCAATCAAAGAACTAATGCCGCCTGCTTCCATGTGTGCTTATGAGGCTAATCCCCAACTGTGACGATGGAACCCCTTACAGCCCTAAATCATGTACGTTCCTTGTGCCCCCAGGGTACTTTCCCATGTATCACAAGTAATTTCACACCTATGCCTCAGTCTGCACCACCTCTTGTTTGCGCCACAGCGACAAATCGTGGTCGTCAACCATCTCAGCGATCACCAAGGACCAGTGTACAGAGTCATTATAAACCTCGTAGTATTCATAGTACATTCAGTAACCATAGTCAGCGGACTTGTTACAACTGTGGTTTCCGTGGCCATATTGCACTTAATTGTCCTGATAGTTACCCTAAGAGGCGTCGTACTGATGATGAGTACCAGTCAGATCTTCCCTACTGTACTTATCATAGAATACATAGACATGACACATCTGAGTGCAATGCTCTCTACAACCTTCAGTACTCTAGGTCTTTCCATGGCCGTTCCAACCACAGAACCCGTAGAGGAAACAGACATCGTGGTTCTCAAAATAACCAGAACCAGGCTCATTCTTCCAATTCGGGGGAATTCGAGCGCCCCAGTCAAACCGTCCCATGGTGACAGTAGGTGATAATGAGTACACCATCCCCATTCACAATTCCTTCGAAGCCTTAAGCAGTCTCGAGAATGACAATCCTGCTGATGATGTTGCTTCACATGTCTCTGATGTAGATGATTTTGGGGAAGAAGTGGAACAAATCTTTCCTGATGACAATCCACCTTTTTGTTTGCACATAACTTCCAATGCAACCATAGGCCCTATAGTGCAAGCATCTGTTCATAATGCACCCGTTCATTTGTTCATGGACTCTGGTGCGCAAGTCAATATTATCAGGTCTAGTTTGTTTAGGGATAAGCAGTTACGACATGTCCTTCTCGTAGAACCGACTCATGTGTCCTCCCTTAGTGGAGTAGCTGGTTCTCACCTGTGTGTCCGAGGTCGGACTTCCCTCACCTTTTCTATCCAAGGTAAAGACTTCACTGCTTCCTTCCTTGTTGTCGACCAGATTACTTTCCCTGGTGACCTTCTACTGGGATTTGCTTCTATGCGAGACTTACGCATTGTGCTCGACCCTTATCGATGGCATGCCCAAATTGATGACTTGATCCTACCATTTTGGGGTTACCAGCTTGGATCCGAGATCTGCCATACTGCCGCAGAGTACGACATTCGAATTAAGTCCTTACAGGCCAGTGCATTTTCCAGTAGCATACCCAAGCGGTCAGGCACTGATGATCCTGTCATTCCTGTCTGTGTTCCTGCAACTTCAGTCTTGCAAGATAGTGTCCAGTTACCTCAAGTGTCCGAGGACACTCTGACTACCTTGAATGCTGAGCCTATCCCTGCAATGTCTGCTAGTTCAAGTAGTAGTTTCTCCACAGGGGACGCCTTGTCGGAAAACAATTACTTGCAACTAGTAATGCCATCTCTTGTTGATGTCACATGCCGTCTGCAGAAAGACGTTTCTGTCGCAGCTAGTGCCCTCACTAGAGTGTCTGTTGTTGTTCCTAGTGTTCCAAATGGTGATAACGTCCTAGTTGACAGTGATTCCTGCAAAGTAAAAGGTCTATTTGTTGAACCATCCTTACATGTTGTAAGAGATAGTAAGATCCATTTCTTCCTAGCTAACACTTCTGGTCACAGTGTTCATCTCAGAGCAAATACCAATCTTGTTGACCTTGTTCACTATCCTTACCCTGTTCAGGTAGAGGATGAGTTGTCACCTGACCAGTGGGTCGGTGCTATTTCTACCGGGGAGACCTCATCCACTTCACTGGATCAATCTGTTCCACCAGTTGAGGAGAAAGACATAGCTCCCACTGACTTCCCAGATGAAGTCAAGCGTTTGTTGACTCTGTTGAACAAACGTCGTAAAGCCATTGCCTTACCAGGTGAGAAGATGGGTATAACGAACTTATTGTCCCATCGTATTCCACTTGAACCTGGTACTAGACCTATCTATATACCTGCGTACAGAATGCCTCATTCACAAGTTGCTGTCGCAGAAGAATTGATCAATCAAATGTTTGATGATGGAGTTATTGCACCTAGCAATTCACCTTGGAATGCGCCCTTGATCCTAGTACCTAAGAAGGATGGTACTTGGCGCCCAGTGATTGACTTTAGGAAGTTAAATGCGAAAACTATTCCAGATCGCTTCCCACTTCCTGTACTGGGTGATCTTTTACGTAACATCGGAGATAACAAAGTCTTTTCAACCCTGGACTTGTTACAAGGGTTTTGGCAAGTCCCTCTTCACAAGGACAGCCAAGAGCTAACTGCATTCTCCACTCCTACAGGTCATTATCACTTCCTCCATATGGCGTTTGGATTACAATCCTCCCCTCTCACGTTCTCAAGGCTCATGACTAATATCTTTAGAGGTCTCATGGTGTACTTAGATGACGTAATCGTCATGTCTAAAGATGTGGATACACACTTGAAAAGACTTGATGTAGTACTTGGTAAGCTTGAAGAAGCCAATTTAAAGATCAAACTGTCTAAATGTTAATTTTTCAGATCAGAAATTAAGTTTCTTGGTCACGTAGTCACTCCTAGAGGGGTTACGACTGACCAAAGTAAAGTAACTGCAGTACTAAATTTTCCAACTCCCAAAACTGCTGATGCCGTAAGATCCTTTGTGGGCTTAGCAGGTTTTTATAGATCTTTTATTGCCAATTTTTCTTCCATAGCTGCTCCTCTAACTGAGTTGCTTAAGAAAGATGCTCCTTTTGTTTGGACCTTCCGTCAAGAAAGAGCATTCCAAACTCTAAAAGAAAAGCTAACATCTGCTCCAATTTTGAAATTTCCAGATTTTTCTAAGCCCTTCTATCTGACTACTGATGCTAGTTCTATTGGCATAGGTGCTGTACTAGCTCAGAAGACCGATGGCAAGTACAACGCAGTTGCATTTGCTAGCCGAGTCCTTACGAAGGCTGAGCAAGAAGCTTTAGCAATAGTATGGTCTTTAAAGCACTTCCGAGACATTATTTATCAGTACTCTGTTCATGTCTTGACAGACCACGTTCCACTGATACCTTTATTCCAGAACAAACAACCTACTGGAATGTTAGCCAGATGGACCTTAACTATCCAAGAGTTCAATCCGACCTTTGAACACTTACCTGGCAAGTCAAATGTAGTCGCAGATGCCTTATCGCGACATGTTAGTATAGTAACTGCAGACCCTCCATTTAGTGCTGAGGATGTAAAGAATGCTCAACGAACAGATCCCATGTGGTCTGGTGTGATTCGATTCCTGCTCCAGGAAGATCTTATTCTGACTGTGAAGCCACCAGCACCCATCAGTGACTTTGTCATGAACCAAGAATTACTGTATCGAACAGCCGAGTTGGGTACTCCTAACAGAAGAGTTTACCAGTTAGTAATTCCACAGTCACTAGTGAATGTAGCCTTACAGCTAGTTCACGATGTACCAGGTGTTGCACACCCTGGTATGGATCGTTCAGTAAAACAAGCCAGATTGAAATACTTTTGGCCTCATATGGCAACTGATATTTCTGAGTATGTTAACAAATGTAGTGTCTGCATGCAACATAAAGGTAATGCTAATGGTCCTAATCCAATCCAAGTGTATCCAACCACTAGTGAACCTTGGGAAAGAGTTGCACTAGATTTGTTAACTAATTTCCAATGTTCCCTTCAGATATTGTGAGTTAGTTCCTATTGCAGATAAGACTGCCGAGACAGTAGCTAAAGCGTTTAAAGAACGCATTATCTGCAGGCATACCACCCCTAAGTCCCTAGTAACAGATAATGGAGGTGAATTCTGTAATGAGATTCTTGAAAATTTGTGCACCTTGTACAAGATCTCTAAATCCACCATTGTTCCTCATCATCCTGCCAGCAATGGGTTAGCAGAATGTACCAATAAGAAAGTACTTGATGTATTGAGAGCCACTATCAATCCCAACAGTGAAACTTGGGATGAAGTTATACCTGATGTGCAGTGTGCTATAAATTCTGCTTACAATGTTTCTATAGGTGACACTCCACATTATGCATTGTACAGTGTAGATAAACGTTTGCCTTATGAGTTGCTATATTCTAATCCGAAACCAAATTACAACCCTGATGATTTCATAGCAACTCATACCAGCTTAGCTCAAAGTGTTTTTAGAAGAATCCGTGAAACACTTCATAAATCAACAGCAGAATTTACAAGAGTCGCAAACACTCGAGCAAAGCCATCCAAAATCAAAGTAGGTTCGAGAGTTATGCTGACCAACTTTAACAAAACGTCTGCAATGCCTAAGCTTGATCAAAAGTTTGTGGGTCCTTATCGAGTAGTTGAACATATCACTGGTAATAAGTATAAGGTTAGAGAAATTAGTACTGGTCAGTATAAAGAATCGCATTTAGATCATATGAAGTTAGTATGTGATGATAATGATGTTCCAACCCAGACTAATGTGACAGACTCTGACAATCCTCCTGATCCTGTACTCTCTACCTCTGATACTCAGTCAGACGATCAACCTGAATGTCGTTATTCCCTACATACACGACAGGTATTGAGAAATCCTCAAGTATCATTTGTAACTACCAATTCAGATTTGCCTCAAATACAGCATGAGTTAGCCAGTGCAACAGAGTTTGATCCTCCCAGAGATGACACCCATTCTGCATATATCAATCTCACCCTAGCAGAGTTGGGGTTAAATGTAAATAACCTGTATAGATGAATAATTACAGTATCAACTTATCAGCATTCAAGAATTTTTTTTTGTGTTCACATTCTCTCCGAATTCTGAGAATTAACAGTCTACATTTGAGTGCACCGAATCTGCCTTTCTGTTAAACACTTCTTTCTTTGTATATATTCCTTCCTCAGAATCCGTAGATCACATGAATACAGATCGATCAATCAAATTTTTTTAATCACTTCTATTGTGTAATCCCAACAATGAGTTTCATTCGATGAGTTGTGCTATATTATACCTTGTATTGCATTGCAGTTTTATTACAGTTTCAATTATGTAAGCTTCCATTCCAATATTCTACTTATGTATTTTATAATGTTCAATTGTTGTGTACTTTGACACTGTATAGAATCAGCCCAAGCCGTATACCTGCCGTCTCTAGTTTGTATTAGTTGTATGTCGGGACGACATACGTTAGCGTCGCCGAGCTCTCAGTAGAAGTACCAGTTCCTAGTAACAAGTTACCAGTAACCAGTGTACCAGTAGATGACTCACTACCAACCGTCTGTGTGAATCATTGACTGTATTCATATTGCTGCTGACCATAGCAGGATTTTAAACACCCTCACCCGTAGGCACTATGGGTCAGTCGTAGTTAGCCAGCAGAGAGAGACAGGTCGGCTGTTGGTGCTTCCCCATACCTTCCGTTATATTATACGTACTACCAGCCTACGTGAGTATTCTTACCCCATCCACGTATCGAAAACCCACATGATGCAAGGCCTGATGAACCAGGCCTCTTGAGGGATCAAGGCATGATGAACCAGGCCTCTTTAGGCATCAAGGCCTGATGAACCAGGCCTCTTGAGGGATCAAGACGTGATGAACCAGGCCTCTTGAGGGATCAAGGCCTGATGAACCAGGCCTCTTGAGGGATCAAGGTGTGATGAACCAGGCCTCTTGAGGGATCAAGGTGTGATGAACCAGGCCTCTTGAGGGATCAAGACCTGATGAACCAGGCCTCTTGAGGGATCAAGACCTGATGAATCAGGCCTCTTGAGGGATCAAGACCTGATGAACCAGGCCTCTTGAGGGATCAAGACCTGATGAACCAGGCCTCTTGAGGGATCAAGACCTGATGAACCAGGCCTCTTGAGGGATCAAGACCTGATGAACCAGGCCTCTTGAGGGATCAAGTCCTGATGAACCAGGCCTCTTGAGGGATCAAGGTCTGATAAACCAGACCTCTTGAGGGATCAAGGCCTGATGAACCAGGCCTCTTGAGGGATCAAGGTCTGATGAATCAGGCCTCTTGAGGGATCAAGACCTGATGAATCAGGCCTCTTGAGGGATCAAGACCTGATGAATCAGGCCTCTTGAGGGATCAAGTCCTGATGAATCAGGCCTCTTGAGGGATCAAGGCCTGATGAACCAGGCCTCTTGAGGGATCAAGGTCTGATGAACCAGGCCTCTTGAGGGATCAAGACCTGATGAACCAGGCCTCTTGAGGGATCAAGTCCTGATGAACCAGGCCTCTTGAGGGATCAAGGCCTGATGAACCAGGCCTCTTGAGGGATCAAGGTCTGATGAACCAGGCCTCTTGAGGGATCAAGGTCTGATGAACCAGGCCTCTTGAGGGAACAAGGACTGATGAACCAGGCCTGAGGAATTAGGCCTCTTGAGGGAACAAGGACTAATGAACTAGGCCTCTTGAGAGAACAAGGCCTGATGAACCAGGCAGTTAATGCTGGTAGCACGCACGAACCACAGCCCGATTGCTCAGGAAATTATTTCACGAGCTTGTCCAATTCTCTCTTTAAGACAGCCAAAGGTTGTTCTCACTTTATGAATGAGAGAGAGAGAGAGAGAGAGAGAGAGAGAGAGAGAGAGAGAGAGAGAGAGAGAGAGAGAGAGAGAGAGAGAGACAGAGAGAGAAATCTGGTTATTTAACTGTAAATAACTATACACCAGCATAATTACACAGTGATGAAAATTTCAACGGATTAATTATCCCAGTGGCAAGTCTTAATTGATTTACAAATTCACGCATGCGCAGTAATTATCATGAAAGACCGTCCTCCTCCCTCACTCTCTCTCTCTCTCTCTCTCTCTCTCTCTCTCTCTCTCTCTCTCTCTCTCTCTCTCTCTCTCTCTCTCTCTCTCTCTCTCTCTCTCTAGCATAGAAAAAACAAATCACAGATTTGTATCTTTTTTTTTTTTGCGAAAGACAAAAATAGAAACTACACAGTCACCGTTGAAAAAACTACAGGAAACGTACAGGTAACGCACAGGAAATGTACAGGAAAACTACTGTTAACTTACAAATATCGTACAGGTAACTTCCGTTGAACAACGACAAACAGAATTATGTTCAACGGCAACAAATTCTGATTCCAAATAAGAAGAGCAAATATCTGAAAATATATACAACTGACTTATTTTGTTCTGAAGAGAGAACTTGGTAATTTCCGCTGACTGGTTCCTGATCAGCCGGGCTGTGGTTTGTAGGACAGACTTCGTGCCAACAGCAGTGCAATCCTGGCTGATCAGGCCTTGATCCACCAGGCCTGGTCTAGGACCGGGCCTCGTTATATGTTACTTGGATGTTACTTGTAGTATCTTTCAGAAATCACTGCTTCCCGGTCCAAGACCAGGCTTCCTGGTTGCTGGTCTGATCGATCACCCTGTTGGTGTCTGCAGCCCGCAGCTCACTGTATGCACCACAACCCGGTTGATCAAGACGTAATTTGAGGAATCTGTCGAATTCCCGCTTGAAGACAGCGGGAGGGTGTTCAAGAGTCGTGGTGCCTTCACACTTATTGTGATCTCTAAGTGTTCCCTTGAAGGTATCTATACTCTTCCAGATGTAGATTATCTTGTATCTTTCTCGCATACGTTGTAAGTAGTACAGTTCTAGGGACTTCAAGTGCTCCCAATAATTAAGATGGTTAACCGAGTTTATACGAGCTATGAAGGTTCTCTGTGCGTTTTCCAGTGCTGTAATTTCGCCTACTTTAAAAGAGGCCGTCAGTACACAGCAATATTCCAGCCTAGAGAGAACGAGTGACTTGAATGTCATCATTGGCTTGGGATCTCTTACTCTGAAAGTTCTAGTTGTCCAACATATCATTTCCTTTACAGTTGCGATAATAATATTGTTATGCTCCTTGAACGTGAGATTTGACATTATCCCTCCCAGATCTCTCACACTAGACTTTCGCTCTGTTGATGATCTGTTGATGATCCAGCGTTATGATTTATGTCCCTGTTTATGTCTTGTATGAGAATGAGAAGTGGGGCAAGTACTGTGCCTTGGGAACAACACTCTTGACTATATGACACCCTGATTTTGCTGCATTTACCACCACTCTTTGGGTTCTACTAGTTAGGAAGTTACATATTCATCTGCTCACCTTTCAAGACATTCCTTTCCAAGCATTTTGTGAAGCAGTTAACCGTGGTCGCACTTGTCAAAGACTTTTGTTAAGTCGTTGCACACTTAATCTGTGTTTTACTTGTCTTCCAGTGTATCCACGATCATGTTCTGAACCCCAGTTGACCTGGATTATGCAACTGCTGCTGTTATTCTACATGACTGGCAATCTTGCTTCTTAAAACCCTGTCAAAGACCTCAATAATGTGGGATGTTATTGTTATTTCTGGGGTTATATCTGTGGTTTTTAAAGACTGTGGGATGATTCCAGTCTCCACGCTCCTTCTCCATAGAATATTTAAGGCATGTGATAGTGGATTCTTGTACTTCTAAACAGATACTGATTTCGACGAGTCTGGGAGCCTTCAGGTACAGGACGCTATCAGAACTTCTCGTGGAACAGTTGGAAGGTTCGATCCTCCGTCTTCTAACTGTACTTACACACGAGAGCAGGAGGCTCCTATCCTCTATCCCATTATCCTTCATCTATCCTCTCCCATTTTTCTCCCATTCTCTCCTAACCAGAAATGTTATGACTCTTATTTTTAACTCTGACAATCTTCATCCCTTCACTCATTACTTCTTTATCCTCATCCCCTCTTCTTACTCCCACTATCTCTCCATCCCCCTCATCCTTTCCTCTCGCAATCTCATCCTCTCTTCATCCCCTCATCCTTTCCTCTGTCTCATCATCACTGACTGCCTCACCAGCCCTCTCTTCATGTACTCACCTATATCTCTATCCCTTCCTCTCCTTCCTCTCCCTCTTTCCCCCATCCACACCACTTCCCCCACTCACCATTTTTCCTCACCTCTCGCCATTTCTCTCACTCCGTCTCTCAGGCCACAGTCATCAGTCGTGCCTTGCGCCACCTCATTTATCACTTCTTCTTGGGCCACTTCGCCAAAGTCCAAGTTAACTTGTTAGTTTTTTCCCCCTTAGCCATATTTATTCTCTTCCAGTTTGCTACAATTTCCTTCTTTCGTTCCTTTACCTCTCCTTTCCTTTATGCTAATAATTCGTTTCTATTACGTCCAATAAAATTGAATATTTATTTTGATTTCAGTTAATTACACTCTGAGATGTAAGTGTTCAGTCCATCAAGACTGATGGACTGAACACGACTCCAGCCTCAGGGACTGATTACCTCAAACCCATCCTCATCTTTCTCCGTTCTTCTCTGTACTGGACTGAAGAAGCCACTGGCTGGCGAAACCTTTCCTCAATAAAGATTCCCAACTATTACACAATTGTTTTATTCAACTATTCCTTCACTTTAACTACAGTGATTTACTCTCCTACCGGTTGACTACCGGTAGGAGATTCCGGGAGTCATGGCCCCCACGCCCCGGGCCAAGAACAGTCCTCCTGCTTGACTGCGTGATCAATCAGGCTGTTGTGCTATGATTTTAGTTCACTACTTCGTTTTCCCTTTCCTACTACTCGCCTTTCGTCTCTCTCTCTCTCCCTCTCTGTCTCTCGTTCTCTTTCACTCGTCCACCTCCTGCATCTTCCTCCCTATCATTCCCCACCTCATCATCACTTCTCTATCATACCATCCTTCCACCTCTTTCTCCCAGCAACTTTTCTGCCAGATTGAAAAGAGTGAAAATGATAAAAAGGAGAAAAATCAGGTGAAGAAGAGACGAGAAAGTCAAGACTAAGTCAGGTTAACTCATTACTTAAGAGAGCCAGGACTAGGTCAGGTCAACTCACTACTCAGTAACTGCCTTCAGCTCAGCTACAAGGAAACTTTTAAACCTGCCTTAGTACCTGAACCTTTAGTGAAGACAGGATGGGGGAGAGGCTCTTACCCGGAGGCAAATGAACCCTTAGAGGTGTACACTGAAGGGCTTCAGGGGTCAGTGAACCCCAGAGGTAAAAATCGACTGTTCCTGGAGATCCTTCCTCTTACATCCATTGTTGCAACCCCTGAATGGGTCACAATGTATATAATGTATATTACCTTTTCATATAATTTTATATTGCTTATATTTGCGATAATAGCTAAATCGTAAATATATTGCTTTATATTATTATTTGACTTAGTTACTTTTGTTAGGTAGGATGTAACATTCATATATTATGTGCTCATAGTTCAAGTCTTGATTGTCTAACTACTGTAATTATCGCTTGTTGCTCGTTACTCTGCCGGCTTCTCTGTTGCTGGGCAGCAACTGTCCACGGAGCTATCACGTGATCGAGGGGGGTGTTCACACCTCGCCTGAAGTAGTCAGTCTGGTCTAGACTCGCTTGGTACCAAGGTTGGATGTATTCCTGACAAGACGTGCCTAACTCTCCCTTATTGGCCCTTGTTGGAAGATCGTCTCTGTAGCTTTCTTGTTGGTTCTGTAGAACTCTGTTCACTGAACATTGTCTAGACTTAGTGATTTTCGACGTTGTACTGTGGTTGTGTGTCGCATAGACACTCTGAGCAACTCAGGTCCTGAGCTGTAGCCTCTGACCTAACTTGTACCAGTATTTGTGTACTGTCACAATCGGGGATTTTCTTAGGCTGAACTTAGATTCAGTAGTATGGGAGTTCTGTGACTTTTGTGGAGGATCTGTTGATGGTCCCTACTTAGTGTCGTTATATTATCTCCTTGTTCCTGATTCTGTATCGCAGTTGCTTGTTATATTGCTATTGGGCTTAACAATCGTTTTATTGTTCAAGCAAGCTGTACTGGTTGCCAGGTGGTAAAGAAGTTAGTCGATGCGAGGTCTTTGTTAGTCACTGGTGTAAGTCTAGTCGAGTCGTGAGACATAGCGAACTACTTAGAGCACTTACAAATATACACACAAACTTATTTGTATATATAGGTATTAGGTTATTAAATGTTAACAATGTACCAGACGGTACTTAAAACATATAAATGTGATATGTGCCTTCAGCACAATATTTCTGTACACGAAAGAAGTGATTATTATTTTGATTACTGTGATTAATTTAATTTAATTTGATAATATACTCCTAGACATTATTATTGTTAATAAATTTATTAAATTTTAATTTCTCTAGTTAGTAGCCTACCAGTTGTAATCCTGAAGCACTAATAATTCTTATTGAATTCCATTGGATAATTGGCCAGGATACTGACTACTTGTTACGAAAACCCAGTAACAGGCTGAATGCTAGAAGGGCAGTCCTTTCTAGTATTCACTGGAGATCTCTAAGCTTATTAGAAATCGCGTTTTTTTGTAACATCCATACATAACTTTGTAAAAAATAATTTTTGTCAAATTGTTTTATTGCCGGTACTGTATCATTCCACACAAGTGTAGTGTGGTATGCTGTACTACTGTATCATTCCACACAAGTGTAGTGTGGTATGCTGTACTACTGTATCATTCCACACAAGTGTAGTGTGGTATGCTGTACTACTGTATCATTCCACACAAGTGTAGTGTGGTATGCTGTACTACTGTATCATTCCACACAAGTGTAGTGTGGTATGCTGTACTACTGTATCATTCCACACAAGTGTAGTGTGGTATGCTGTACTACTGTATCATTCCACACAAGTGTAGTGTGGTATGCTGTAGTACTGTATCATTCCACACAAGTGTAGTGTGGTATGCTGTACTACTGTATCATTCCACACAAGTGTATTGTGGTATGCGGTACTACTGTATCATTCCACACAAGTATAGTGTGGTATGCTGTTTTATTGTATCATTCCACACAAGTGTAGTATGGTATGCTGTATTACTGAATCATTCCACACAAGTGCAGGTTGGCATGTGGCACTAGATTATACATCAGACAAGTGTAGGGTGGAATGTAGTTCTATGTTATCATTCCAGATAATGAGACGCAATTTGATCCAGGGGTTGAGGCAGAAGGGGAGGCAGAAGTTGGTCGACTTGAGGCAGTGGTTGTTGCAGGAGTGGCATGGAGTGCTACCGTTATACTGTTAGGCTCCAGAAGTGTTTCTCACTGCTTGGTGCTGAAGAAAGTCTACCCCCTGGACAGTACGGATATCTGGCCTCGCTCATCTGAACGCTTGTTTTAAAAATACCCGGCGTAATTCTTCTTTTATTTAAATTTTATTCTACGTTTCTTTGACATTGTCTAAAGATGTGACTGTTGAAAGTAAAATTGTTCGAATCTGATTTAAAAAGTATTTATTGTTATATCCTGGTGGGGGGGGGGCAAAACGACATGCTAGAAGAGTTCATATACATTATTGTGTGTGTATACTCGCCTATATGTGGCTGCAGGTGTCGAGTCACAGTACCTGGCTCCTGTTTTCTGATTGCTACTAGGCCCACTCTCTCCCGGCTCCAAGAGCCTTATCGTGTGTACTCGCCTAACTGTACTCACCTAATTTTGGTTGCAGGGGTTGATACTCAGCTCCTGGCCCCGCCTCTTCACTGAACGCTACTAGGTCCTCTCTCTCCCTGCTCCATGAGCTTTATCATACCTCGTCTTAAAGCTATGTATGGTTCCTGCCTCCACTACATCACTCGCCAGACTGTTCCACTTCCTGACAACTCTATGACTGAAGAAATACTTCCTAACATCCCTGTGACTCATCTGAGTCTTCAACTTCCAAGAGTGACCCCTTGTTTCTGTGTCCCCTCTCTGGAACATCCTGTCTCTGTCCACTTTGTCTATTCCACGCAGTATTTTGTGTGTTTATCATGTCTCCCCTGACCCTCCTGCCCTCCAGTGTCGTCAGGCCGATTTCCCTCAACCTTTCTTCGTAGGATATTCCTCTTAGTGTGTGTGTGTACTCACCTAGTTGAGGTTGCAGGGGTCGATTCCAAGCTCCTGGCCCCGCCTCTTCACTGATTGCTACTAGGTCCTCTCTCTCCCTGCCCCATGAGCTTTATCATACCTCGCCTTAAAACTATGTATGGTTCCCGCCTCCACTACGTCACTTTCTAGGCTATTCCACGGTCTGACTACTCTAAAATTGAAGAAATACTTCCTAACATCCCTTTGATTCATCTGAGTCTTCAACTTCCAATTGTGACCTCTTGTGTCTGTGTCCCCTCTCTGGAACATCCCGTCTTCGCCCACCTTGTCTATTCCGCGCAGTATTTTATATGTCGTTATCATGTCTCCCCTGACCCTCCTGTCCTCCAGTGTCGTCAGGCCGATTTCCCTC
This sequence comes from Cherax quadricarinatus, assembly GCF_038502225.1. Classification (NCBI taxonomy): domain Eukaryota; kingdom Metazoa; phylum Arthropoda; class Malacostraca; order Decapoda; family Parastacidae; genus Cherax; species Cherax quadricarinatus. The sequence continues at coordinate 22,065,426 of NC_091307.1, read as the reverse complement.
AACCTTTCTTCGTAGGACAATCCCCGTAGCTCTGGGACTAGTCTTGTTGCAAACCTTTGCACTTTCTCTAATTTCTTGACGTGCTTGACTAGGTGTGGATTCCAAACTGGTGCTGCATACTCCAGTATGGGCCTGACGTAAATGGTATACAGAGTCTTGAACGAATCCTTACTGAGGTATCGGAACGCTATCCGTAGGTTTGCCAGGCGCCCGTATGCTGCAGCAGTTATCTGATTGATGCGCGCCTCAGGAGATATGCTTGGTGTTATACTCACCCCCAGATCTTTTTCCTTGAGTGAGGTTTGCAGTCTTTGGCCATCTAAACTATATTGTGTCTGCGGTCTTCTTTGCCCTTCCCCAATCTTCATGACTTTGCATTTGGCAGTGTTAATTAAACTCAAGGAGCCAGTTGCTGGACCAGGCTTGTAGCCTGTCCAGGTCTCTTTGTAGTCCTGCCTGATCCTCATCCGATTTGATTCTTCTCATTAACTTCACATCATCTGCAAACAAGGACACTTCTGAGTCTATCCCTTCCGTTATGTCGTTCACATATACCAAGAACAGCACAGGTCCTAGGACTGACCCCTGTGGAACCCCGCTTGTCACAGGTGTCCACTCTGACACCTCGTCACGTACCATGACTCGTTATTGCCTCCCTGTCAGGTATTCTCTGATCCATTGCAGTGCCTTTCCAGTTATGTGTGCCTGATCCTCTAGCTTTTGCAGTAACCTCTTGTGAGGAACTGTGTCGAAGGCCTTCTTGCAGTCCAAAAAAATGCAGTTGATCCACCCCTCTCTCTCTTGTCTTACTTCTGTCACCTTGTCATAAAACTCTAGTAGGTTTGTGACACAGGATTTTCCTTCCCTGAAACCGTGCTGGTTGTCAATTATACACTTATTTCTTTCCAGGTGCTCCACCACTCTCCTCCTGATGATCTTCTCCATGACCTTGCATACTATACACGTTAGTGATACAGGTCTGTCTCCCTTTTTAAAAATTGGGACTACATTTGCCATCTTCCATACCTCAGGGAGTTGCCCAGTTTCAAATGATGTGTTGAAGATCTTTGTTAATGGCACACACAATATCTCTGCTCCCTCTTTAAGGACCCACGGAGAGATGCTGTCTGGTCCCACCGCCTATGAGGTGTCAAGTTCGCATAGCAGCTTCTTCACTTCCTCCTTGGTTATATGTACCTCATCCAGCACTTGCTGGTGTACCCCCCTGTTCTGATTTCCTGGGGTCCTACTGGTTTCCACTGTAAATACTTCTTTAAATCTCGTGTTGAGCTCCTGACATACCTCTCGGTCGTTTCTTGTGAATTCCCCATCACCCTTCCTCAGTCTGATTACCTGGTCCTTGACTGTTGTTTTCCTCCTGATGTGGCTGTACAACAGCTTCGGGTCAGTCTTGACTTTCGATGCTATGTCATTTTCATATTGTCGCTGAGCCTCCCTTCTTATCTGTGCATATTCGTTTCTGGCTCTTCGGTTAATCTCTTTATTTTCCTGAGTTCTCTGTCTTCTGTACCTTTTCCATTCTCTAGTACACCTAGTTTTTGCCTCCCTACACCTTTGGGTGAACCAAGGACTCGTTCTGTTCTTCCCATTATTTCTGTTTCCCTTGGGAACAAACTTCTCCTCTGCCTCCTTGCATTTTGTTGCTACATAGTCCATCATTTCTTGTACTGGTTTTCCTGTCAGTTCCCTCTCCCACTGAATGTTTTGAAGGAAGTTCCTCATGCCTGAGTAGTTCCCCCTTTTGTAGTTTGGTTTTTCCCACCCTATTCCTGCTACTCTCTCCACTTGGAGCTCGACTATGTATGTGTGTGTGTATGTGTGTGTGTGTGTGTGTGTGTGTGTGTGTGTGTGTGTGTGTGTGTGTGTGTGTGTGTGTGTGTGTGTGTGTGTGTGTGTGTGTGCGCGCATGTTTCTTTCTGGGAGGGACCCATAGAGTCTCCTGAGATTTTCAAAGGAGACTGAGTCCCCAGGACAGTGTAGTGTTACGGTGGTGTCCAGATATGCAACCCATCGTGTGTCATGGAAGATCATGGGGGGGGAGGGTGTGTTAACATGGGCAGCTCGTGCTCCTATGGGGGTAACTTTTGTGCTCCTACAATGCAGGTTTTGTTCCCACAATATAACTTTTGTTCCCGCAGTGTAGCCCCTGTATCCACTGTTCATACAGTGTAACTTTTGTCCCCATAATGTAACTTCTGCTTCAACAATATAACTTTTGTTTCCAAAATGTAACTTCTGTTTCCACAACGTAACTTTTGTCCCCACAATGTGGAGACAAAAGTTATGTTGTTCCCACAATATAGCCTTTGTCCCCACAACGTAGCTTTCCTTCCCACAATGGAGGGGGGGTTACCCACACAGTAACTCTTATTCAGAATAGTACAGCCCCACACACAGGGTAAGTTTCCCGCAATGTGTCTGTCAGTACTATCATACAGAATAGTGCAGCAGCACACTGCAGGTGTATAGAATGCTGCTTGAACTAGGAAGAGCTGGAGAGAGAGAGAGAGAGAGAGAGAGAGAGAGAGAGAGAGAGAGAGAGAGAGAGAGAGAGAGAGAGAGAGAGAGAGAGAGAGAGAGAGAGAGACGTACCGCTGTCCCAGTCTGGGAAATAATTGCTAGGGAATACCAGGGAAAATCTCTAGACATTTTCCTTCACACGGTTGCGTCTCCAGAATCAGGTCAAAAATTAATTTGGGTTAAGGAACAGCAACGACTGTGGAATTATTAGTGTTGTTGTTGTTGTTGTTGTTGTTGTTGTTGTTGTTGTTGTTGTTGTTGTTGTTGTTGTTGTTGGTGGTGGTGGTGGTGGTGGTGGTGGTAGTGGTGGTACTGGTGGTGGTGGTGGTGACGGTGGTGGTGATGGTGATGGTGGTGGTGGTGATGGTGGTGGTGATGGTGGTGATGGTGGTAGTGATGGTGGAGGTGGTGGTGGTGGTGGTTGTGGTGATGGTGGTGATGGTGATGGTGGTGGTGATGGTAGTGATGGTGGTAGTGATGGTGGAGGTGGTGGTGGTGGAGGTGGTGGTGGTGGTGGTGGTGGTGGTGGTGGTGGTGATGGTGGTAGTGATGGTGGAGGTGGTGGTGGGGATGGGGGTGGGGATGGGGATGGGGATGGGAGTGGCGTCAGTAGCGGGTATGATGCGTAAGAAATGCGTAAGGTAATTTAAAGACAGATATATGCATTACACCTCCCGTAATTTCTCTTCTCCTACCTATGATATACAGCTTTCCACGAGTCTTTCTATCCAAGCAGTCCGGTCTTTGGCCAAGCTTCCTTTGCAGAGTGCCTGTTCAATCGGGCTGTTGCTGTTAGTAGCCTGCTGGCTCACATATCCATCACAGCCTGGTTGATCTGGAACTCCAGGTTGGTAGTGGTCCAGTTTCCTCTTGAAAGCTTCTACACTTGTTCCAGCAATGTTTCTGATATCTGCTGGTAGCAGATTGAATAGTCTTGGACCACAGATATTGATACAACGTTTTCTTACAGTACCCACGGCGCCCCTTCTTTCACTAGGTTTACTTTACACTATCTCCCACTCCTGTACATTGTCATGGTAGTGTATAGGTCTGGAACTTGTTCCTACCATATCTCCCACTCCAGTACATTGTCATGGTAGTGTATAGGTCTGGAACTTGTTCCTACCATATCTCCCACTCCAGTACATTGTCATGGTAGTGTATAGGTCTGGAACTTGTTCCCCTCTAAATAAAAAAAATAATTCTCATATTTTCATACAGACCAATTTCTTCTACTTCATATTCCGTCCTCCATCTCCCTCTCTTCTTTTTCCTTTTCCTCTTCTTCCTCCTCTTCTTCCTCTTTTTATCCATTCCTTCCACGCCTGAAGATACATAACGCTCTTTATGGCCTACTTTTATCTTCTTAGTATTCCGGGAACGCTCTGATTCCCAATAGGAATGGCAGGAATCTGCTCTGCATGCGACGGATACACATCAGGAATCACTGCGGAATTCGCTAAACTTAATAGGCAGTACGGGTATTTCTCGGCTGATTGTGTCAGATTTTAAAGTGACGATTGTCGAGTTATGGTGTGTGTGTGTGTGTGTGTGTGTGTGTGTGTGTGTGTGTGTGTGTGTGTGTGTGTGTGTGTGTGTGTGTGTGTGTGTGTGTGTGTGTGTGAGACGCATCATCTAAAATTTCCAGTGAACTTATTTTTGTTTTTCAATTGAATTTGATGTCAAAGGTCACTTTGACCTCACTGCGAACATGTACACCTCCTCCCCTCACACGTACACACAGATGTCTAGACTATGATCACGTACACCACCCACACGTACACATAGATGATTTTGGGTAGGATCACGTGCAATGCTTACACCTCTGACCCTATACAAGTACACACAAACCTCACTATCATCACGTACACACATCTACACAGATGTTCTCCCTGTAATCACGTACACATATCACGTATACGTCCTTTCAGTCAGCACGTACACACTTCTCACTCATTGACCCTCATATCAAAAATGACTACTTTCACTGCGTAAAGGAATGACAGATGATTTTGTCAGCTGGGTGCAGGTAGGATGTAGATGGGGTGTAGGTGGGAGGTGTAGGTGGGATAGGGTGGAGTTAGAGTGTGGTTAGGATGAGTTAAGGTAGGGAGGGTGTAGATGGGTTGAGGGTTTAAGTGGGTTAGAGTTAAGGGAGGGAGGGAGAGTAAGATAGAGGTGGCGCTTGTGGTGAGCCCTGTCATTAATTATATCGTATCGATCTCTGGGCTGCTAGACAAGTCAGGGGCACCACCACGGCAACCGTAGTAGCAACAGTAGCAGTTGTAGCAGCAGCAGTAACAGTAGCAGCAGCAGTAACAGCAGCAGCAGCAGCAGTTGTAGCAGCAGCAGTAACAGTAGCAGTAAGAGTAGCAGCAGCAGTTGTAGCAGCAGCAGCAGCAGCAACAGCAGTTGTCGCAGCAGCATTGTAGTAGCAGTAACAACAACAGCAACAATTGCAGTAGCAGTAGTAGCAGCAGAAGCAGTAGTAATAGCAGAAACAGCAGAAGCGCAGCCGTCACTACCACCAGTACCATTACTTCTATCACCACCACTTTCTCCACGACGACGACGACCACCACCCCTCCACGACGACCACCACCACCATTACCATTACTACAATCACTGCTCCTCCACCACCACTACCATCACCACCCCTCCACCACCACCAGCACCACCATCCCCACCCCTCCACCACCATCAACTCTAACACTCAACCTTATCAGTTACCAGAGAATACTTCATCCTGTCAGACGACAAGTCGTCCAGAGATCCACAGAAAATGCGATGTGATACAAGGACAAATTTCAGTTCTTTCACTCAGGATAAGTTGAGTAAATAAAAACTGGAATGGAATATAAAACAAATTCAAACCACTTAAGAGAGAGGATAATTAATGTGGGAAACTTAGGAGTAACAGATCTAGAGAGTGTACAGAGATCCTTTACTGCACGTATAAGTTCTGTCAAGCACCTTAACTACTGGGAACGCTTGGAAGCACTTGACTTGTACTCGTTGGAACGCAGGAGGTAGAGATATATCATAATCTACACTTGGAAAATCTTGGAAGGAATGGTCCCAAATCTGCACACAGAAATCACTCCCTACGAAAGTAAAAGACTGGGCAGGCGATGCAAAATGCCGCCAATAAAAAGTAGGGGCGCCATTGGTACACTAAGAGAAAACACCATAAGTGTCCGGGGCCCAAAACTGTTCAACAGCCTCCCATCAAGCATTAGGGGAATTGCCAATAAACCCCTGGCTGCCTTCAAGAGAGAGCTGGACAGATACCTAAAGTCAGTGCCAGATCAGCCGGGCTGTGGCTCGTACGTCGGACTGCGTGCGGCCAGCAGTAACAGCCTAGTTGATCAGGCCCTGATCCATCGGGAGGCCTGGTCGTGGACCGGGCCGCGGGGGCGTTGATCCCCGGAATAACCTCCAGGTAACCTCCGGGTAACAATTTCAGACGATCTTACATCTAGGGATCAAAAAGTAGTGCTGGAGTAGTAGTGGTGTTGGAGTAGTGGTGGTGTTGGAGTGATAGTGTTGTAGTGTTGGTGCTCGAGAAGTAGCCATATCTTTATTTCTACAAGTACATGTACAAGGTATACAGACCATAGTTCACATCAATGACATGATGCTATATAGAAAGCCCCTTGTTATGCAGAGCATTTCGGGCAAATTAGGTCAATTTTATCCCCAGGATGCGACCCATACCATTCGACTGACACCTTTTTCGAGGCAGGCGAAATCACATATCTGGAGAATAACAAAAGTACTTCACTGTCGGTAGAAGCTCAATTAATGCGTAAATTATCGGAAATACTCTAAGTCCCTCGAACTGCACTCCCTAGAATTTAGGCGAGAAAAACACATTTTAATTTAAACCCATAAAATCGTTGAGGGATTCGTCCAAAATTTGCACACCGAAATCAATGCACACAAAATTACCTCCAATAATAAAAAAGAGGCGCAAGGAGTACACTAAGATATGACATAATAAGTGTAAAGGGACCACGACTCTTCCACTAATTTCATTCATAAGGGGAAATACCAAGAGGCATCCCCCCTGGCTGTCTTAAAGTGGGAACTTGGGAAGTTTCTCAGGTTAGTTCCTGATTAATCAGGTCATCAACCAAGATGACCGGTCTGGGACCACGTCGCGAGGCTGTGAGCCCAGGAACTGTCCACAGGCAAGTTACAGATAGATATGGTAAACACATTCCTAAGGGAAAAATAACTCGTTGGGACTTTTTATCCCCATTAACAGAGGAAAACAAGAAATAGATAAAGAAAAAATTTCAACACAACGGAGAGAAGAAAAAATATTGTTCACACGAAAAAAAAAAAATAGCCAGACAAAAAAAAAAGGGGGGAAGATTTTAACACAATCAGCAGAGATAGCCAGAATAATGGGAGATTTCCTAAGACGTCCAACAGAGACAACAAGAAAAAGGAAAATTCCTCAACTCATCCAGCAGGGAGAACAAATGGCGGCCACATTTGCTAAATACGACAGATGCGGTGCTAAAATAATACAACACAATATTTGCTGACACAGACCAGTAGACTCAGGAGCTGGGATCCAGGGCGAGTTAGTGTGTCTTGCAGACAATGGAAACTACAAGTCTGCATGACACTGCCGATGGTACACCACCAGCACAGCTCTGTTGCTGTAACCACAAACACTGAAGATGGTACACTACCAACACAGCTCTGTTGCTGTAACCACAAACATTGAAGATGGTACACCACCAGCACAGCTCTGTTGCTGTAACCACAAACACTGAAGATGGTACACTACCAACACAGCTCTGTTGCTGTAACCACAAACATTGAAGATGGTACACCACCAGCACAGCTCTGTTGCTGTAACCACAAACACTGAAGATGGTACACCACCAGCACAGCTCTGTTGCTGTAACCACAAACATTGAAGATGGTACACCACCAGCACAGCTCTGTTGCTGTAACCACAAACATTGAAGATGGTACACCACCAGCACAGCTCTGTTGCTGTAACCACAAACATTGAAGATGGTACACCACCAGCACAGCTCTGTTGCTGTAACCACAAACACTGAAGATGGTACACCACCAGCACAGCTCTGTTGCTGTAACCACAAACACTGAAGATGGTACACCACCAGCACAGCTCTGTTGCTGTAACCACAAACACTGACGATGGTACACCACCAGCACAGCTCTGTTGCTGTAACCACAAACACTGAAGATGGTACACCACCAGCACAGCTCTGTTGCTGTAACCACAAACACTGAAGATGGTACACCACCAGCACAGCTCTGTTGCTGTAAGAACAATCACAGATGGCTAGTCACACATACAATAAGGTTCACCTGCCAGTATCAGTGATATTATTTACTTCTTCAGAGAATACCTGTCGTAGCAACGTAGATTATTGCGCTGGAAGAAGATATGCATATGGGGTAGGAGGAGAGGGAAGGGGATGAATGGATGAGAGATGAAGCAGTCAGCGAAAGGGAATAGGAAAAGGAGGCGGTAAAGGGTGTGTGGTACGAGGACAGGGAGTGTAGAGGCAGACTGAAGATGATGATAGAGGAAAGATGAGGAAAGAGAAGAGGAATAAGAGGGAGTGGAGACAGAACGAGGAAAGAGAAGGAATAAAGGAATGATTGAGGGGTCTGGAAGGGGTGGAGTAAAGGAAGGGGACGCTAAAAGTAGGGGATGGGAAGGGCATGAGTTGGATGGGAATAAATGGGCGAGAAAACTGACAAGTTGATAAATAAGACAGTTGTGCAACATTTGGGTATCTTTATTCTGGAAACGTTTCGCCAGCCAGTGACTTCTTCAGTCCAATGTTTCGCCAGCCAGTGACTTCTTCAGCCCAATGTTTTGCCAGCCAGTGACTTCTTCAGCCCAATGTTTCGCCAGCCAGTGACTTCTTCAGCCCAATGTTTTGCCAGCCAGTGACTTCTTCAGCCCAATGTTTCGCCAGCCAGTGACTTATTCAGCCCAATGTTTCGCCAGCCAGTGACTTCTTCAGTCCACTAGAGAGAAAGGTGGAAGATGAGATAGATGGGAACAGGAAGGGAGGGGAGAACAGGGTACCTGATAGACGCTTCATGGGGGTCAACGCCCCAGCGGACCGGCCACTGATCAGACCTCTTGGTGAAATAAAGCCTAATCAATCAGGCTGTTGCTGCTGGCGGCAGTCAGCCCAAACGTACGAACCACAGCCCGGCTGGTAAGGAACATATATGAGGTACTTGTCAAGTTCCTTTTGAAGACAGCCAGAAGTTTGTTGGTAATTCCCTTTACGCGCGGAGGAAAGGCGTTGAAAAGTCGGGGACCTCTGACACTCAAGTTCTCTCTTAGCGAACTCGTTGCGATCCTGTTTTTCATTGGAAGTACTTTGCACTGTATGCCAAGTTTCTGGTTTAAAATGGAGTGATTTCGGTGTGCAGGTTTAAGATTAGTTCCGCCAGGATTTTCCGGGTGTAAATTATGAAGTACCTTTCTTGCCTACCTTACAAGGAATACAGTAGGCAAGACAGGAGGGTAGGACACGCTAAGTAGGCAATAGAGAAACGCTGCAAAGAGAGGACAGAGGGGGGGGGGGAATATCGAAATAGGGAGAAGGAAGAGGGCGGGAATAGATAGGAGGGTGCAAGGAGGAATGGGAGTGACGATGTGGGAGGGTAGAGGCGGAACGGGAGTACGCTCACGTGAAGGCAGGGAAGGGGCATTCACGTGAAGTCTGGGAAGGGGACAAAGCATGAAAGGGAAATTATTCAATTAAACTTTCCAAGTCAATTTGATAAGGTAACACCGTTTTAATAAGTTTAATTTAGGTGGTCGCTAGTTGCTCAAGTTGGCCGCAGCGGCAACAACAGCAGCAGTAACAGCAGCAGCAGTAACAGCAGCAGCAGTAACAGCAGCAGAAGTGGGAGAGGAGGAGGATGAGTGAGAACAGGAGGGTCACAGTACAGAACACTGGACTAGGAAGACAAACGTGAAGAACATCAGGAAAAAAGAGAAAGATCAGAGGCCACTGAACAGTGAACATGTTAGGTTGATGATAGAACAAAGGGCAAAGCAACAGTCTAAGGACCAACGGTGCAACTACGATAAACAAAGGTTAACAAACGGTGAAAGTAAGAAAAACGAGAATAAAAGTCTAGATTCAGGTAGGATTTACATCTATGTATGTATATATGTATTTATGTACGTTCGTAATGTATGTATGCAGGCAGGAAGGCAGGCATGCATGCATACAACTCTCTCTCTCTCTCTCTCTCTCTCTCTCTCTCTCTCTACAAAACGCAGTGGATAGAATATTTCAACTAATTCAGCCGTTTATTTATTTATAAAGTTCGACTGTTGCCTAAAATTCAGGGATGCAATAGAATAACCTTGAATAGGGATCGCATGTGCTCAGGCAGCAGGTCAAACCCAGTGTAATATATACTGTCCACCATATGTTGTAGTGGTGGCGGCGGTGTGGCTGAGAGGGAAGGTACTCAATGGGTGTTAACCTTGACCTAGGCTCGAGTCCTGACGATCTTTCAGGTATCAATTACATTTTAGAAATTATGTATTAATTTGGACTCCATCAGCATCTCGTCCAATTTTCTGTGGGTGTGTGGGGGGGGGGGGGTTACCTACTTACGATATACCTTTGATGGGCATCCAGAGTTTTCGTGCTCGCGGAGCCCGGCCCTGGGACAGGATCGTCTAATGTTTGCCCGGTCAACCAGGCTGTTGCTGCCAAGCTGTGCTTTCTTGAGCTAGTGAGTTTTGAACTTCGTATCTAGCTCATAACTCAATACATAGCTTCAAGGACCAGCACGGCGTTAAGGCAGTAGAAAACGGAAGTGACATAGTGAAAGCCACGGTAGTACTCATTAAGGTTTAGCAAACACTTGACTCATTTACTCTTGTCAGCCATACTGGACGTCGCTATGTACAACCATAACTTTTAAAAAGGTGGACCGGTAAGCCAGAGGAAGGCCTCGATCGGATGACCAAAAACTCCAGCTGCTGGTCATCATATAACCAAAACCCGCGTCCGGAAACACTTGTCCTGTTTCCTGACAAACATTACCTAACCTGGACGTCGCTCTTGCACTGAGAAGCGCAAGTGATAACCTCCGACAAAGTCTACCGTAATGCAACATTCTTTAAGAACACCTTCAAAGCTCCTCGTTTTACACTCTCAAGAGAACTTAAGAGTGTTCAGGGTGAACAGCACGACAGATGCAGGCAAATATTACCTATACTGATTTTAAATAGAAATCTGTAAGATTTACTTGCCATCTTGCAAGTTCCCGAGATAGAGAAAGACAGAAGCAGTTCTGTCAGTGGTGCAACAGAATTTAACATATATTTCTTTATAACAATAAAGATTAAACTACTGGCAACACCATCAGAACGAAGCAGGAAAGATCTGTTTTGCATAAGGAATGTACCTTGTTACTCTGTCGCCAGGGTGCCGCCGTCACACACCGTCACACAGCGTCACACACCGTCACACACTGTCACACACGTCTCCATACCTGTAAAGCAAGAAGCACCAAAAATTAGTGAATAGTGTCAAGTTATAATTATAACCTCAATTTTTAAAGGGGTGGACGAGTAAGCCAGCGGAAGTCGTCAATCAGATGACGAAAAGCTCCAGCCGCGGGTCATCATATAAGACCCATGTTAGGAAACACTTGTCCAGTTTGCTGACGAACCTAACCGAACCTAACCTAAGGAACACCGAGTGAAACTGGAGTACTACTACAGACAAATGTGTCTTCCTGAGATGACTTCACCTGTTCCAGTACACACATATATAATCAACACCTGCCCCCTGACTCACCCTCGTAGCAGTGTACCTGCCCCCTGACTCACCCTCGTAGCAGTGTACCTGCCCCCTGACTCACCCTCGTAGCAGTGTTCTTTCAGTGTTTGAACACTGTGGAGATTATTTACTTCTTGATGTTTTGGATACCACTACAATGTTTCCCTGATACTGCTTCCACAACCACTACCAGCAATACCACTACAACTACCAGCCTTACCACTACCAGCAATACCACTACAACTACCACTACCAGCATTACCACTACCACTACCAGCCTTACCACTACGACTACCACTACCAGCATTACCACTACCACTACTAGCCTTACCACTGCCAGCCTTACCACTACCAGCATTACCACTACCAGCCTTACCACTACCACTACCAGCATTACCACTACCACTACCAGCCTTACCACTACCACTACCAGCCTTACCACTACCAGCATTACCACTACCAGCCTTACCACTACCACTACCAGCATTACCACTACCACTACTAGCCTTACCACTACTAGCCTTACCACTACCAGCCTTACCACTACCAGCATTACCACTACCAGCCTTACCACTACCACTACCAGCATTACCACTACCACTACCAGCCTTACCACTACCAGCCTTACCACTACCAGCCTTACCACTACCAGCATTACCACTACCAGCATTACCACTACCAGCACTACCACTACTTCTCTTTTCTTCCTCTCCTTGTGCCATCCGTGTGCCACTGGCCTATATATACACTGGCTCCCTCTCTCCCTTCTGTTAACGTGACTTGTATATGATCCAAGTCGGACCGAAACGTCGTCGTAAGCTCCTCTCTTCTATGTGCGGGTTATTTGTGTATTTCTCTGATGCTGACGATGATGAACGATAGCCAGACGTTGAATTTAAAAAAATTACCTTAAAAAACGAAGTCTTTCCTGTTACCTCATGCATAATGCGCGCTTATTAAACCACACACACGCGCGCACACACACACACACATATATATATATATATATACATACATATATATATATATATATATATATATATATATACATACATATATATATATATATATATATATATATATATATATATATATATATATATATATACATACATATATATATATATGTCGTGCCGAATAGGTAAAACTGGTCAATTAGCAAGAACTCACTTAAAATTAAGTCCATTCTAAAATTTTGTACCAAAAGCACCTTAGAAAACCTAACTAACCTTATTATAACGAGAACAATTTAATTTAGCCTAATTCAACTAAATATATTTTAGATAAGTTTACAATAATTGAATAATAAACACAATGAAATATATTTTTTCGTTAGGTTCAGAATAATTTTTGCGAAATTATTCCATACACAAATTTTCGCTTGTCTTATTCAGCAAGAAGAGTGTTGCTATTTAAGCCAAAATCGCAAGTTTTACCTATTTGATACGACATATATATATATATATATATATATATATATATATATATATATATATATATATATATATATATATATATATATATATATATGTATGTATATGCCCGAATCTGTCCAAGTGTCTAACGACAAGTGCCTTTGACAGCTGGTAACTAACACTCTATAGGCAAGTACACACAAAAAAAAAGACAACAAAAATCAAATTCTAAAGTATTTTAGACCCTGAAACAAGTAAATACAATTATTCCCTGCATCCTGTATCAAAACAAAATCCTACACGAGATTACAAAATAAATTAAAAACTGAACCGAGATTACCTGAGCCAATTAATAAATGTTGTGCAGAGGATTATAGCCCAGCGTTCTTATAATCCATTCCCGATTATTCCCTATAACTTGGTAATAATTGGCCTGACTCCCTGATAACCTGAGTGGTGTCAGGGCTGGGCACAAGACAACTCTTATCTGCTTTGATGGAAATGACCCAGTGTTGATGGTGATGAGTTTTGATGCCAGGCTAGGTGGACACCAGGCTAGGTGGACACCATGCTAGGTGGACACCAGGCTAGGTGGACACCATGCTAGGTGGACACCAGGCTAGGTGGACACCAGGCTAGGTGGACACCAGGCTAGGTGGACACCAGTCTAGGTGGACACCATGCTAGGTGGACACCAGGCTAGGTGGACACCAGGCTAGGTGGACACCAGGCTAGGTGGACACCAGTCTAGGTGGACACCATGCTAGGTGGACACCAGGCTAGGTGGACACCAGGCTAGGTGGACACCAGGCTAGGTGGACACCAGGCTAGGTGGACACCAGGCTAGGTGGACACCAGGCTAGGTGGACACCAGGCTAGGTGGACACCAGGCTAGGTGGACACCAGGCTAGGCGGACACCAGGCTAGGTGGACACCAGGCTAGGTGGACACCATGCTAGGTGGACACCAGGCTAGGTGGACACCAGGCTAGGTGGACACCATGCTAGGTGGACACCAGGCTAGGTGGACACCAGGCTAGGTGGACACCAGGCTAGGTGGACACCAGGCTAGGTGGACACCAGGCTAGGTGGACACCAGGCTAGGCGGACACCAGGCTAGGTGGACACCAGGCTAGGTGGACACCAGGCTAGGTGGACACCAGGCTAGGTGGACACCAGGCTAGGTGGACACCAGGCTAGGCGGACACCAGGCTAGGCGGACACCAGGCTAGGCGGACACCAGGCTAGGTGGACAACAGGCTAGGTGGACACCAGGCTAGGTGGACACCAGGCTAGGCGGACACCAGGCTAGGTGGACACCAGGCTAGGCGGACACCAGGCTAGGTGGACACCAGGCTAGGTGGACACCAGGCTAGGCGGACACCAGGCTAGGTGGACACCAGGCTAGGCGGACACCAGGCTAGGCGGACACCACACTGTATGATGGACATGGGGTTGTGAAATAAAAATGGGGAGAGGTGATGGAAAATAAGTCAAGGAAATGGACATAAAAGTAGCAGGCAGAGGTGAATGGAGGAGATGAATCTAGGTAATGGAGATGAGTGATGGATGCGAGTGTAGGTGAGAGGAACGAGTCTCAGTGAGGGAGGAGTGATGGAGAGTAGTCTAGGTGAGAGAGAAGAATGATGGAGAGTAGTCTAGGTGAGGGAGAAGAGTGATGGAGAGTAGTCTAGGTGAGAGAGAAGAATGATGGAGAGTAGTCTAGGAGAGGGAGAAGAATGATGGAGAGTAGTCTAGGTGAGGGAGACAATTCCACATGTATATGTTCGGATGTATTTACACGAACACAGAAATACTAACACATTTCTTCACAGCCAGAGGTGGAGGCTGCTAGAGAGGACTACAAGTGGAGGTGGCAAGTGCTACATCCACTGGAGAGGACTACAAGTGGAGGTAGCAAGTGCTACAACCACTGGAGAGGACTACAAGTGGAAGTAGCAAGTGCTACAACCACTGGAGAGGACTACAAGTGGAGGTAGCAAGTGCTACAACCACTGGAGAGGACTACAAGTGGAGGTAGCAAGTGCTACAACCACTGGAGAGGACTACAAGTGGAGGTAGCAAGTGCTACAACCACTGGAGAGGACTACAAGTGGAGGTAGCAAGTGCTACAACCACTGGAGAGGACTACAAGTGGAGGTAGCAAGTGCTACAACCACTGGAGAGGACTACAAGTGGAGATAGCAAGTGCTACAACCACTGGAGAGGACTACAAGTGGAGGTAGCAAGTGCTACAACCACTGGAGAGGACTACAAGTGGAGGTAGCAAGTGCTACAACCACTGGAGAGGACTACAAGTGGAGGTAGCAAGTGCTACAACCACTGGAGAGGACTACAAGTGGAGGTAGCAAGTGCTACAACCACTGGAGAGGACTACAAGTGGAGGTAGCAAGTGCTACAACCACTGGAGAGGACTACAAGTGGAGGTAGCAAGTGCTACAACCACTGGAGAGGACTACAAGTGGAGGTAGCAAGTGCTACAACCACTGGAGAGGACTACAAGTGGAGGTAGCAAGTGCTACAACCACTGGAGAGGACTACAAGTG
The DNA here is from genome assembly GCF_038502225.1 of Cherax quadricarinatus. Classification (NCBI taxonomy): domain Eukaryota; kingdom Metazoa; phylum Arthropoda; class Malacostraca; order Decapoda; family Parastacidae; genus Cherax; species Cherax quadricarinatus. The sequence goes on along the minus strand of NC_091307.1, from coordinate 22,050,076 downwards.
GAGGTAGCAAGTGCTACAACCACTGGAGAGGACTACAAGTGGAGGTAGCAAGTGCTACAACCACTGGAGATTGAGTAAATTTGAAAGAACACATTAGCCTACAAACTGAACACAAGAGAGTGAAAAGATGATAGTGAATACAAGGCAAAGAACACAATACACACACACACATACATACACGCGCGCGCGCACGCAAACACGCACACACACGCACACACGCACACACGCACACACACACACACACACACACACACACACACACACATCCAGACATTCCATTTCCCCCTTTCTATTTCCTTATACAAACATCTCGACTCATCTCACAATCCTCCATTCCCCCTCACCTACATGCCCCCTTCCCTCTCCCCTCACTATCTGCCCCTTACCCCCTCACCTCTTCCCCTCTCCCAATATACTTGACAGCAATGTCCACACTGACGCGTGCAGCCAAACACCCCTTTTCCCCCTAACCCACCCCTTTCCCCTCAGCCACTCGCCTCCTCTGCCCCTCCCACATTACCCCCCCTTACCCTCTCTCTCTGTCTCCCCTCCCACCAATAATTGACCATCACAGAGGGGAAAAATCTTTCAGTCCACTCCTTCCCTTGCTTGCTTGCTTGCTTACTTACAGGTTCCAGTGCTCAGGAACAGTGCCAAGTCGAGCCTGGAAGGTGCCAAAAAGGCGTGATGGCCCAGGCAGTGCCCACATTGCCATGCCCTTCTTGCTCCGGGTTGTAATAGCATCTATAAGCAGAGTGTGTTGAGGGGAAGGAGGGTGCTGGGGGGGGGCACACCGGTGGGGGGGACACACACACCCGCGGCTCAAGAGACACGCCGATCAATACACTTTCGCAGGGCTCGTGTCCTTCTTCCCCCCGGCGCCGTGGCCTGGGAGGTCATCAATAATTGTACATTTATTGATCTCATTACCAGCATGTTGGTGAGGCGGCCCTGGAATCACTGTTACGGCTGACCGACCCCCCCATTCCCCGTCCCAGCCACCAGTGGCTTGGTGGGCCCTGAATCTTACCAGGGACTTTCTGGGCCCTGAATCTTACCAGGGACTTTCTGGGCCCTGAATCTTACCAGGGACTTTCTGGGCCCTGAATCTTACGAGGGATGCTCATCCGCCAGCAAGAATTTTCCAGCCGCAGAGCTGTGCTGGAGTCACCTTTGAGGGGAAACGTTTGTTTGGTGTAGATTTTATTGGGGAAGGAGGGGGGTCATCGCCCCCGCGGCCCGGTGCTAGACTAGGCCTCCTGGGTGAGAGACTGTGTTCCCCCCGGGTGGCTAAAAAGCTCTTCCCGGGGAGAATGCAATTTTTCCCCTGAGAAAATCGTGATCATCCCCGCACAGACACTGAGGACATATATATGCCTCTCTAAGGGCATTAAGATCCCCCGAGGGGACCAAATTCAACCGTGAGGGCATCGGAATAACCCTTATGGTATCATAATTAACCCTGGGGGCATTAGGATCCCCCGAGGCATCAGAATCAACCCTTATGGCATCATGATTAACCCTGAGAGCATTAGAATACCCCCCACCACCCCATTTGGGCACCAGGATTCCCCTTCCCCCTCATCCTCAGGCATAAAGACCAGCCCTAGACTGCAGGATCATCCTACTTCACCGATGCTGTGGTGGTTCACCCATCAACATGGCGAATGATCAAAGGAAACAGTGGAGGTACTTCAGTCTCGAGGATAGGGAGGGAGGGTGAGAGAGGAGGAGGGTGAGAGGGAAGGAGGGAGGAGAGGGGAGGTTCACTCTATCCCTGACCCTTAAAATACACGCATGCACACGGACCTACGTGTAATCAAATTGTATTCTGCCTTCAATCTACCTGTAGTTTACTACTTGTACTCTGAGTACTCTAGACGCCGCCGCTGGCTGATAGGAGGAAAGGGGGATACCAAACACTAGTCACAAGGGCCACAAGCAGTGCACCAGGGATGCCATACGCTATGTATAAGGTCCGCATTACTAAGGTAATGCCACACTTGACGTGAAGGAAGGAGTGTGATGGTGGAGGAGTATTAAGAGTATGACGGAGGAAAACACAGTGATGGAAAAGAGGAGCACACAGAGAAGTGAGCCACAACTCTCCCTTCCATGATAGAGGAATCCCGTGGAAAAGTTTTATCAACAGAACTCATATGATACTCGCCCCCAGATACTGACAGGGATGGACATGTCTGCCTGCCTCTCTCTCTCTCTCTCTCTCTCTCTCTCTCTCTCTCTCTCTCTCTCTCTCTCTCTCTCTCTCTCTCTCTCTCTCTCATGATGTTAAGTACCTGCTTTTTATCTGTTGTTCATTCCGGTCAGTCATCGTATTACACACAATTGAAAATCTGACAAGCAAAGTACCATTAAAATAATACATGTGTGTGCGTGTGCGTGCGTGTGTAATTACCTAGCTGCAATCACTCTTTCCTAATTATAAAAACCTCATTAACATCCTTCGACCTCTGGATATTAAACCTAAATTTCGTGCAACTAATATAATCCGGTTTATTTATCTCCTTCGAACACTAATACTTTGAACGCTTACTCAGTTTTCTGTTCCTCTTGAAGGTTCTGGAGTTCAACTCGGTTTCGAACACGGCCTCTTGGCCTGATGAGTCAGGATCAGCTGATCAGCGTAAACACCATAGCTCCTTAGGAACTGTGCGGAGTATGGCAGGTTTCTTAGTGAATCTGGTCGCCTCCCGCCACATAGAATCAGAGAACGTAAAAAGGTACGTACAAGGTATAATGTTATCGAAAAGACTGATAAGAGAACACAAGTGTATACATATATACCTCCTTACCTCTCACTGCCTTCACCTGACCTCTGACTGTCCTCTGTCACTGCCTTCACCTGACCTCTGACTGTCCTCTGTCACTGCCTTCACCTGACCTCTGACTGTCCTCTGTCACTGCCTTCACCTGACCTCTGACTGTCCTCTGTCAGTGCCTTCACCTGACCTCTGACTGTCCTCTGTCACTGCCTTCACCTGACCTCTGACTGTCCTCTGTCACTGCCTTCACCTGACCTCTGACTGTCCTCTGTCACTGCCTTCACCTGACCTCTGACTGTCCTCTGTCACTGCCTTCACCTGACCTCTGACTGTCCTCTGTCACTGCCTTCACCTGACCTCTGACTGTCCTCTGTCACTGCCTTCACCTGACCTCTGACTGCCCTCTGTCACTGCCTTCACCTGACCTCTGACTGTCCTCTGTCAGTGCCTTCACCTGACCTCTGACTATTTCCTCCCCTTCCACTGTCTTCACCTGACCTTGGCTGTGTCTTCATATCCCTCTGACCTTCACCTCCCCATGACCTTGACCTGACCCCTGGCTTCCTTTCCTTTTCCTACTCACGCACACTCGTTAAATAATTCAAGACGGAAAGAATTGTAGTCTAGTTTTAATTTCCAAAATTCATTTCTTGAGAATTTTTAATTCGTTGTTCAGATCGTTGCTGTTGCTTTTGTTAATTTTATTATCATAATGGGGAGCGCTAAACCCATAGGAGACATGCAGTGCCTAGAGGTTTGAGTCAGCGAAGGAGAGTGAACACAGGATATGGGAGAGTTTTTCTATTCCCGGAGCCCGGCCATGGGTCAGGCTCATCTGATGCTAGTCTGGTCAACCAGGCTGTTGATGGCCCGCAGCCACACATATACATCACAGCCTGGTTGATCTGGCTGTAATGTCTCTACGTATACTGTGAGTTCCATCTGTAGATGGAACTCACAGCCTCTCTGAAAGCTAAGAATGAACAAAATCAGCAACTCTTTTGTTAGACCTTGTGAGATCACTCACGTCAATCAGTCTCGGGTACAGGAAGGTCAATGACCTTTTTTAGACCATGTGTTATGGTTAAAGGGAGGAGGTGATGGAGAGGTCACATCGAGGCTGTCTCCTAGCTAGTTGGTGCAAGACAGTAGTCGAAAAGGTTAGAAAGACTGGCAGTGGAGCCTTAAGTGGATACCTTAATTTAAGGAGACGGCGGACTTTTAAATTTTAAGTGGTACCATTCGCCACTGTATTAGTATTGTTGCTCTCCTCCCCTTTAAAAAATCATGGATATAATTTACCCTGTGATATTATATTTGTTATAAACTAGTAAATGATGAAGTAATTAAATAACCACCCATTTTAGTAGGTAATAAACAAGGTGTATTCCTTTCACTGGAACAAAGTTTGCCAAGTGGAGAGTGAATTAAGATTTTTTTCTCCCAAATTCTCATCGTGATTACGTAGGATAAGAATCTGGTTAAGTAGTGGAAAACTATAAGTGGCCACTTAAAGCGTTATGTACTCATTAGCTCTGCTTGTCGTAATTAAGAAGGTATTCCTGGTATGGTAAGTAAATCACGTTAGGCTAGTTTACGTTAGGCTACTTTACGTTAGGCTAGTTTACCCTAGGTTAGTTTACGTTAGGCTACTTTACGTTAGGCTAGTTTACCCTAGGTTAGTTTACGTTAGGGTAGTTTACGTTAGGTTAGTTTACCCTAGGTTAGTTTACGTTAGGATACTTTACGTTAGGCTAATTTATCCTAGGTTAGTTTTCGTTAGGCTACTTTACGTTAGGCTAGTTTACCCTAGGTTAGTTTACGTTAGGGTAGTTTACGTTAGGTTAGTTTACCCTAGGTTAATTTACGTTAGGGTAGTTTACGTTAGGTTAGTTTACCCTAGGTTAGTTTACGTTAGGCTAGTTTAGAATAGATTATATATGCCTACAAATATGTATATTTAATTACGAAAAAGCATATTACGAGGCGGCCTGATAACGAGACGGCCTTAACAGCACTGGGAAGCGTCCAGATCTGCATGTATATCACTGGTGATGGTACACAGATTTTAGATTTTCCCGCCGAAGCGGCTAGTTTACTGCACATCCCAAGGCCATCCTGTAGATGGTAGAGCAAGAACATATGGATGCCAGAAAAGGTTTAGGGACCAGGACCCCCGAAAAGGGTTAACAGGGGTACATCTGGAGCCGGTGGTGAGAGGCAGGGTTGCAGGAGGTTATAAGCAGAGTGACACAGGAAGGGGACTACCACCAACACAGGGCTGGGCCCCTCCTTGCTTGACAATTTGCACGATCATTAACGCCGACGTGTGCGTTCCTAAAACGCCGCCTCTCGCACGATCACATCGACCAGCACAGCGATATAAATGTCGCCTGGCGAGGGGTTAAAGAGCTGATAACAGGAAGATAGATTGATGAGGGAACGAGGGATGTAAGGATGCTGCAGGGACGGGAATAGATGCTCTAGGGAGGGGGGAGAGATGCTGCAGCACGGGGGAGGGGAGATGGTTCCTGGAATAGTAGCTACACCACAAGTCAGAGGATGGATGTTAATTTTAATTTAAGACTGGACACATCAGCAGCGTTCTGCTGTCCTATTCCTTATGGGTTCCAAAGTGGGAACAATGCTAGTTATATTTAGAAAGAAAAAAAAAAGGCACAACATCGTGATTGGAATACACAAATAACCCGCACATGAGAGAGAGAAGCTTATGACGACGTTTCGGTCAGACTTGGACCATTAACTAGTCACACACTAACACAGGAAGGTAAGGGAGCCAGTATACACACGAGAGGAGGGGAGGGACGAGACAACGAGAGGAGGAAGAAAGAAAGAAGTAGAGATAGTAGTGGTAAAAGTAATGCTGGTAGTAGAAATAGTAGTAGTAGTAGTAGTAGTAGGTAGGGGGAGTAATGATAGTGGCACAAGAGACAAAGTGGAGTGAAGCGAGGCAATAGTAGTGGTAGTAGTAGTGGTGGTAGTAGTAGTGGTGGTAGTGATAGTAGTGGTAGTGGTAGTAGTGGTAGCAGTAGTGGTAGTAGTAGTAGTTGTAGTAGTGGAGGAAGTCTAAGGACACAAGATGGATTTCTTAAATCAGGTGATGAAATCTGTATACCTCAGGATATCGTCATGCATCTACTAAGGGATACCGATGGTATACATGCTGTACACGGTGCCTAATTTATCATCCACTAAGGGATACCGATGATACACATGTTGTACACGGTGCCTAATTTATCATCCACTAAAGGATACCGATGATATACATGTTGTACACGTGTCTAATTTATCATCTACTAAGGGATATCGATGGTATACATGTTGTACACGTGTCTAATTTCCGTCTCTCAGGAAGGTCTGTCCCACACAGAAGAAAGGGAATTTAAGAAATCTTCAGCATTACATCGCAAGGAAGAAATACCATAAGAAAACTAAACAGAACATAATCATCATTTAAAAATATATATAATGCATGCAAGTAAGCACAGCGTACATTCGTTGTTGCAATAAGCTCGCAACACCTAGTTCAAACATTAAGAAACAAACATCATTTCGCTTGCAAGAAGGCGGAGATACTTGGGGGCAGTGGTTATTACACAGGTCGGGGAGATGGGAGTGATGCTGTGGTGATGCTCAAGAAAGTGGTTATAGCACAGGTCGGGGAGGAGATGGGAGAGATGCTGTGGTGATGCTCAAGACAATTTTTACTACACAGGTCGGGAAGTAGTACCTGGAGAAAAAGACAGACAACAGAGACTATCTTCTTCCACTAAGTTGAAGGACCATCATGTATCGTCTTGGAATGCGAGTCAGGTATTAAAGAGCAGATGAGAGAAACCTGTTGTTTGAACTGAGCTTAAGCTGAAAAATAAGAGGGTGATGCGTCTGAAGTTGTGGTGATGGTGAGGAGAGGAATGAAAATCTTCTTGTTAGAAAATAAATACGTGGGGGACATTAGTATCAGCCTCCCCTTTTCTATATGATAATTGGAGATGTTGCATTTTTATTTTATTGTGGTGATAGTGCAGTGAGGGAAAAACCAGGGGGTACAGGCGTTATCTGATGCTTATTACATAACAATAAATTCCAGCCTCGGTTAAATCAGCCGTAACATGAACTGACCTGTGACACCAGAGATGTGTATCTCGCTCTCTCTCTCTCTCTCTCTCTCTCTCTCTCTCTCTCTCTCTCTCTCTCTCTCTCTCTCTCTCATTCCTTTAACATACGATCAAAATGTCAACCTCCGCCTCAGATGAGTCTGCGGCAGGAGACGAAATTCGATAGCGTAAATAATTTCACGAGTGCTGCGAGTGATCCAACTCACTGGCCGTGTGACTAAATATTTGACACACTTTGCCACACTGGATGCACTCACCTAGTTATACCCACCTAGTTATACGCACCTAGCTGTACCCACCTAGCTGTACCCACCTAGCTATACTCAACTATTTTGTATCTAAGATCCATTCTTTAACTGGCGTCTTCCGGAGTCATTCATTGCTAATCCCGTGTGTCATATCTCTTCTAGAAGCCGTGACTGGGGAGTTTGCCACCCTTTTCACCACGGCTCTTCCATTTTCAGGCCATCTTGTGGTTGAATAAACACTGTCACCCCTGTGGTATATTTGCGACTCTTGCTGGTACCATTTATGCCGCCCCTTGAAGCTCCAGTGTACCTTGAAGCTGGAGTGTACCTTGAAGCTTAAAGTTGGAACAGGCGACGATTCAAAGTTAAACTGTGAGACAGTTCAGCTGTGCTTTGACCTCCGAGAACACCTGTACTTTGACAGACTTCTCGGGAGTAGGAGGAGGAGTCTACCTACCTACCTGGAGATCTACCTGGAGAGTATTTCTAGAGACAGCGTCTTCGCGGCCCAGTAAGACGAAGAGGAGAATTAGGAAGAGGAGATTGAAGAAAAGGATGTTGAGGAAGAGCAGGATGGAGAAGGGGAGGATGGGAAAGATGAGAAGATAAGTAAGGGGAGGGCGAGGAAGAGGACACACAACGTGAAAGGTCAATGGAGTTGATCCTAGACTGCTTGTCAGGCAGTGTTTACATTTTGCCCTCCGTGATGATGCCTCCGTGCCAGCGTCAGCAGATGCCTCCGTGCCAGCGTCAGAAGATGCCACCGTGCCAGCGTCAGCAGATGCCTCCGTGCCAGCATCAGAAGATGCCTCCTTGCCAGCATCAGCAGATGCCTGAGTGCCAGCGTCAGCAGATGCCTCCGTGCCAGCGTCAGAAGATGCCTCCTTGCCAGCGTCAGCAGACACCTCCGTGCCAGCGTCAGCAGATGCCACCATGCCAGCGTCAGAAGATGCCTCCTTGCCAGCATCAGCAGACGCCTCCGTGCCAGCATCAGCAGATGCCTCCGTGCCAGCGTCAGAAGATGCCTCCTTGCCAGCATCAGCAGATGCCTCCATGCCAGCATCAGCAGATGCCACCGTGCCAGCGTCAGAAGATGCCTCCTTGCCAGCGTCAGCAGATGCCTCCGTGCCAGCGTCAGCAGATGCCTCCGTGCCAGCATCAGAAGATGCCTCCTTGCCAGCATCAGCAGATGCCTCCTTGCCAGCGTCAGCAGACGCCTCCGTGCCAGCGTCAGCAGATGCTTCCGTGCCAGTGTCAGCAGATGCCTCCATATCATGTGGGAGTTCGATACGTGGATTAGGGAAGAAATACTCACGTAGGCTGTTATTACGTATAATTGCTGTTATGTGGAGAGAGCCCTTGCCAGCCGTACCTATCTCCTTGGTTACACTCGTAATACTGACTAGCCGGCTGCAGTACCCTATGTGAGGGGGCCTTTGAATACTGCTGAGGTCAGCACAATATGAATTCAGGTAGTGACTCAGGCAGAGACGGTTGGTCGTTGAGTCAACGGACGGTTACTGGTTATCTACATACCTGCGTACAGAATGCCTCATTCACAAGTTGCTGTCGCAGAAGAATTGATCAATCAAATGCTTGATGATGGAGTTATTGCACCTAGCAATTCACCTTGGAATGCACCCTTGATACTAGTACCTAAGAAGGATGGTACTTGGCGTCCAGTAATTGACTTTAGGAAGTTAAACGCAAAAACCATTCCAGATCGCTTTCCACTCCCTGTACTGGGTGATCTTTTACGTAATATCGGAGATAACAAAGTCTTTTCAACCCTAGATTTGTTACAAGGGTTTTGGCAAGTCCCTCTTCACGAGGACAGCCAAGAGCTAACTGCATTCTCCACTCCTACAGGTCATTATCACTTCCTCCGTATGGCATTTGGATTACGATCTTCCCCTATCACGTTCTCAAGGCTCATGACTAATATCTTTAGAGGTCTCATAGGTAATGCACTTATGGTGTACTTAGATGACGTAATCGTCATGTCTAAAGACGTGGATACACACTTGAAAAGACTTGATGTAGTACTTGGTAAGCTTGAAGAAGCCAATTTAAAGATCAAACTGTCAAAATGTCAATTTTTCAGATCAGAAATTAAGTTTCTTGGTCACGTAGTCACTCCTAGAGGGGTTACGACTGACCAAAGTAAAGTAACTGCAGTACTAAATTTTCCAACTCCCAAAACTGCTGATGCCGTAAGATCCTTTGTGGGCTTAGCAGGTTTTTATAGATCTTTCATTGCCAATTTTTCTTCCATAGCTGCTCCTCTAACTGAGTTGCTTAAGAAAGATGCTCCTTTTGTTTGGACCTTCCGTCAAGAAAGAGCATTCCAAACTCTAAAAGAAAAGCTAACATCTGCTCCAATTTTGAAATTTCCAGATTTTTCTAAGCCTTTCTATCTGACAACTGATGCTAGTTCAATTGGCATAGGTGCCGTACTAGCTCAGAAGACCGATGGCAAGTACAACGCAGTTGCATTTGCTAGCCGCGTCCTTACAAAGGCTGAACGTAATTATACAGTAACTGAGCAAGAAGCTTTAGCAATAGTATGGTCTTTAAAGCACTTCCGAGACATTATTTATCAGTACTCTGTTCATGTCTTGACAGATCATGCTCCACTGATACCCTTATTCCAGAACAAACAACCTACTGGAAGGTTAGCTAGATGGACCTTGACTATCCAAGAGTTCAATCCCACCGCTGCCACCATTTATCATGTGGGAGTTCGATACGTGGATTAGGGAAGAAATACTCACGTAGGCTGTTATTACGTATAATTGCTGTTATGTGGAGAGAGCCCTTGCCAGCCGTACCTATCTCCTTGGTTACACTCGTAATACTGACTAGCCGGCTGCAGTACCCTATGTGAGGGGGCCTTTGAATACTGCTGAGGTCAGCACAATATGAATTCAGGTAGTGACTCAGGCAGAGACGGTTGGTCGTTGAGTCAACGGACGGTTACTGGTAACTGGTTACTACTACTGAGACTGGTAACTGGTTACTACTACTGAGATCCATGCCAGCGTCAGAAGATGCCTCCTTGCCAGCGTCAGCAGATGCCTCCTTGCCAGCGTCAGCAGACACCTCCGTGCCAGCGTCAGCAGATACCTCCATGCCAGTGTCAGCAGATGCCTCCGTGCCAGCGTCAGAAGATGCCTCCTTGCCAGCATCAGCAGATGCTTCCTTGCTAGCGTCAGCAGACGCCTCCGTGCCAGCATCAGCAGATGCCTCCGTGCCAGTGTTCGCATCGCTATTGGGCCGTGCGGACGTGCTGCGCAGTAGCTCCTGATTGAGTAGGCTTTTGCACAGTGTTGACATGTACTTAGCTCTGTGAAGACCTGTTTGCGCGCTCTCTACGAATTGAAGTAAGATGCCCTCCATCGAGCAACTTTACCAACAGCTTAAGGAAGAATTGAGGTTGGCGAAGGTGGAGATTCGGCGACCGAGGAAAACAAGAAGATTCGTAGTAGTCCTCCTGTTTTGAGTCCTCAGGTCAAGAAGGGAAACTGGTCAGTGGCTGGACAGCAGGGAACGAAGTTGACGATCAAGAAGACGAATGGAAAGGTAGAAACGATGAAGAAGAAAGAGACTGCCGTGGAAACTGTTGTGGAAACATCTAATACATTCTCAGTGCTACCCGACGAATGTGAGTCGACTACTGGGAACATCACGACGAACGACACCAAGGAAGGTAAGAATATTGTTGTTGTTGGGGATAGCCAAGTTAGGTATATGGATAGGGCGTTCTGCTTGAAGGACAGGAGTAGGAGACAGAGAGTTTGCTTTCCTGGGGCTGGGATGGAGGATATTGTTAGCCATTTGGATGACATCATGAGAGGTAATGGGAGCAATCCTATTATCTGTCTCAGTGCTGGAGGCAATGATGTTGGCAGACGTAGGAGTGAAGACCTGATTAGCAGGTATAGGTCAGCAATAGAAATAATTAGGAGTAAGGGTGGGAACCCTGTCATATGTGGTATTTTGCCAAGGAGAGGAGTTGGAAATGAATGGTTGTCCAGGGCAATTGGTGTCAATTGCTGGCTGGACAAATACTGTAAGGAAAATGCGGTAACATTCATTAACAACTGGGACCTCTTCTATGGCAGAAATGACATGTATGGCAGGGATGGGGTTCACTTATCTAGGTCTGGGGTGGTAGCACTGGCAACTGCAGTGGAGGGAGCAGTTAGGACTTTAAACTAGGAATAGTTAGTGGTATGGGTTTTGGCAGGAAAACAGTGAAGTCCCAGTGTAGTAATATTACGAGTTCTAAGGGAACTAGTAATAAGCAGAACGAGGTAGATATTGAAAAGCCAGGGACTTTGGGTGATAAGGACAGTAATAGGTTTAGTAGAAAAATAGAAATGAGCAGGAAGGGTAAAGAGAAAGGAGAGTCTTTCAATGTTTATTATGCTAATTGCCGTAGTGCTAGGAATAAGATGGACGAGTTGAGATTAGTTGCTAGTGCAGGTAACATTGATGTATTTGCCTTAACTGAGACGTGGTTTAATTCAAAAAGTCGGGACATGCCTGCGGAATGTCATATTCAGGGTTTTAAATTGTTCCAAGTAGATAGAAGTATCGGGAAGGGGGGTGGGGTGGCATTGTATGTCCAAGATCGCTTGAACTGTTGCATAAAAACGGGTATTAAGTCTGAAGTAACACATACAGAGTCTGTTTGGATAGAATTTTCAGAGGGACATGAAAAACTGATTTTAGGAGTGATATACCGTCCCCCAAACTTAGATAGGGACCAAGGGAGACTACTATGGGAGGAAATTGTTAAGGCCACAAGGCACGATAATGTAGTAATTCTAGGAGACTTTAACTTTAGTCATATTGATTGGAATTTCTTGACTGGGAATTTAGAATCATACGGCTTCTTAGAAGTTCAGGATTGTTTTTTGAAGCAGTTTGTGACAGAACCTACAAGGGGAAATAACCTACTTGACTTAGTTATGGCAAACAATGAATCCCTTGTTAATAATTTAGAAATTTCAGAGGAACTGGGTGCTAGCGACCACAAATCAATTACATTTAGCATTGAATGGAAGTACGATAGTAGCGATAACTCAGTAACAGTCCCAGATTTTCGCTTAGCAGATTACGATGGGCTTAGAGAACACTTATCATCTGTTGACTGGGGTAACGAAGTGAGCTATCAATATGACAGTTTTCTGAACACTATACATGCTGCTCAAAGAACGTTTATCCCATATAAAGAAATTAGATCAAATAGAAATGACCCAAAATGGATGAATAATAGGCTCAAATATCTACTAGGGCATAAGAAAGGAATTTATAGGCGTATCAAAAGAGGTGAGGGTCATCTTATGAATCAGTATATTGACATTAAGAGGGACATTAAAAAGGGGATAAGAAAAGCTAAAAGGGACTATGAAATTAAAGTTGCTAGGGATTCTAAAACTAACCCAAAAAGTTTTTTCCAGGTCTATAGAACAAAAGTTAGAGATAAGATAGGTCCCCTTAAAAATACCTATGGGCACCTTACTGAGAAAGACAATGAAATGTGCTCGATTTCTAATAATTATTTTCTCTCAGTTTTTACACAGGAAGACACTAACAATATTCCAGTAATTAATTTTTATAGTGGGCAAGAAGAAGATAAATCATGTAACATCACAGTCACTAGTGAAATGGTTGTAAAGCACATAGACAGACTGAAGCAAAATAAGTCGCCGGGTCCTGATGAGGTTTTTTCAAGGGTTCTTAAGGAATGCAAAATGGAACTCTGTGAACCATTAACTAGCATCAGCAGATGCCTCCGTGCCAGCGTCAGCAGATGCCTCCTTGCTAGCGTCAGCAGATGCCTCCTTGCTAGCATCACCAGATGCCTCCGTGCCAGCATCAGCAGATGCCTCCTTGCTAGCGTCAGCAGATGCCTCCTTGCTAGCATCAGCAGACGCCTCCGTGCCAGCGTCAGCAGATGCCTCCGTGCCAGCGTCAGCAGATGCCTCCGTGCCAGCGTCAGCAGTCGCCTCCGTGCCAGCATCAGCAGACGCCTCCGTGCCAGCGTCAGCAGATGTCTCCGTGCCAGCGTCAGCAGATGCCTCCGTGCCAGCGTCAGCAGATGCCTCCTTGCTAGCGTCAGCAGACGCCTCCGTGCCAGCGTCAGCAGACGCCTCCGTGCCAGCGTCAGCAGATGCCTCCGTGCCAGCGTCAGCAGATGCCTCCTTGCTAGCGTCAGCAGATGCCTCCGTGCCAGCGTCAGCAGATGCCTCCGTGCCAGCGTCAGCAGATGCCTCCTTGCTAGCGTCAGCAGACGCCTCCGTGCCAGCGTCAGCAGACGCCTCCGTGCCAGCGTCAGCAGATGCCTCCTTGCTAGCGTCAGCAGACGCCTCCGTGCAAGCGTCAGCAGATGCCTCCTTGCTAGCGTCAGCAGATGCCTCCTTGCTAGCATCAGCAGATGCCTCCTTGCTAGCGTCAGCAGATGCCTCCTTGCTAGCGTCAGCAGATGCCTCCTTGCTAGCGTCAGCAGATGCCTCCGTGCCAGCGTCAGCAGATGCCTCCTTGCTAGCATCAGCAGATGCCTCCTTGCTAGCATCAGCAGATGCCTCCTTGCTAGCGTCAGCAGATGCCTCCTTGCTAGCATCAGCAGATGCCTCCATGCCAGCATCAGCAGATGCCTCCTTGCTAGCATCAGCAGATGCCTCCTTGCTAGCATCAGCAGATGCCTCCTTGCTAGCATCAGCAGATGCCTCCTTGCTAGCATCAGCAGATGCCTCCTTGCTAGCATCAGCAGATGCCTCCTTGCTAGCGTCAGCAGATGCCTCCTTGCTAGTGTCAGCAGATGCTTCCGTGCCAGCGTCAGCAGATGCCTCCTTGCTAGCGTCAGCAGATGCCTCCTTGCTAGCATCAGCAGATGCCTCCTTGCTAGCATCAGCAGATGCCTCCTTGCTAGCATCAGCAGATGCCTCCTTGCTAGCATCAGCAGATGCCTCCTTGCTAGCGTCAGCAGATGCCTCCTTGCTAGCGTCAGCAGATGCCACCTTGCTAGCGTCAGCAGATGCCTCCGTGCCAGCGTCAGCAGATGCCTCCTTGCTAGCATCAGCAGATGCCTCCATGCTAGCATCAGCAGATGCCTCCTTGCTAGCGTCAGCAGATGCCTCCTTGCTAGCATCAGCAGATGCCTCCTTGCTAGCGTCAGCAGATGCCTCCTTGCTAGCGTCAGCAGATGCCTCCTTGCTAGCATCAGCAGATGCCTCCTTGCCAGCGTCAGCAGATGCCTCCGTGCCAGCGTCAGCAGATGCCTCCTTGCTAGGATCAGCAGATGCCTCCTTGCCAGCATCAGCAGATCGCTCCGCCCGTTGCGGATGCATCAGCTGGCGTCAGATGCCTCCGGAAATATCTCGCTGCTAGTAGTCTGTAGCAGATGCCTCCTTGCTGCTGCTGCTGGCTGCTGCTGCTGCCTGCTGGTGCTGCTGCTGCTGCTGGCTGCTGCTGCTGCTGGTGCTGCTGCTGTAGCTGCTGCTGCTGCTAGTGGCTGCTGCTACTGGCTGCTGGTGCTATGCACTGGTGCTGCTGGTGCTACTGGTGCTCTGCTGCTGCTGTGCTCTGCTGCTGGTGCACTGCTGGTGCTACTGCTGCTGCTCTGCTGCTGCTGCTGGTGCTGCTGCTGCTGGTACTGCTGCTGCTGGTGCTAGTGCTGGCTGCTGCTGCTGCTGCTGCTGCTGCTGGTGCTGCTGCTGGCTGCTGGTGCTGCTGCTGTCTGCTGCTGCTGGTGCTGCTGCTGCTGCTGGTGCTGCTGCTGGTGCTGCTGGTCTGCTGGTGCTGCTGTGCTGCTGCTGCTGTGCTGGCTGCTGCTGCTGCTGGTGCTGCTGCTGGTGCTGCTGCTGGCTGCTGGCTGCTGCTAGCCTGCTGCTGCTGGTCTGCTGGTGCTGCTGCTGGCTGCTGCTGCTGGTGCTCCTGCTGGTGCTGCTGCTGCTGGTGCTGCTGCTGCTGGTGCTGCTGCTGGTGCTGCTGTGGTGCTGCCTGGTGCTGCTGCTGCTGGCTGCTGCTGCTGGTGCTGCTACTGGTGCTGCTGCTGCTGTGTGCTGCTGCTGGTGCTGCTGCTGGCTGCTGCTGGTCTCTGCTGCTGCTGCTGGTGCTGCTGCTGCTGCTGCTGCTGCTGGTGCTGCTGCTGCTGGTGCTGCTGTGGCTGCTCTGGTGCTGCTGCTGGTGCTGCTGCTGGTGCTGCTGCTGGTGCTGCTGCTGCTGTGCTGCTGCTGGCTGCTGGTGCTGCTGCTGGTGCTGCTGTGCTGCTGCTGGTGCTGCTGTGGCTGGTGCTGCTGCTGATGTGGCTGCTGTTGTGGCTGCTGCTGATGTGGCTGCTGCTGCTGTGGCTGCTGGTGCTGTGATTGCTGCTGCTGTGGCTGGTGCTGCTGCTGCTGTGGCTGGTGCTGCTGCTGCTGTGGCTGGTGCTGCTGCTGTACCTACTGCTGCTGCTGCTGCTACTGTGTGCTGTGCTAGTGTAACTACTAGTACTACTGCTGGCTGCTACTTTACTGCACTGGCACTGCTGGCTACTACTACTGCTACTTTACTGTGTACTACTTAATGCTAATATAATGGTAATCAATGTAATAATAGAAAGAAGAAGAAAAGTCACATTAATTTAATGCCTCGCTTCCTGCGTAGAATTATTAACTTTATATTTTTCACTGTATCAATATTTTAGTTGCAGAGACATCACTTGACATCACTGACATCAAGTGACATCACTTGACATCAAGTGACATCACTTGACATCACTGATATAACTGATATCACTACTCTGACATCACAAAGTCACGCACGTGACGTGACATCAACCATCCCAGCCCTGGGTTAATGCAAGCAAAGTTACGTCACATAGTTACGTCGAAGTGACGTAATAATGGTGACGTGATAATGGGGACACGGCAAAGCTCCAAGAAGATATAAACCAAGTTTTCCAATGGGCAACGGAGAACAATATGATGTTCAATGAAGACAAATTCCAACTACTCCGTTATGGAAAACTGGAGGAAATAATAACTAGAACTGAGTATACTACAAACTCCTATCACATAATAGAGAGGAAAAGTAATGTGAGAGACCTGGGAGTGGTAATGTCAGAGGATCTCACCTTCAAGGATCACAACAATGCCACTATCACATCTGCTAGGAAACTGATAGGATGGATAATGAGAACATTCAAGACAAGAGATGCTAAGCCAATGATGATCATTTTTAAATCACTTATTCTTTCTAGGCTGGAATACTGCTGTACATTAACATCCCCATTCAAGGCAGGTGAAATTGCAGAGCTAGAGAATGTACAGAGACCCTTTACTGCACGTATAAGTTCCATCAAACACCTTAACTACTGGGAGCGCCTGGAAGCACTTGACTTGTACTCACTAGAGCGAAGGCGAGAGAGATATATCATAATCTACACCTGGAAGATTCTGGAGGGACTGGTCCCTAATATGCACACAGCAATCACTCCATACGAAAGCAAAAGACTTGGCAGGCGATGCAACATACCCCCAGTGAAAAGTAGGGGCGTCACTGGTGCACTAAGAGAAAACACAATAAGTGTCCGGGGCCCAAGACTGTTCAACAGCCTCCCACCAGCAATAAGGGGCATTACGGGAAGACCCCTGGTTGTCTTCAAGAGGGAGCTGGACAGATACCTAAAGACGGTGCCGGATCAGCCGGGCTGTGGTTCGTACGTTGGATTACGTGCGGCCAGCAGTAACAGCCTCGTTGATCAGGCCCTGATCCACCGGGAGGCCTGGTCGTGGACCGAGCCGCGGGGACCTTGATCCCCTGAATGCCCTCCAGGTTGGCATCATTCTGCTGGCACCAACACAGTGATATCACGATCCTGGCATCACTACTACAGTGACATCACCACATTGGCATCACTACCATAGTGACATCACCTTGCCATCCCTACTACACTGACATCACCCTGGCATCGCCACTACAGTGACATCACCAGTAAAGACTGGGGTATCTTTACTGGCATCACTACTACAGTGACATCACCACTTTGCCATCCCTACTACAGTGACATCACCACCCTGGCATCACTAGTTGTATTTAACCAAGCATTGTATCAACAAGCTCCCATCTTGCCTCTCTCTCTCTCTCTCTTTCTTTCTTTATCTCTCTCGATCACTCATTTCCTTACCACCTCCCTGTTTCTCTATTCCTCTTCCCATCTACCTAACTTCCTTTTTCCCGTTACTCGCTCTCCGTTCTTACTTCCTTTCCTCCTCTAATCTCTTTCCTGTCTTACTCATCGTCTCCCTTTCTTTAACCTTTTTTCTCTCCTTCCTTCTTGCATCCCTCTTTCCCACTCATTCCTTCCCTCCCTCTCTTCTTCACTCTCTCTCTCTGTCTCTCCTTAACTCCCTCCCTCCTCACTCTCCCCTCTGCTCGGCGTCTGGCCGATATTGAACGGCAGAAGGCGTCAAAGTCAGGTATTCGGGGTCCTGCTTGCGGGTCAGTCTGGGTGAGGGGAAAGGGGTGAGGGGGCGAGAAGACAAGAGTGGGGGGAGAGGGGCGAGGGGAAGCTAAGCCAGAGAGGTGACTGATGAGGGAGGAAGGGAGAGTTAAATGGTAGAGGGGGGAGGGGTGAAGGGAGAGGGGTGATGGGAGTGAGGAGAGAGGGAGGGAGGATGAACATATAGATGACTAGATAAAAGTTATGCTTACACCAGCAGCCTGGAAGTTATGCTTACTCCAGCAGCCTGGAAGTTATGCTTACTCCAGCAGCCTGGAAGTTATGCTTACTCCAGCAGCCTGGAAGTTATGCTTACTCCAGCAGCCTGGAAGTTATGCTTACTCCAGCAGCCTGGAAGTTATGCTTACTCCAGCAGCCTGGAAGTTATGCTTACACCAGCAGCCTGGAAGTTATGCTTACTCCAACAGCCTGGAAGTTATGCTTACTCCAGCAGCCTGGAAGTTATGCTTACTCCAGCAGCCTGGAAGTTATGCTTACTCCAGCAGCCTGGAAGTTATGCTTACTCCAGCAGCCTGGAAGTTATGCTTACACCAGCAGCCTGGAAGTTATGCTTACTCCAGCAGCCTGGAAGTTATGCTTACTCCAGCAGCCTGGAAGTTATGCTTACACCAGCAGCCTGGAAGTTATGCTTACTCCAGCAGCCTGGAAGCTATGCTTACTCCAGCAGCCTGGAAGTTATGCTTACTCCAGCAGCCTGGAAGTTATGCTTACTCCAGCAGCCTGGAAGTTATGCTTACTCCAGCAGCCTGGAAGTTATGCTTACTCCAGCAGCCTGGAAGTTATGCTTACTCCAGCAGCCTGGAAGTTATGCTTACTCCAGCAGCCTGGAAGTTATGCTTACTCCAGCAGCCTGGAAGTTATGCTTACTCCAGCAGCCTGGAAGTTATGCTTACTCCAGCAGCCTGGAAGTTATGCTTACACCAGCAGCCTGGAAGTTATGCTTACTCCAGCAGCCTGGAAGTTATGCTTACACCAGCAGCCTGGAAGTTATGCTTACTCCAGCAGCCTGGAAGCTATGCTTACTCCAGCAGCCTGGAAGTTATGCTTACTCCAGCAGCCTGGAAGTTATGCTTACTCCAGCAGCCTGGAAGTTATGCTTATTCCAGCAGCCTGGAAGTTATGCTTACTCCAACAACCTGGAAGTTATGCTTACTCCAACAGCCTGGAAGTTACGCTTACTCCAACAGCCTGGATGATCACTCACAATAAACACCTCCCCTCAGGTTAGGCTGTCAGGTTACGAAAACTCTGGAAACCAGCCACAGGTAAAACACAGCCCATTGGAAGGACTGAAGTAAGATAATATATGAAGTGTTGCTGTAAAGGAGCTAAAGTGAAGAAATGGAGGGAGATGGGAAGGATAGATAAGGGAAGGAGATGACGGAAATAGGGGAGGACTATGGGAATTAGAAAACCACTGAAGGGAAGGAGTGGGGAAAGAAGCTTGGAAAAACATTTAAAATATGCTCCACAGTAAGCTTCAAGTAACACATCACACTTGGGGGTGGGCAAGAGAACCTGCAGGCAGGTGGCTGGGGTTGTGAGTCCACATCGTTTTACAGTGTACACTCCTGTTGCAAAAGAACCAAACACCCACACTGTCAAACTTTGTATAACTTGTTGCTTGTCATTAGGGCCCACCAGGCTCGTCACTTCCACCAGTAACACTTACTGTATCTCTGGTAATGAGTTTATCCTTATCAACGCTCCATATATTCCAATATATTGAATATATCGTAACCACATCTCTTGTTCTTGAGTGATCAAATTATATATATATATATATATATAGTATATATATATATATATATATATATATATATATATATATATATATATATATATATATCAATACATTAAAATTTAAACGATGTGATTCCTCCCCCTAAAAAAAAAAAGTCTTGTAGCGTCCTCCAGAAATTTTCGCGTCATTAGACTGACTTTCGCTTACCGCTGAAGAGGGAAGTAACGCACTTCGCGTCACTCACAGTCTCACTGGCCTTCGCTCAGCGCCGGCACCCGCCACGCTTACGAATAAGGGAAAACGACAACAATAACGAAGCGAAGGATTGAGAAGCTAAGATGAAAAGCTGCGACACACAACTCGTCAAGACGAACTATGCGCCAGACGAATTCGCGTCCCTCTCAAAAAAATGCATCGGACGCCATCGCGATGATTTGGCGATTATCGAAATGAAGAGAGAGAGAGAGAGAGAGAGAGAGAGAGAGAGAGAGAGAGAGAGAGAGAGAGAGAGAGAGAGAGAGAGAGCCAGGGCCCCGTACAGTGATGCTCCACTCGGGATGCACCAACCACTGGCGAATGGCCAAAACTACGCATTTAAGCATTTCAAATTACACAGCGATACGCTGGGAAATCGCCATTTGCTTGAGTAGAAGAGGCAGCGAGCGAAACGATGCGGTTCCCACCAAACTTCGCTCATCAGCGCTGTCAACCGGCAACTGTAAGCGAAGAGTAGCGACACAATTAAGATGAACAATTGATAGTCGCACCATGGCTTCACGGACGCTAATGTGTGTGGGAGAGAGAGAGAGCGAGAGAGAGAGAGAGAGAGAGAGAGAGAGAGAGAGAGAGAGAGAGAGAGAGAGAGAGAGAGAGAGAGAGAGAGAGAGAGAGAGAGAGAATCACATGCATATGCAGACGACTGTACACTGACATTCACTTATCCAAGAGAAGAAATGCCAGCTGCTCTAAGCTACATCAATCACCAGCTGAGAGCTGTATCAGCTTGGGGAAATAGATGGCAAGTAACATTTGCACCTGAGAAAACGCAAATGATGATCGTCTCTAGGCACCATGATGGTTATGCTGGGGCAGTAGTAAGGATGAATGGGAGGGTGTTGGCACTTGGAGAAGAAGTTGATATCCTTGGGGTGAAATTTGACTCCAAACTAACCATGAAGAACCATGTTGTAAATCTTGCAAACAAGGCAGCCAGGAAGCTTACAGCACTTCGCCGTATCTCGCATCTGCTTGACAGCAGGGGTTGCAAGATCCTGTACGAGGCACAAGTACGCTCACACCTTGAGTATGCTCCAATTTCTTGGTTTGCCTGCCCCCCCTCTCATCTGCGACTGCTTGACAGAGTAGAGAACAGAGCAAGACGTCTCATCTCTCGCCTGGACCCATCCTGGATAGATCTGTCATTTCAGCAGAGCCTTCAACATAGGAGGGATGTGGGTGGCCTTACTGTTATGTACAAGGCCAATATTGTCAAAATACCACACTTGGATCCACTTCGAGGACAGCGTGAAACAAGCTTTTATGCCACAAGACGGGCAGAAAGCAGCAACTTCACTCTGGCTGTACCCTTCTCCAGAACATCACTCCATCTGAGATCATACATACCCAGGATGACTCGAGTATGGAACACATTTGTACAGCATAATGATGTCAACGAGATAAAGTCAGTTGATCAAATGAAAATGCTGGCCCACAGATGGCTCCAACTTCATCCTGTTCCCTACTTGTATGTCTCATAACAATAAAAATGCTTTCAAATGAGCTGATGTAGGTAACAGCTCTTAGCTTGCCAATAAAGTTAGGAATCCTTAACCTGTAAATAGCTTGTCAATAAAGTTAGGGATCCTTAACCTTGTCAAACCCTGTGAAAAAAAAAAAAAAAAAAAAAAAAAGAGAGAGACAGAGACAGACAGACAGACAGACATTGTCTATATCGAGGCAATCTGCTTAGTAGGATTAGCTTCCCCAGAAATTCCATCTAGATAGTTGAGATGAAACAGGATTTCTAGCTGTACTATTATTACCGCCACGATCTTCCTAAGGAAGAAGAAAAGATCATTTACGGGGAGTTTCAGTCTCACGTCACATAGGATTGACTAAGTGCACAAGCAAATATCCTAAATTTACTTGCAACTGATAATATATAGATATGATTACATATCCAGATGTATTTATGTTAATCCATTTTTGGGGGATCTTGTTCCCAGGTCTTTTGTACCTTTAATATACCTTTGATGAATTCCGAAGGTTTTTCCTCTTCCGGAGCCCGGCCATGGACCAGGCTCGTGTTGTGCCTGCTGTTACCTGGAGGTTACCTGGAGGTTATTCCGGGGATCAACGCCCCCGCGGCCCGGTCCATGACCAGGCCTCCCGATGGATCAGGGCCTGATCAACTACGCTGTTACTGTTGGCCGCACGCAGTCCAACGTACGAGCCACAGCCCGGCTGATCCGGCACTGACTTTAGGTATCTGTCCAGCTCTCTCTTGAAGGCAGCCAGGGGTTTATTGGCAATTCCCCTAATGCTTGATGGGAGGCTGTTGAACAGTTTTGGGCCCCGGACACTTATGGTGTTTTCTCTTAGTGTACCAATGGCGCCCCTACTTTTTATTGGCGGCATTTTGCATCGCCTGCCCAGTCTTTTACTTTCGTAGGGAGTGATTTCTGTGTGAAGATTTGGGACCATTCCTTCCAAGATTTTCCAAGTGTAGATTATGATATCTCTCTCCCTCCTGCGTTCCAACGAGTACAAGTCAAGTGCTTCCAAGCGTTCCCAGTAGTTAAGGTGCTTGACAGAACTTATACGTGCAGTAAAGGATCTCTGTACACTCTCTAGATCTGCGATTTCACCTGCTTTGAATGGACATGTTAATGTACAGCAGTATTCCAGCCTAGAGAGAACAAGTGATTTGAAAAGGATCATCATGGGCTTGGCATCTCTCGTTTTGAAAGTTCTCATTATCCATCCTATCATTTTCTTTGCACGTGCGATCGTGGCACTGTTGTGATCCTTGAAAGTGAGATCCTCAGACATTACTACTCCCAGGTCCCTTACATTATTTTTCCGCTCTATTGTATGGCCGGAGTCAGTAGTATACTCTGTTGGTGTACCGCAGCCCACATATCCATCACAGCCTGGTTGATCTGGCCCTGGTGAAGATACTTGTCTAGTTTCCTCTTTTCTGATATCTTCTGGTAAGATGCTGAATAAGCTGGGACCACGAATGTTGATACAGTGTTCCCTTATTGTGCTCACTGCACCCCTGCTTGTCACTTGGGTTTATCCTGCACTTCGTCCATATGTGAAACATTTAGAGAAAGAGAAGTACCCCACAGTGTGGAGAAGAGCACACACAGGGTGTGGAGAAGAGGACAGACACAGGGTGTGGCAGTGGTTGCAGTGCCAGCAACACTGTGGTCTTGCATGAGCAACAGTGAACATAGTTGGTCCTCAACTACAGTACCAACAATTTATCACCTGAGCGCTGGCCGCCCAGCAACGCCACGCCGCCTCCGCCGCCCCCTCCCCACCCACGCCATACTCCCCAACCCCCCACCATTCCTCCCACGCCGCCTACTCCAACACATGGCCGTCACAGATTGTGTCACACACTGCCCTGCGTCCCACGTCCATCCTCCCATGCTCGCCTTACATCCACCTCTAAATTACAGAGACAGGCTTCGAAGCAATGGATTCAAACTGAGGTAGTGGACAGGTATATGAGTGGGTGTGAGTTGGACCTGTAGATAAATGGTTCAGAGAACCGACATGTGCGGCACTTACCTGGTTACCTGGAGGTTACCTGGAGGTTATTCCGGGGATCAACGCCCCCGCGGCCCGATCCATGACCAGGCCTCCCGATGGATCAGGGCCTGATCAACTAGGCTGTTACTGCTGGCCGCACGCAGTCCAACGTACGAGCCACAGCCCGGCTGATCCGGCACTGACTTTAGGTATCTGTCCAGCTCTCTCTTGAAGGCAGCCAGGGGCTTATTGGCAATTCCCCTAATGCTTGATGGGAGGCTGTTGAACAGTTTTGGGCCCCGGACACTTATGGTGTTTTCCCTTAGTGTGCCAATGGCTCCCCTACTTTTTATTGGGGGCATTTTGCATCGCCTGCCCAGTCTTACTTTCGTAGGGAGTGATTTCTGTGTGCAGATTTTGGGTATCTTTACTGAGGAAACGTTTCGCCACACAGTGGCGTCATCAGTCCAATACAAAGAAGAATGGTGAAGATCAGAAGGAATTTGAGGTAATCAGTCCCTCAGCCTGCAGTCGATGTAATCAGTCCATCAGTCTTTTGAGAAAAGAATACAGCATATTGGTACACTAAGGGAAAACACCATAAGTGTCCGGGGCCCAAAACTGTTCAACAGCCTCCCATCAAGCACTAGGGGAATTGCCAATAAACCCCTGGCTGCCTTCAAGAGAGAGCTGGACAGATACCTAAAGTCAGTGCCGGATCAGCCGGGCTGTGGCTCGTACGTTGGACTGCGTGCGGCCAGCAGTAACAGCCTAGTTGATCAGGCCCTGATCCATCGGGAGGCCTGGTCATGGACCGGGCCGCGGGGGCGTTGATCCCCGGAATAACCTCCAGGTAACCTCCAGGTATATGCGCCTAGCATGGACCAGTAGGCCTACTGCAGTGATCCACTTATTCTGTGTTTGTATGGGTATGTACTCGCCTATCTGTGATTGCATAGGTCGAGTTTCAGCCCTTGGTCTCTCTTGATTCTTGCCGGATTAACTCCTTACCTTCGTCGACTCATTCTTGTTCATTACACAAATAACCTGCACATAGGAGAGAGAAGTTTACGACGACGTTTCGGTCCAACTCGGACCATTTACAAAGTCACACTAACGGAAAAGAGTGAGGGAGCCAGTATATATATAGGGGAGGGGACGGGACCAAGAGAGGAAGAAAAAGAAGTATGGAAGTAGTGGAAAGGCTGATAGTGGTAGCAGTAGTAGAAAGTAGGGAGAGTAGTGAAGTGGCACATGAAAGGGGAATGTAGGGAGAAGGGAGACAATAATCAAGAGTTTAGCAATAGTAGAGGAATCGAGTGGAAGACATAGAAGCAGTATTTTTCTTTTTTCCTCTTCTTATTCATGCCAACACAGTGGACTTTATCAAGTCACAAACAGATCTACCTGGGTGGAAGGTACGTGAGTATAGGATGAAGTCAGGTGGAAAATGCTGCATGTGACAATCTACCGAGTAGGGTTATAGAGTCTAATACCTTGGGTAGTATATGTGTTTATATTTACAATTGTGATTACCGACCGTATCACAAAAAAAAAAAATCAATGAAAGGAGAAATATCTCCACTATGAATGCTGAGAAGAGATACAGGGTTCTTAGTCAGGCAAGTACCCTCTGGGCAGAGTGGTGCCCCATCCAGAGAAAGGCCCCCACCACAAACCACTTTAACCCTGCCACCTCGTTAAGGTGAGCCATCAACTGGGGCGAGGCGAAATTGTCGCAGTGTTCCAGCAGGCTGTAAAGACAGGATCTGCCATCTTTAAACCCACGCCTATTGTTTAGAAACCGCTTCTCTCCGAGTGTTCCTGTACCATTCTTCTGGTTAATCTTTTCCATTACCTTAAATAGTATTCATGTCGGTGATGCTGGTCTGTAGTATAATGGTGCATGTCTAGTCTAATTTCTTGAATACCGGGACTTCCAGTCCTTCTGGCCACTGTCCCATTAACATTGACTTGTAGATTATAGCTGGTGGTTCATACACTTCCACAGCGCTCTCTCACAGAATCCATGGTGACACTGTCAGGTTTCATTTCTGGCTTATTCAAAAGTATTTTTTTTCCACCTCCATTGGTGTACCCTTTCTCTCTGACTCTTCTCTTTCCCGAGTTTCAATTCTTAAATCGTTTCTTCAGCACCTCGCAGACTTGTTAAGTAAGACACATGTACAACAGCTAGGTATCTTTATGCCGAAATGTTTCGGAATAAAGATACCTAACTGTTGCACATGTGTCTTATCAGCTTGTTGGTACTGTATACCATTATCATATTCACCTCGCGGACCTCTTCGTTATTTCTCGTCACTCTTCTGTTTCCTTCTTCAAGCTGAGTGTGTGTGTGTGTGTGTGTGTGTGTGTGTGTGTGTGTGTGTGTGTGTGTGTGTGTGTGTGTGTGTGTGTGTGTGTGTGTGTGTGTAGCGAGGCGAGGGGTAACTGAGCTGCTGCACAAACTCTTAATTATATTTAGACAAGCTACTGAGCATATTTAGCGACTCTGTTGGTCTACCCACTTCGCAGATTTTCAAGGATTACGTTTTGGAACTAAACTTTTTTTTTAATTGTTCATTTCTCAGCTCTGAGTTCTTCGAGGTGTGTATCCACCTGCTCGTTCTTGCGGGTGTCGAACTCCAGCACCCTGGCTTTCTGGGCTCTATCACACATACTTTTGAAGCTGAGTATGGACTCTTTCCTTATTACTTCGACTTGCGAGAATTTCCCCACAACCCTCTGATGATTAATATCTGTGGTTCACATTTAGTATACATCAGTGCCCTCTCTCGTGTGTGTATGTGTGTATTCACTGGATTATGAAGTGCGTTCTGCTGTGAGGAATGAGGACTCGCGTAGCAGAACAATCTCAATAAAGACATACTCGACTTCTTGTATCTTTATTTTCACTTCTTCCTCCGCTGGATGACTTTCCCTTTCACTCCCTCCAAGTTCTTTCATCTTGCAGGTCAGTGTTCCGTGGGGAACCGCGTCAAGTACCTTCTAGTTCTTTTGAAAGTCGCAGCCCGAAACTTCCTGTCTCTTGCTTCATCTTGGTAGTCCTGTAACAGTTCCATTGTCAGCATAGTTGCTGATCCCTGTATTCCCAGTATTATATAGCATAGCATATTAGTATCATCCCTGTGCTTTAGACACGAGATCCCTCATAGGCCTTTGGCTTTGTGTGACGTCATAGGGATACACATGGGCAGTGATCCCCCTGTCCCGTCCTCACTCGGCGGCAGACCTACAAAGCGTGAACAGGCTTGGCACCGGGCTCCATCTCTCATCTCAGTCTGACAATATATTTACCATCCTACAAGTGTGTCTACTTTCAACCTACGATATCTCCATTTAAGAACCCTTACGATAAATGGTGACAGCGGTGAGCCTGTAATTCTGACGATTACAGCGATTTCTGGAGATAAAATTGTCGACCAGCAAGACGGCCATTTCGTGTTACCAGTAGGCCTACCGAGGTTCACCCCATCCAGCTACCTCAAGCCAGCTACTCTACCAGCTTCTACATTATTCACTGGTCAGTCTCTTTATATTAGTGGTTATCTTCTTTTGCATTACTCCCGAGGGGTTGACCCGAGTTTGCAAAATAAGCCAGCTTCCAGTCTGTGGTGGGGGAGTCAGAACACCCGAGTCCAGTCCAGCCTAGCCTACTCCATCCAATTATTTTGTCTGCCAAGCCAGCTTCCACCCCTGCTGTGCTCATCGTGTGAAGTTATCAAGCTATTCTGTGTGAAGGGTTAAGATAAGCCAGCTAGCAACTAACCCAGGTGTCTTACCCCAGTACTCAAGCAAGCCACATGACTAGCCTTCATCGCTTGTGATTCTAGTTCCAAGCATTCTGAGTGCTCCTTGTCATCCTTGTGGTGTTGTAGTATTTCGTGGGTTTCTTCTAAGCCAGCCGGCTTAGAATTATCTTTGCGGCAGTGTGGGTTTTCTCAGTGAGGCTTACGACGTTCAACCCATAAGCCCAGCCACTCACGATCACGTGTGTCGCACCATTGCCGGTCTCAGACGCCTCGCTCAGCCATTACCCACAAACCCAACTACAGTCGGCCATTACAACTCACCTACCTCATCAGTGTTTTGGTGCACTGCTAAGGGTTGTAGCACCATATTTTAAGGACCACATAGGGGGGTCAAGAGCTAGAGAGTGGCGCGCCATCTTTAAAAGCCTCCTGTGTGTTGTCTCTCGCCGATTTAAGTGCAATTCTACGATCATCTGTGCAGAGGACAGCAGCAAGACGATAAAAACAATCCATCAATCTCATTTTTTTCAAGTGTTACAGCTATAATATTTTTTTTTTTTTAGAGACATTTGCGAGTGTTGAGACATTTCTTTTGTGTTCCCAGTGAATTTTTCTCTTAGTGACATTCAGTGACTCTTGATCAGACTCAGTGTTTATCATGTACTGATTGCATAAATTTCTTTTAATCTCCTTAATTCAGTGTTAATTTTCGTGCATTATTTTATATCTGTTGTGTTGTGTATCTTTTTATACACTTGAAGTAAGTACTGAGTGTTTTTCCTTTGTTGTGTGTGCAACATATGAGCAATATAGAACTTGTGTTTAAACTTCAGAATTCCAGTGTATTAACTCAGTAAATTTTTCACCTCATATTCTGCATCACAACTCAGTGTTGTCTGTTAAATTTTTTCTTCCCAGCATTTGTGTAATTTTATTATTTTTTGTTCCCTGTGTGTTGAACATTCTTGTGTTCATATTCCTTTATTCAGCCAGTGTTTAATTTGTCTTATTTCCACAGACAATAGTGCCATTTTTAAAGTCCCAGCAAGAGCTCATATTTACAAAATTTTTCACACATCAAGTTTCATTGCAAGAAAATTCTAGTACTGTGTTCGTGTTGATGTGTTGTGTCCTGCATCTCTGTAAGTGTTGTATTCCTTTTTGTTGTGTGTTTAGCACCTATTATTTTTCATGTTTTATTGAACAAATTCACTCTTAGTGCAATTTTTAAGTTCTCCTTCTAAAGTAAATTGTTCTTTTGCTTGTTGTTTAAGTGCAGTTAAGAGTTAAAGTGTTCATTCCTTGATATATTTCTTTTCTTGTGTGTTATAATTTTTATTATTGCACATAGACTCATTTTGCAATAATTCTTGTGCAAATATTGTGTTGCTATTAAAGTTTTTCTTGCAGAAAATTTTATGCAGTGTTGTGCAATACAGTTTATTACAGTGCAGTTTCTTATGCTCTGTTCTGTCCATAGTATTTTATTCTGTCTGTCATTTTATTTTTTTTTTAATTTCAGTGAATTGTGTGTTTGTTTTAATTTTTGCACAAGTTTGAGTCCATTTTATTATTTTATTGTGTATTTTCCTTGTTGCATTGAAAGTAAAGACAACTCACTGTGCCATTTATTCAATTTAAAGTAAAAGTTGAGCATATTAGATTTGAGCAAAGTACAAGTTCTCTTGATTTTCAGTGTTTGCTAAGTTGCATATTCTTCTTGTGTGAGTTCTTTGCTTACTGTGTAACTTGTCAATTTTTAATTACTTATGCAGAATAGTTAAGCATTTTTTTTTCCATTTAAGCTTATTGTGTCATTCTCTCCATTTTTCTTGACTTATGCCCTTCAGTATTTTCACTGAGAAGATGTCCCAGTCACTTTTGAACGTTCACTTAGTGTATCATTCCAGTCAAAGTCAATATGAATCAGTCCACAGTACCAACATTCCCTTACTGACTGAAAGACAATATCTAGCCCTTGAGCAATGTGTTTGTTCTCACAGCTTGTATCTGAGATTTGTTAAAGTGCTGCTAAATGTGAAGTTCAGATTAAGTTCCTATAGATCCACGAATTACTTATTAACGTAGCCGAGCGGTCAGGCACTAGTAATTCTGTCACTCCCATCTGTGTTCCACCTATACCTTCAGACTTGCAGGATAGTGTTCCGTTGCCTCAAGTGTCCGGGGACACTCAGACTGCCTTGAGTGCACAGCCTATCCCTGCAATGACTGCTAGTTCGAGTAATAGTTTCTCCACAGGGGATGCCTTGTCAGAAAACGATTACTTGCAACTAGTAATGCCATCTCTTGTTGATGTGACATGCTGTCTGCAGAAAGACGTCTCTGTTACAGCTAGTGTTCTCACTAGAGTGTCTGTTGTTGTTCCTAATGTTTCAGATGGTGATCCCATCCTAGTTGACAGTAATCAGTGCATTGTAAGAAGTTATTTCTCGAGTAACTTTCACATGTTAACGTTTGTAAGTGTAGTTTCTTTATAGCTGATACCTCGTGTCACTGTGTGCGACTCAGATTGAATATCAGCATTGTTCACCGTGTTCATTTCTTTCTCCTGTGCT
The DNA here is from genome assembly GCF_038502225.1 of Cherax quadricarinatus. Classification (NCBI taxonomy): domain Eukaryota; kingdom Metazoa; phylum Arthropoda; class Malacostraca; order Decapoda; family Parastacidae; genus Cherax; species Cherax quadricarinatus. The sequence continues at coordinate 22,020,538 of NC_091307.1, read as the reverse complement.
TGCAGTTGAGATAGTAGATTCGTTCTCCCTTGCTCATATTGCCTGTTATAGCGTTAATTTTTTCAACCGGGGGGAGTCATCCACTCCACCGAGTTTGTTCTTTCCTCCAGTAAGGAAGAACTGTTACCTTTATTCCAGAACAAACAGCCTACTGGAAGGTTAGCCAGATGGACCTTGACTATCCAAGAGTTCAATCCCACTTTTAAAAATTTACCTGGCAAGTCGAATGTAGTCGCTGATGCTTTATCGCGACACGTTAGTGTAGTTACTGCAGATCCTCCATTTACTGTCGAGGATGTCAAAAATGCCCAAAGAACCGATCCCTTGTGTTCTGGTGTGATTCGATTCCTGCTCCAGGAAGATCTTATTCTTACTGTGAAGCCACCAGTACCCATTAGTGACTTTGTAACGAGCAAAGAATTACTGTATCGAATAGTCGAGTTGAGTACTCCTAGCAGACGAGTTAGTAATTCCACAGTCACTAGTGATTGTAGTTGTATCTTTTGTAGATACTCGTTCAGATCTCTCTCAGTCAAGGCATGTGTTAGCCATTGCAGAGGAATTCGATCCTCCCAGAGATGATAACCATTCTGCATACGTAAACCTAACCCTTGCAGAATTGGGTTTAAATGTACATAGTTTGTATAATTAGATGTCCGAGATGAATGAATTTGTCAACTGTGTGTTTATTATTAGCTGATCAGTTTGTCAGAAATTTTCGTGTTCACGTTCCCTCCGTATTCTGAGAATTAACAGTCTAGATTTGTGTGCACCGAATCTGCCTTTCTGTTAAACACTTCTTTGTATATATTTATTCTTCCTCAGAATCCGTAGAGTGCATGAATACAGATCGATCGATCAATTCCATCCATATTGTATAATGATTTGTTCTTATAGTTTGTAATGATTACGTTAACACCCATTACGTCAAAATCATGTTGTACCATCCATTAGTTCTAAGTTATATATGAATTTGTTATTGTATAGAATCAGCCCAGATCCGCCTGCCTGTTCAGCCTATAGTATAGTAGTGTATGTCGGGACGACATACGTAACATGACCGAGCTGTCAGCATAGTTGCTGATCCCTGTATTCCCAGTATTATATAGCATAGCATATTAGTATCATCCCTGTGCTTTAGACACGAGATCCCTCGTAGGCCTTTGGCTTTGTGTGACGTCATAGGGATACACATGGGCAGTGATCCCCCTGTCCCGTCCTCACTCGGCGGCAGACCTACAAAGCGTGGACAGGCTTGGCACCGGGCTCCATCTCTCATCTCAGTCTGACAATATATTTACCATCCTACAAGTGTGTCTACTTTCAACCTACGATATCTCCATTTAAGAACCCTTACGATACCATTATGTCCATCAGACAGGATCCCTAGTCCATGAATCAATTTGTCCGTGTCCCGTCATGGTGACGATGAATCACTGGAGCGCCCAGCAACAACACTGAAGCGCCCAGCAACAACACTGAAGCGCCCAGCAACAACACTGGAGCGCCCAGCAACAACACTGAAGCGCCCAGCAACAACACTGAAGCGCCCAGCAACAACACTGGAGCGCTCAGCAACAACACTGGAGCGCCCAGCAACAACACTGGAGCGCCCAGCAACAACACTGGAGCGCCCAGCAACAACACTGGAGCGCTCAGCAACAACACTGGAGCGCCCAGCAACAACACTGGAGCGCCCAGCAACAACACTGGAGCGCCCAGCAACAACACTGGAGCGCTCAGCAACAACACTGGAGCGCCCAGCAACAACACTGGAGCGCCCAGCAACAACACTGGAGCGCCCAGCAACAATACTGGAGCGCTCAGCAACAACACTGGAGCGCCCAGCAACAACACTGGAGCGCCCAGCAACAACACTGGAGCGCCCAGCAACAACACTGGAGCGCCCAGCAACAACACTGGAGCGCCCAGCAACAACACTGGAGCGCCCAGCAACAACACTGGAGCGCCCAGCAACAACACTGGAGACGACTACTGACCAAAGACAAAAGGAAACTTACTTCATTCAAGAAGGAGGAGGAAAGGGTTGCAAATGCTGTCGATTGTGACTAATTTAATGATTTCGGTTTTGTAGTCAATCCCGAGGCCAGGCTTTCTTCGCGATTGCCTGGTCAGCCAGACTATTGCTATTAGCAGGCCGACAAAGCTAGAAAATAATATACCTAACATATATTCTCGACTCTTTCGCCCCGCTCCCTCTCCCACCCCTCAGAAAGAAATTTCCCATCTTACATCAAAACAAAAACACCTAAGAACATCTAGAAATACCCCAGGAACACATGTGCAACACTAGGGTCAGTAAATAACAAAAAGGCACAATACCGTGACTGGAACGATACACAAATAACCCGCACATGAAAGAAGCTTACGACGACGTTTCGGTCCGACTTGGACCATTGACAAAGTCACACACAGTGTGACTTTGTCAATGGTCCAAGTCGGACCGAAACGTCGTCGTAAGCTTCTCTCTTTTATGTGCGGGTTATTTGTGTAACTACCTGGAGGTTACCTGGAGGTTACCTGGAGGTTATTCCGGGGATCAACGCCCCCACGGCCCGGTCCATGACCAGGCCTCCCGATGGATCAGGGCCTGATCAACCAGGCTGTTACTGCTGGCGGGTCAGTTTTGTAGACGTTTCGCCAATCAGTGGCTTTATCAATACAACACAGTGACAGAACGTAAGACAGTAGAAGAGGGGGTAATCAGTCCATCACAAGGCAGAATTATATAAAGAAGACAGTAGACAAAGAGGTAATCAGTCCTTGAGCCTAGAAGCAAGTGTTCAGTACCTTAGTCTTGAGAGTACGGTACTGAATACCTGCTCTGAGGCTGAGGGACTGATTGTCTCAGTCTTCCGTTCTATCCTTGTGGCCAGATGATGAAGACACTGGGTGTTCCTGGGGTGTTTATAGGTATGTTCTTGGGTGTTCCTGGGGTGTTCATAGGTAGGTTCTTGGGTGTTCCTGGGGTGTTCCACCGCTGACGGGCGAAACGTCTTCAAAATAAAGATACTCCAATGTTGCACGTGTGTAAATTATCAACTTGTTGGTATTGTGTATCACTAATAAAACGATACACCTCAGGAACACATAAGAACACATCTGGAAACACCCTAGGAACACAGAAAAAAACACTTAGGAACACCCCAGGAACATCCAGGAACAAACCTAGGAATGCACCTGGAAACACCCCTCAGGAGCACCCAAGAACACACCTGGAAGCACCCCTCAGGAATACCCAAGAACACACCCCTCAGGAACACCCAAGAACACACCCCTCAGGAACACCCAAGAACACACCCCTCAGGAACACCCAAGAACACACCCCTCAGGAACATCCAAGAACACACCTGGAAGCACCCTTCAAGAACACCCATGAACACACCTGTAAACACCCCTCAGAACACCCAAAACACACTTGGAAACACCCCTCAGAAACACCCATGAACACACCTGTAAACACCCCTCAAAACACCCAAAACACACCTGGAAACACTCCTCAGAAACACCCAGAACAAACCTGGAAACACCCCTCAGGAACACCCAGGAACACTCCTGGACACACCCCTCAGAACACCCAGAACACTCCTGGACACACCCCTCAGGAACACCCAAGAACACACCTAGGTGCACCCAAAGAGCATCCCACCACGAAGAACACAACACTCTAGTGTCCAAAAAGAGAAAAGCTACAAGAGAGGTATGACATGCGTACCCGATATTAATTACACGACAAAGCTCTCACAACACTGGCCTACGATAATGGTGCAGAGAATTATTATTAACAAGGGAGAGACAGGGAGAAGTGTCACCCCTGCCTTCCCTCCCCCCTTATACCCCTCTGTCTCTTAAGCCCCTTTTTTTTGACGTTTTTTCTCCTCTCCCCTCCCTCCTTTTATTATTTTCTTCTCGCCATCATTTTCTCTCTTACGTTTCTCATTTTTCATTTTTTTTTACCCTTCTTTCCTCCCTTTATCATCTTATTCATTTTTCCCCTTCCATTGCTCCTCCCTACTCTTCAGCTTTCCTCTCCCTCCCTTCCTCCTCCTCCTCCACTTTTCCTCTTCCTTCCCTTCTACCCATCCCTTCTCCTCTTTTCCTCTCCCTCCCTCCCTCCCCCATTCCTCTGGCCGCTTTGATGGTTCCCTAATTATTGTTTTGTGGCCCTGTCATCTCTTTATCTTTAGATAACACTCCCCTCAGCCCCCTCTTCTCCCCCTTCGTATTCCACCCTCAACCCTCCTCCCTCTTCCTCTCCTCCCCTTCCTTCCTCTACTCTGTCCTTTTTCCTCAATACCTTCTCTCCTCTCCTCATTCTTTTCCACTCAACCCCCTCCTCTCCTCTTCCTCTGTTTATCTTTATCACTTCTTCCATTCCCCTTCGTTTCCCCTCATCTGTATCCACTTCACCTCTCAACACTCACCATTCATCAAGTATATCTCCTTCTATCTTCATTTAACATTTCATATTTCTTCTCCAGTCTTCTTCACTACGGATTTTTATTGTCGTTACGGGGAAATGTTCACTCCCAGGATGAGTTCCACTGCCGAGTACTGTCGTTATGGTTGAGTGTTCACTCACAGGGTGAGTTCCACTGCCGAGTACTGTCGTTATGGTTGAGTGTTCACTCACAGGGTGAGTTCCACTGCCGAGTACTGTCGTTATGGTTGAGTGTTTATTCACAGGGTGAGTTCCACTGCCGAGTACTGTCGTTATGGTTGAGTGTTCACTCCCAGGGTGAGTTCCACTGGAGTACTGTCGTTATGGTTGAGTGTTTACTCACAGGGTGAGTTCCACTGCCGAGTACTGTCGTTATGGTTGAGTGTTCACTCCCAGGGTGAGTTCCACTGCCGAGTACTGTCGTTATGGTTGAGTGTTTACTCACAGGGTGAGTTCCACTGCCGAGTACTGTCGTTATGGTTGAGTGTTCACTCCCAGGGTGAGTTCCACTGCCGAGTACTGTCGTTATGGTTGAGTGTTTACTCACAGGGTGAGTTCCACTGCCGAGTACTGTCGTTATGGTTGAGTGTTCACTCCCAGGGTGAGTTCCACTGCCGAGTACTGTCGTTATGGTTGAGTGTTTACTCACAGGGTGAGTTCCACTGCCGAGTACTGTCGTTATGGTTGAGTGTTCACTCCCAGGGTGAGTTCCACTGCCGAGTACTGTCGTTATGGTTGAGTGTTTACTCACAGGGTGAGTTCCACTGCCGAGTACTGTCGTTATGGTTGAGTGTTCACTCACAGGGTGAGTTCCACTGCCGAGTACTGTCGTTATGGTTGAGTGTTTATTCACAGGGTGAGTTCCACTGCCGAGTACTGTCGTTATGGTTGAGTGTTCACTCACAGGGTGAGTTCCACTGCCGAGTACTGTCGTTATGTGAGTGTTCACTCACAGGGTGAGTTCCATTGCCAAGTACTGTCGTTATGGTTGAGTGTTCACTCACAGGGTGAGTTCCACTGCCGAGTACTGTTGTTATGCGAGTGTTCACTCACAGGGTGAGTTCCATTGCCAAGTACTGTCGTTATGGTTGAGTGTTCACTCACAGGGTGAGTTCCACTGCCAAATACTGTCGTTATGGTTGAGTGTTCACTCACAGGATGAGTTCCACTGCCAAGTACTTACCTGGAGGTTATTCCGGGGATCAACGCCCCCGCGGCCCGGTCCATGACCAGGCCTCCCGATGGAGGCCTAGTACTGTCGTTATGACTGAGTGTTCAATCACTGGGTGAGTTCCACTGCCAAGTGCTGTCGTTATGATTGAGTGTTCACTCACAGGGTGAGTTCCACTGCCAAGTGCTGTCGTTATGATTGAGTGTTCACTCACAGGGTGAGTGCCACTGCTCAATAAATTCGCTTTCCAGAGCAAAATTTACATTCTCTTCCTTCTAGTTTTCTTTCTCCTTCACCCAAATTCTTTCTCTTATTCCACATCTCCTCTCCTGAATCCCTTCTTACTCTTCTCCTGCTCGTATTTCCTCCCACACTTCGTTACAAACTTATTCCTAACCTTCCTCTACTTCTCTTCTCTTCATCTACTTATGTGGGTCAGTGGGCCACCAGCAGCAACAGCCTGGTTGACCAAAAAAGCTCCGGATAAGCCTGGCCCAAGGCCGGGCTCTGGGAGTAGAAAAATTCACGGAACTCAAAGGTATAATAGAGGTATGGTTTAACAATACAGGTGGGCAAACAAAGGAACATATTCAAATAAATATATCCTAGTGTTTGCTTACGTGCCTTTCTAAACCAATTTGTCGGTATCAGTTACCAAGGTTTATACCACATCAAAAGGTAAACACACCTCCCCACCCTTCCTGTAGCCTCGTCACACTCCTCCAGGTGTGAGGAAGCTGGGTATCTCTCTGCTGAAGGTCGTCTACAGTCTCTGACTATCCATTTTTTTCCCTTACACACGTAATGTTTACGTTCGGTTTTTGGGATGGCCATGCCAGTGTTCACCACGAAATCCCTGTTCATCCCTCAACTCTGGAGTAAGCTGGTGAGGGTCCTGAGCAAGACATGATAGTCCTCTGTGTGTGTGGGGGGGGGGGGGGAGAGGAGGATGCCATCCAATCTTTCCCTAAACCAACTCACCCAATTATTCTCATATTCATTCTCATTACTTTCCTTTCATACTTACGTCACGTGGTTTGTGTCTCAGCTCTGTCGCAAAACACCTTGTTCAAACTTCCTTTACTTTGAGTAATTATCAGGGAGAGTGAGTCTATTTAGGTACAGATACACATAAATATTGTTACACAAATTATCATACATAGTAATATACTGGCATGTGTAAATTACGCAGGATAACCCAAAGAGAGGGAGAGACTACGGAATCTCCTGATAACGAATATGAGAGAAAGGGAGGGGATAATGGTGATAATGATATGAATGAATTACGTTGGCGTTAATCATCACTTGCCACTATTCCTTATTCCCTCCCCACTCCCCTCCATCGCCCCCACCACACTACCACCATTCAACACCCCCAACCACCGCCCTCTCCATCACCAGCTCAGGCTGACATATTTTTAACAGCACACACGAGCCCTATCCTACGTGATGGAATATGACAGGTAAACACAGCCAGCTTGCGTTCCCACTGTGTAACTATCACGTCGAGTAGCAGCACACTGCTGATACACCCACTTTGGTAACTTATGAAATATCTCATCACTACAACCACCACTACCACTATCACTACCACCACCACTACCACTACCACCACCACTACCATCACCACCATTACCACCACTACCTACCAACAATGTTCTCCTACCCACCAACCTCCCATCCCCCATCTCCCCCCTCACCTCTCACCCTCTAGGGTCCTCCATGGTCTCTATAAGCGTGAATAACCAACATATGTTGGCGATGGATGATTGATTGGAGCATAATTATGCATGAACGAGACCTACGTCAGTGCTCTCTCCCCTCTTTATATATATATATATATATATATATATATATATATATATATATATATATATATATATATATATATATATATATATATATATATATATGATTACCGCCCAATAAGCCTGACCTCAATTGTAGGAAAGTTGCTAGAGTCAATTATAGCTGAGATTATAAGAAGCCATCTCGATAAGCATAGCTTGATTAATGATACTCAGCATGGATTCACAAGAGGCCGGTCTTGTCTAACTAATTTACTAACTTTCTTCAGTAAAGCTTTTGAGGCTGTTGACCACGATAAAGAATTTGATATTGTTTACTTAGATTTTAGTAAGGCATTTGATAGAGTTCCGCACCAAAGACTGTTGAAGAAAGTAGCAGCTCATGGCATTGGGGGAAGGGTGCTTTCGTGGATCGAGTCATGGCTCACAGACAGGAAGCAGAGAGTGTCCATAAATGGGGTTAAATCCGAGTGGGGATCAGTAACAAGTGGCGTTCCACAGGGATCAGTCTTGGGCCCGTTGTTGTTTATAATATATATCAATGATCTTGATGAAGGAATTGCTAGTGATATGAGCAAATTCGCCGATGACACGAAGATAGGGAGGATAATTGATTCAAACGTAGATGTTAGGGAACTTCAGGAGGATTTAGACAAACTCTACTCTTGGTCAGAAAAGTGGCAGATGCAGTTCAATGTAGATAAATGCAAGGTTCTGAAGCTCGGGAGTGTCCATAACCCTAGCACTTATAAGTTAAATAATGTAGAACTTAGCCATACAGATTGCGAAAAGGACTTGGGGGTTATGGTAAGCAGCAACCTTAAACCAAGACAGCAATGCCTAAGCGTACGTAATAAGGCAAATAGATTACTGGGATTTATATCAAGAAGTGTAAGCAACAGAAGTCCAGAGGTCATACTGCAGCTTTATACATCATTAGTAAGGCCTCACCTAGATTATGCAGCTCAATTCTGGTCTCCATATTACAGAATGGACATAAATTCGTTAGAAAACATTCAGCGTAGGATGACTAAATTAATACATAGCATTAGAAATCTTCCTTATGAAGAAAGATTGAAGACTCTTAAGTTACATTCACTTGTTAGACGAAGAATGAGGGGAGACCTGATCGAAGTGTATAAGTGGAAGATAGGTATTAATAAAGGGGATATTAACAAGGTCTTGAGGATATCTCTCCAAGAGAGAACCCGCAGTAATGGATTTAAATTAGATAAGTTTAGATTTAGAAAGGACATAGGAAAGTATTGGTTTGGAAATAGGGTAGTTGATGAGTGGAACAGTCTACCTAGTTGTGTTATTGAGGCTGGGACTTTGGGTAGTTTCAAATTTAGGTTGGATAAGTACATGAGTGGGAGGGGTTGGATTTGAGTGGGACTTGCACATCGGAGCTTGTTTCTTGGGTGGCATTGAAAATTGGGTTGGGCAAATGTTTTATTAGTGGGATGAATTGTAAAGGACCTGCCTAGTATGGGCCAACAGGCCTGCTGCAGTGTTCCTCCTTTCTTATGTTCTTATGTTCTTTATATATATATATATATATATATATATATATATATATATATATATATATATATATATATATATATATATATATATATATATATGCAATAAGATCACAGTAAACAGGTGATTTCAAAATATGCAAAACAACCACTCTGAAAGAATAGAGAAATTCCAAGCGCTTTCGTGGCTACTCACATTATCAAGGAACTATGAAAGTAAAGCATCCAAGGAAGCTATATAAGGGGTCTGGCCAGCACCTCACTATCAGATCCCACAACGGTTAAACGCGCGCCGACCCAACTTGGATAGGTCCTTTGCACAACTCACCCACAAACTATTCTACCCAAGAAAATTAAAAAATTATTATTTGTCCAGTGTATTATTAAATTCTTCCCAAATTCTATTAATTATAAATGGATCTAATTTATATAAACCAAAGGAAATATTCACACTATTGTCAAAACTGCTTTTTATGAAACAAGATTCAATTATATTCCTGTCGACCATGGACTTGCTTGATACTACTTTCTCAACTTTTTGAAAATCAATTGGATGGTTAAAATCTCTTACATGAATAAATAGAGCATTGGAATCTTGTCCAGTTCTAATGCTATATTTACGTTGTTTTAATCTTAGTTCGAGAATTTTACAAGTTTGACCGTAATAAACTTTCTCGCAAATTTTACAAGGAATCTTATAGACACATCCATCAGCATTTTGGGGGGAATTCTTTATCAAAAGTTTTTTTTACTGTATCAAGATTTTTTAATACAACTTTAATATTAAAAGTCTTAAGAAGAGAAGGCATATCAACCAAGTGGTTGCTTAACACAATCCTCCCTAATAGAGCTAAATGGTTCAGATATGTTGATGATATTTTGTGTCTTATGCCCAAAAATGTAGATATACACCATTTCCTTGGAAAATTAAATAGCTTAGCCCATTCTATAAACTTTACTGTTGAGTTTGAAGAAAATAACTCATTGCCTTTTCATAATGTTTTAATTATTAAGGGTAATAATGAATTCAAATTTAAAATTTACAGAAAACCTACAAATAACTGTTCCTATGTCCACTATTATTCCTCGCATCAAGATAGAGTCAAACTGTCTGTTTTCTCATCAATGTTTTTGAGAGCTTTACGAATTTGTAGTCCTGAGTTCATAGATGAGGAAATATCCAAAATTTATGAAATAGGTAATGATTTAAAATACCCAAGAAATGTAATTGATAAATCTTTTAAAGGTGCTAGAAACACTTTTTACAATCCAAAAAGGGACAACCAGCCTTATTCAACTAAAAATATGTTGGTTCTCCCTTACCATGAAAACTTGGTTGATATGCCTTCTCTTCTTAAGACTTTTAATATTAAAGTTGTATTCAAAAATCTTGATACAGTAAAAAAACTTTTGATAAAGAATTCCCCCCAAAATGCTGATGGATGTGTCTATAAGATTCCTTGTAAAATTTGCGATAAAGTTTATTACGGTCAAACTGGTAAAAATCTCGAACTAAGATTAAAACAACATAAATATAGCATTAGAACTGGACAAGATTCCAATGCTCTATTTATTCATGTAAGAGATTTTAACCATCCAATTGATTTTCAAAAAGTTGAGAAAGTAGTATCAAGCAAGTCCATGGTCGACAGGAATATAATTGAATCTTGTTTCATAAAAAAGCAGTTTTGACAATAATATGAATATTTCCTTTGGTTTATATAAATTAGATCCATTTATAATTAATAGAATTTGGGAAGAATTTAATAATACACTGGACAAATAATAATTTTTAAATTTTCTTGGGTAGAATAGTTTGTGGGTGAGTTGTGCAAAGGACCTATCCAAGTTGGGTCGGCGCGCGTTTAACCGTTGTGGGATCTGATAGTGAGGTGCTGGCCAGACCCCTTATATAGCTTCCTTGGATGCTTTACTTTCATAGTTCCTTGATGATGTGAGTAGCCACGAAAGCGCTTGGAATTTCTCTATTCTTTCAGAGTGGTTGTTTTGCATATATATATATATATATATATATATATATATATATATATATATATATATATATATATATATATATATATATATATATATATATATATATATATATATATATATATAAATATATATATATATATTATATATATATATATATATATATATATATATATATATATATATATATATATATATATATATATATATATATATATATATATATATATATGGGATTTACTTCTGGTGCAAAGACAGACAGACAGACAGACAGACACACACACACACACACACACACACACAATTATCGCTAGGTTTTACAGCATCCCAATCATACTTTTAACTTAGTATATCTTCTTCCTCTTCTTTCCTCCCTCTACCCCTCCTCTGTCGTCCCATTCTTCCTTCCCCTCCTCTTCCCTCACAACCTCGAAAACACGAAAATCCTGTTTGAAAGTCGGTGATAAAGACTCGACTTAAATGGGGGCACTTCCAGGCCTTTTTTTTTATGAGATGCATCATGTACTCCTTCCCCTTCCCTCTTTCAGTTACCCCCGTCCCTCTCGCCTCCTTCCTCCTCCTCATCTCCCCCTCTCACCTCGTTCGCATCTTATCATCCCAACATGAAAATCTACTCCAGTGATGCATATGAAGAACACGACATCATCTCCCACTCTCCCCTCTCTGCCATTTTCCTTCACATCCTTTCCCCCTCTTCTATTATCTACCGCCCTCTTTCTTCACCTTCCCCAGCATTCCACCACCATCTTCCAGCTCCGTTGTCACCTCTACCACCACCATCTTCACCTCCGTTGTCACCTCTACCACCACCATCTTCACCTCCGTTGTCACCTCTACCACCACCATCTTCACCTCCGTTGTCACCTCTACCACCACCATCTTCACCTCCGTTGTCACCTCTACCACCACCATCTTCACCTCCGTTGTCACCTCTACCACCACCATCTTCCACCTTCACTAAGCGCAGAGGGACCACGACTCTTCAACGCCCTTTGCTGGAATTTCCACCAGACCTTTTGCTGTCTTCAATAGGGATCGCCATGACTTTCTCATGTCGGTTCCTGAACAGCCAGGTTGTGGTGCATACGTTGGGCCACGTGCGACGTGGACTAAAAGCCTGATTGATCAGGCTAGCAGCCAGGAAGTCTGGTCTGGGACAGGGACGGTGATCCTCTGAGGCGACTGTTTATAATAATCTACAAAGTAACCAACACCTCCGGTACCTCTGCAAGTACCATCTCCAGTACCCCTACTACTACTGCTGATACCGCCATCTCCAGTACTACTACTACTACTACTACTGGTGCTGATACCATCATCTCCAGTTGTGATGTCTAATAACTTAGGACAAACTGTCCTAGTTCTCAGATATTTTAAACTGGGGGAGAAAGAGGGAATACAATCAACTGACGAAACATAATATAACTTACAATATAGTTCAAAGGACAGTTCACCACAGGAACTAAGTCACGCACTAGCCAAAGGTCCCAAGACCTACACAGCCAAGTACTGCTCCAAGCCAGTACTCTGCCCAGTGTCTCCAACAGTCTTCTCCAGAGACTCTCCAGCAGCCCTCTCTCGAGCTCTGCAAACCAGCAGCAACTCTGCTCGAATCTCCCTCGCTCAGCTGTTTCATGGGCTTATATGGTTCTCAAAGCACCCCCCACAACGGGGTATGCACCACGTGTTTTGACCTGACGCCGAGATCTGACGCCGTCAAGAACAAAAGACCTGAGACTTAAGCCAAAAGGTGTGTCTGACAGCTATTTGCCAAGGCAAAGTGTGACCATTTAATTTTTTAAATTAGGTCACCCTTCAGAGACACAAGCATAGTGGACTACGTCACACAGTACCCCTACTACTACTACTACTACTACTACTACTACTACTACTGATGCTGCTGCTGCTACCACCATCTCATGGAATAGATAAAAAGTCAGGAAATAGATATAAAATTTATGGAATAGATAAAAAATCATTGAATAGATAAAAAATCATGGAATAGATAAAAAAAATCGTGGAATAGATAAAAAAATCTTGGAATACATATAAAAAGTCACGAAATAGATAAAAAATCATGAAATAGATTTAAAAAATCAAAGCACTGCAAAAGATATGCATAAGAAAAATAAACAATGATAGTTTTCCTTCCAAGATTCTTCCTCTGTTTCTTTAACTCGATTCAAAACAGCACTGGTTGTGTCTGCGAGGTTTCGCCTGCAACTTCTCACTCGCCAACTTTCCCTTGTGATGTTTCCCTCGCCAACCTTCTCTTGCGATGTTTCCTTCGCCAACTTTCCCTTGTGATGTTTCCCTCACCAACCTTCTCTTGCGATGTTTCCCTCGCCAACTTTCCCTTGTGATGTTTCCCTCGCCAACCTTCTCTTGCGATGTTTCCCTCGCCAACTTACCCTTGTGATGTTTCCCTCGCCAACCTCACCCGCTGCTTCGCCTGACTCGGAAAGACTGACACCCAACAGTCCTGATCGTGTCCATAACACGAGCATTACGGATGCGATCTTTGCCGGGGGTCCTTAAGGTCGCTCTCTTCATATCGTTATCAGGCGATTTACAGTCATATTTACGACACAGTTCGGGGCGTTACTCTATATTGCTCTTTACGAACCCATGGAAAGAGGAAGGAGTCAATCAGTATATATTTCGATTAGAGTCTGGCTATTCTCTGCAATTCTGTAATGTGTGTGTGTGGGGGGGGGGGATGAGTGAGAGGAAAGGTAATGGGGTTAGAATAGGGGGTGAATGGGAAAGAATGGGGAAGGGAAGGAGAGAAGATATGGGGAGATGGAGGGCAGGAGGAAACAAAAGGGAGGAGAGAGGGAAGGTGAGAGAGAGTTAAAAAGAGAGGAAGAGAAAGTAGAATAGAAGAGAATATCTTGCTTGTTTGCTTACGTTGGACGCCTCGTATGGCATACGCCTTCAATAATAATAATAATAATAATAATAATAATAATAATAATAATAATAATAATAATGGCAGTACCAAGGTTATTTTTAATTACTGTCAGTTTGTCTTGAATACGTAAGATTGAAAACATTCATTCTTGTGACACAAGGCTCCTCTGAGCTCAGCGCAATCTTATTTCTTTCAAGAAATTTCTGATGCCTCCGTAATCACTGTCAAATTTCTTCTTCTCCCTGGTTCCCAGTCTCTCACATGCCAGCAACTTGAACGTCAAGACACTGTCATTACGTTCTCACGACATACGTAAGAGTGATCCTCGAGTATGCAGCATCAGCCTTGAGTCCACACCTAACAAGACTGAACAGTAAGGTAAGTTCAAAGGTACTGTCACCAGGCTGGCACCTTAATATTTTGGAGAGTGTTCGGTATTTTGGAGTTTTCGGAGGCTCAAAGCCCTCGAGGCCTGGCCCCAGATTAGGCCTCCGAGTGAATGAAGACATGATCAGCCAGATTGTTGCTGCTGGGTGAAAGCAGTTCAACGTGCGATCCACAGGTCGGCTTATCAGGAACTGACTTAATAAGGAGCTCATCCAGTTCTCTCTTTAAACCAGACATGAGTCCATCAGTGAACCGTGAAGTGCTTTGAAGACTGACAGAAGTGTGTTAGTGAGCTGGAAAGTGCTTTGAAGAAAGACTGAATCCAGTTGACTACACGTCATTACAAGACATGTAACGCCGCCTGAAGCAACATATTCTCATTTTATCACGTCAGTTTTTGACGTAGTGATCAAAATCAATTTCTTGAAGCTTCCAATTTTCCTCGCTTGCTAATTTAAATGCTCCACCCTGAGCAAAGCGTTTTCTTTAATAAAAGTTTGTTGTGTACCTAGTGTGTTCCAGGGCCGGAGCCTCCAGGCGAACCTAGTGTGTTCCAGGGCCGGAGCCTCCAGGCGAACCTAGTGTGTTCCAGGGCCGGAGCCTCCAGGCGAACCTAGTGTGTTCCAGGGCCGGAGCCTCCAGGCGAACCTAGTGTGTTCCAGGGCCGGAGCCTCCAGACGAACCTACCTGAAACAAGAGTATTTCCTGGGTTATACTCCTTGCAACGTGGCCGAGAAAGATGCATCATAATCTACACCTGGAAAATTCTCTAGGAATTGGTCTCCAATCTTCACACTGAAATTATTTCAAACGAGAGCAAAAACCCTGATATACGGTGCATAACACCTTCAACGGGAAGAAGGGGAGAGATGAGTACACTTAAGTGTAAAGGGACCAAGATTATCAACATCTTCCCTTCGTGCTTAAGGAGCATTAACAACAAATACTTGGCTGTGTTCAAGAAGGAAATTGATAACTTCCTCAAGTCAGGTCCAAGAGATTAATTTATGGTTATTAGTTTTGTATATATCCGTACTTTAACCCTTTCTCCACTTCCACTTCCTCCTCCCTCTCCCTCTTATCCTTTCTTCCGTCTCTGTTATTGGAAATTTTTGATCCGAGAAAATGGAGCACCTTTCGGTTTTCTTTCGAATTAAAGATGATTACCTCAAAGTTTGTTCTTGAAGATTTCTGCAAAAAGGCACAGTGTCAGATCAATCAAGCTCTGCCGTAGCCATCACAGCCTGGTTGATCTGGCACGTTCCGGAGGTAACGACCTAGTTACTTGTAGAAGTTGTCAAGGAGGACCTGGATCACCACTACCTCCGCGAAGAGCAAGATCAACCAGGTTTTGATGACTATATGATCCAGCAGGCCAGCAACAGCCTGGTTAAACAAGCAATCAACAAGAAAACAATGGCCTCAGACAGGACTGCGAGGGGTAGAAAAACCCTTCAAACAGAACACAGATATATCACAAGTAAAATCATTCATCGTCTCTCTCTCCTCCATTGCCTCCCTCTTTCCTCTGCCCCCCCCTCCCCCCACGTACAACTTTCACTCATAATTAAGTCATCAGGAAAACACTGCAAATGTTGCTCTTGCAACTGGAAGGCTAATAAGACTTAACGTAAACATTTATATTACAGTAGTAAGATATTCATGACTATTTTTTGCTAACCAACAGCTTCAAATTCACCACAAACATCGTAAATCACAAAAAATATACGAAAAAAACGCTACTCTCGAAAGCAACATGCAACATTACTGCCTCTTTATCAGACATATAAATCCAAATAATAACATACCTATTGTACTAGATTGGCAGTGGGGTCTCGAAAATTATTAATATCATACGGAGGTGAAAATCGTGGTGAGAATTCTGTCACGTTTTAGTCAGAGTCTGTCATTACTGGGTGGTGTAAATACATGGTAACCCGTTCAGTGGCTCGCTGGCACGGACACCATCACGAACATCCATTCCAGCAACTCCAATACATCAATAATTTCTCCTTCGTGCTCCACGGTGGCGCGGTGGGAGAGCGTTGGTGTCACGGTGGTCTCAGGGAGGTGTCGGTGGCTCTTCAGTGGGTGTTGAACACACTACGGCAACGATGCCACTAAACTGTGAACGAGGACGATAAAGGCAGGTCACAGCAGGCTGCTGGAAGGAAACTGGAAGATTGGCGCTGGTGGTGGAAGGTTAGTACGTGATGCTGGAAAGTTTAATACGCAACGCTGGAAAGCCACAACACGATGCTAGACATAATGGAGGTTACAGGAGGATGCAGAAGAGAAGGTTGAAAAGTTATATTGCCATAAACATAGTCTGTAGTGATTGTGATATAACTAGGTCGAAAAAAGTGTTGTGTGTAAAGATGGAAAGTTCACACCCAGTAGCATAGTTCCACATCCGTGTGTGTAAGGGAAAGCTGAAAGATCAATACATGGTACTGGACAATCTTTTAGTTCTGGAGAGAATGCAATCCAGTCAATATGCACAAACAATGTTGTAAAGTCAACACACACTCATAAAAGATCAACTTATGTTGCTGGAGACTTATAGAAGAGCACCTAAAGAGAGGGTCGCAACATCACAACATAATGCTGGGAAGAATGCCACAAGTTCAAAACATAGCTGGAAAGCAAAGAATATAATTAGATCTGGAAGGAAATAGCACAGAGTACTGTCAGCTTAACACGTATTACGGACTTCTACAAGCTTTGAAGTAAGGTAGTCTATTTTTTTTCACTTCACTAAATGCTTCTTGCTATTTCTATCTTCCATTCTCTACAATACATTCCCTCATTTCACTACTTTATCTCCTCTAAACCCCTCTACAACGCATTCCCCAATTCTACTGCCCACATTCTTCGCTTCCTCCATTATACAACTTCACCTCTTTCTCTGTCATTCTATAGTTCACCTGAATTTCTCAACCCTCTTCACTTCCCCCTCACATGCAGTTCTTTTCTTCAAGGTATGTCCATTCTTTTTACGTCTTTCTTCAATTCCTACCATTCCTATCTTTGATTTCCTTGTCCATCCCGACATTTCTGCCTTCTTCTTCCCCTATTCTTTTGCCAGGATCCAGATGTGCAGCAGTGGCTATTAAGTGACTATTATGTGGTTATTAAGTCGCTTGACCAATATAACGTAGGGACTCCACTGTTGCCACAGTACACAACTGTTGATACGTAACGCCTCTGTTGGTACGGTAGTGGCAACGGTTTCCAGGGTCTTTTTATCCTCTCAACCCGGCCTTAGGTCAGATTTATTTAATGACTGCCTGATCAACTAGGCTGTTCTTACCCGCTGCCTTCACCGTCATCACTTCCTATTTAATATGGCGCTTTCTGCAGGAAATGGTTGAGTTTCTAAAAATATCTGTGTTCCGGCAATATTTCTTTTATACATTGGCGATGCACGGATGTTGACGCATTGTATTTTAATTGTGTCTGTGGTTCCCCTTTTTTTCTTTTGGGTTTATTCTACCTTGAGTTTTCCCTGAGGTACGTTTATGGTCTTCTCTGAGGATGAGGGTCCCCAGTAAAGTTCTAGAGGGCTGAGGAAGGGTTGTTGAGGTAGTTCGGACATGTAGAGAGAATGGAGAGAAACAGAATGACTTCAAGAATGTATCAGTCTGTAGCGGAAGGAAGGCGGGGTAGGGGTCGGCCTAGGAAAGGTTGGAGGGAGGGGGTAAAGGAGGTTTTGTGTGCGAGGGGCTTGGACTTCCAGCGGGCATGCGTGAGCGTGTTTGATAGGAGTGAATGGAGACAAATGGTTTTTAATACTTGACGTGCTGTTGGAGTGTGAGCAAAGTAACATTTATGAAGGGGTTCAGGGAAACCGGCAGGCCGGACTTGAGTCCTGGAGATGGGAAGTACAGTGCCTGCACTCTGAAGGAGGGGTGTTAATGTTGCAGTTTAAAAACTGTAGTGTAAAGCACCCTTCTGGCAAGACAGTGATGGAGTGAATGATGGTGAAAGTTTTTCTTTTTCGGGCCACCCTGCCTTGGTGGGAATCGCCCAGTGTGATAATAAATATATATATATATATATATATATATATATATATATATATATATATATATTTATATATATATATATTTATATATATGTAGGTAGTAGGTTGGTAGACAGCAACCGCCCAGGGAGGTACTACCGTCCTGTCAAGTGAGTGTAAAACGAAAGCCTGTAATTGTTTTACATGATGGTAGGATTGCTGGTGTCTTTTGTCTGTCTCATAAATATGCAAGATTATAGGTAAGTCTTGCTACTTCTACTTACACTTAGGTCACACTACACATACATGTACAAGCATATATATACACACCCCTCTGGGTTTTCTTCTATTTTCTTTCTAATTCTTGTTCTTGTTTATTTCCTCTTATCTCCATGGGGAAGTGGAACAGAATTCTTCCTCTGTAAGCCATGCGTGTCGTAAGAGGCGACTAAAATGCCGGGAGCAAGGGGCTAGTAACCCCTTCTCCTGTATATATTACTTAATTTAAAAGGAGAAACTTCAGTTTTTTCTTTTGGGCCACCCCACCTCAGTGGGATACGGCTGGTACGTTGAAAGAAGAAGAAGATTTATATATTTTTTTTTTTATTATCACACTGGCCGATTCCCACCAAGGCAGGGTGGCCCGAAAAAGAAAAACTTTCACCATCATTCACTCCATCACTGTCTTGCCAGAAGGGTGCTTTACACTACAGTTTTTAAACTGCAACATTAACACCCCTCCTTCAGAGTGCAGGCACTGTACTTCCCATCTCCAGGACTCAAGTCCGGCCTGCCGGTTTCCCTGAATCCCTTCATAAATGTTACTTTGCTCACACTCCAACAGCACGTCAAGTATTAAAAACCATTTGTCTCCATTCACTCCTATCAAACACGCTCACGCATGCCTGCTGGAAGTCCAAGCCCCTCGCACACAAAACCTCCTTTACCCCCTCCCTCCAACCCTTCCTAGGCCGACCCCTACCCCGCCTTCCTTCCACTACAGACTGATACACTCTTGAAGTCATTCTGTTTCGCTCCATTCTCTCTACATGTCCGAACCACCTCAACAACCCTTCCTCAGCCCTCTGGACAACAGTTTTGGTAATCCCGCACCTCCTCCTAACTTCCAAACTACGAATTCTCTGCATTATATTCACACCACACATTGCCCTCAGACATGACATCTCCACTGCCTCCAGCCTTCTCCTCGCTGCAACATTCATCACCCATGCTTCACACCCATATAAGAGCGTTGGTAAAACTATACTCTCATACATTCCCCTCTTTGCCTCCAAGGACAAAGTTCTTTGTCTCCACAGACTCCTAAGTGCACCACTCACTCTTTTTCCCTCATCAATTCTATGATTCACCTCATCTTTCATAGACCCATCCGCTGACACGTCCACTCCCAAATATCTGAATACGTTCACCTCCTCCATACTCTCTCCCTCCAATCTGATATTCAATCTTTCATCACCTAATCTTTTTGTTATCCTCATAACCTTACTCTTTCCTGTATTCACCTTTAATTTTCTTCTTTTGCACACCCTACCAAATTCATCCACCAATCTCTGCAGCTTCTCTTCAGAATCTCCCAAGAGCACAGTGTCATCAGCAAAGAGCAGCTGTGACAACTCCCACTTTGTGTGTGATTCTTTATCTTTTAACTCCACGCCTCTTGCCAAGACCCTCGCATTTACTTCTCTTACAACCCCATCTATAAATATATTAAACAACCACGGTGACATCACACATCCTTGTCTAAGGCCTACTTTTACTGGGAAAAAATTTCCCTCTTTCCTACATACTCTAACTTGAGCCTCACTATCCTCGTAAAAACTCTTCACTGCTTTCAGTAACCTACCTCCTACACCATACACTTGCAACATCTGCCACATTGCCCCCCTATCCACCCTGTCATACGCCTTTTCCAAATCCATAAATGCCACAAAGACCTCTTTAGCCTTATCTAAATACTGTTCACTTATATGTTTCACTGTAAACACCTGGTCCACACACCCCCTACCTTTCCTAAAGCCTCCTTGTTCATCTGCTATCCTATTCTCCGTCTTACTCTTAATTCTTTCAATTATAACTCTACCATACACTTTACCAGGTACACTCAACAGACTTATCCCCCTATAATTTTTGCACTCTCTTTTATCCCCTTTGCCTTTATACAAAGGAACTATGCATGCTCTCTGCCAATCCCTAGGTACCTTACCCTCTTCCATACATTTATTAAATAATTGCACCAACCACTCCAAAACTATATCCCCACCTGCTTTTAACATTTCTATCTTTATCCCATCAATCCCGGCTGCCTTACCCCCTTTCATTTTACCTACTGCCTCACGAACTTCCCCCACACTCACAACTGGCTCTTCCTCACTCCTACAAGATGTTATTCCTCCTTGCCCTATACACGAAATCACAGCTTCCCTATCTTCATCAACATTTAACAATTCCTCAAAATATTCCTTCCATCTTCCCAATACCTCTAACTCTCCATTTAATAACTCTCCTCTCCTATTTTTAACTGACAAATCCATTTGTTCTCTAGGCTTTCTTAACTTGTTAATCTCACTCCAAAACTTTTTCTTATTTTCAACAAAATTTGTTGATAACATCTCACCCACTCTCTCATTTGCTCTCTTTTTACATTGCTTCACCACTCTCTTAACCTCTCTCTTTTTCTCCATATACTCTTCCCTCCTTGCATCACTTCTACTTTGTAAAAACTTCTCATATGCTAACTTTTTCTCCCTTACTACTCTCTTTACATCATCATTCCACCAATCGCTCCTCTTCCCTCCTGCACCCACTTTCCTGTAACCACAAACTTCTGCTGAACACTCTAACACTACATTTTTAAACCTACCCCATACCTCTTCGACCCCATTGCCTATGCTCTCATTAGCCCATCTATCCTCCAATAGCTGTTTATATCTTACCCTAACTGCCTCCTCTTTTAGTTTATAAACCTTCACCTCTCTCTTCCCTGATGCTTCTATTCTCCTTGTATCCCATCTACCTTTTACTCTCAGTGTAGCTACAACTAGAAAGTGATCTGATATATCTGTGGCCCCTCTATAAACATGTACATCCTGAAGTCTACTCAACAGTCTTTTATCTACCAATACATAATCCAACAAACTACTGTCATTTCGTCCTACATCATATCGTGTATACTTATTTATCCTCTTTTTCTTAAAATATGTATTACCTATAACTAAACCCCTTTCTATACAAAGTTCAATCAAAGGGCTCCCATTATCATTTACACCTGGCACCCCAAACTTACCTACCACACCCTCTCTAAAAGTTTCTCCTACTTTAGCATTCAAGTCCCCTACCACAATTACTCTCTCACTTGGTTCAAAGGCTCCTATACATTCACTTAACATCTCCCAAAATCTCTCTCTCTCCTCTGCATTCCTCTCTTCTCCAGGTGCATACACGCTTATTATGACCCACTTCTCGCATCCAACCTTTACTTTAATCCACATAATTCTTGAATTTACACATTCATATTCTCTTTTCTCCTTCCATAACTGATCATTTAACATTACTGCTACCCCTTCCTTTGCTCTAACTCTCTCAGATACTCCAGATTTAATCCCATTTATTTCCCCCCACTGAAACTCTCCTACCCCCTTCAGCTTTGTTTCGCTTAGGGCCAGGACATCCAACTTCTTTTCATTCATAACATCAGCAATCATCTGTTTCTTGTCATCCGCACTACATCCACGCACATTTAAGCAACCCAGTTTTATAAAGTTTTTCTTCTTCTCTTTTTTAGTAATTGTATACAGGAGAAGGGGTTACTAGCCCATTGCTCCCGGCATTTTAGTCGCCTCATACGACACGCATGGCTTACGGAGGAAAGATTCTTTTCCACTTCCCCATGGACAATAGAAGAAATAAAAAAAGAACAAGAGCTATTTAGAAAAAGGAGAAAAACCTAGATGTATGTATATATATATATGCATGTGCGTGTCTGTGAAGTGTGACCAAAGTGTAAGTAGGAGTAGCAAGATATCCCTGTTATCTTAGCGTGTTTATGAGACAGAAAAAGAAACCAGCAATCCTACCATCATGCAAAACAGTTACAGGTTTTTGTTTCACAGTCATCTGGCAGGACGGTAGTACTTCCCTGGGTGGTTGCTGTCTACCAACCTACTACCTATTATATATATATATATATATATATATATATATATATATATATATATATATATATATATATATATATATATATATATATATATATATATATATATGTATACAGTATATAGGGAGGTACCACCTCTAGAACTGTCCTGGTGACCCTCATCCTCAGAGAAAAGAATAAACTTGCTTCAGGGAAAACTCAAGGTTCTCCCTGAAGCTGTTTGAGAATTTTCTCCTACCACTCCCTATATTTAATTAATATATATTTTATTTAAAGACAAAATACATTGACAAAACATTCACAAAGATACAATAGAAAGTAAAACAACATAGGTAACTCAGAGCTACATCTCGAATACTTCGTCCAGCTCCCCGGCGGTGGGCCGCATACCCAGAATGCTGCAGGTATTTCCTCTCTGGATCGCAACACTGAGTCTCTGAAAGAGGAAGCTGGTCTCCCTGTGGTCCTTGGTTTCTATGATGAGCTTTTCACCCAGCTCTTTGAGGAACTTTAGAGCACACTTGCCCCATGCTCCAAGGGTCGCCGACCCTATTGGGATGAAGTTATAGCAAGGGGGAAGGTCTTCATATTTGCGGATCTTCTGGGTCTCCCATATATATATATATATATATATATATATATATATATATATATATATATATATATATATATATATATATATATCGTTTATCAGCTATCTCTTTCTCCTCTGTTCCAGAGAGTTCAGTCCAAGATCTTTGAATCTTTTCCAGTAAGTTGATGTTATATTGACTGTATGTAAGCAGTAAATGACCTTCGCACATTTTCCCAGCTATAGTATCTCTCCTGCCTTGGTAGTATAACATCAGCCTACACAATTCTAGCAACTCTACAAATTTACCTACAAAAATCTGAGCAGAGACGTACGTAAGACTGACAAACGAGTATTCACCTCCGCCGTAGTACTTACAGTTAACAAGAAACAAGGAGGAAACACAAAAAAGTGAACACAAAGTGGCTATTGTGTGTACCAACTATTGGACCAAGCTGTATCAATTGTTGGACCAGGCTGGGTGTACCAGTTCCTAAACCAGGCTGGGTGTACCAATTGTCAAGTCACGGAGGACCGGGTCACACAAGGGACTTAAAGCCAACAGCTCAAGCCAGAGAAAAGTCAGAATGGGAAGGGGGGAGGAAGGTAGGTATGTGTGTGTAGGATCAATGGGACAGTTGTGTATTCATGGTACTAGAGGAGAGCTTGGTATGTACACACACAAACAATCTGGAGACTGATGTAGTAGAGGCAGGATCCATACAAAGTTTCAAGAAGAGGTACGATAAAGTTCTTAGTACAGGAGGAGCTAAGACTCGACCCCTGCAACCACAAATAGGTGAGTACACACACACACACACACACACACACACACACACACACACACACACACCATCAATCATACATGATCCCGTGAAAGCAAAAATAACTTATCTCTTTACTAAGGCATCAAAAGGGAAAATACGTGTATAAAAGGAACAAAAGAAGAGGGGAATGAAGAGAGGGGAGAGAGGAGAGGGGACTCGATAACTACGGGAGAAGGGGTAACTACAACGGGTAAGAGTAGAGGCGGTGGAGGGGAAGACCTTTATTGTTATTGGGGATGAAATAGAGGAATGGGGAGGGGGAGAGTAAAGGACATAGTTATGGAAATGGGGAAGTGGATGGCAGCAATTCAGGGGGGTAGGGAATAGGGAATGGGAGAGAGGTAATCGGATGGAGGGGCATAAATCGCTACAAAAAAATACTTATAAACAGGCGGAACTTTCGCTAGTGTGTGTGTGTGTGTGTGTGTGTGTGTGTGTGTGTGTGTGTGTGTGTGCATGTGTGTGTGTGTGTGTGTGTGTGTGTGTGTTAAAGTATATATGGATCCTGCCTCCGCTACATCGTGTGTGGCTGAAGAAATACTTCCTAATATCCCTGTGTGTGTGTGTGTGTGTCTTTGTGTGTGTGTCGTTATCATGTGTCCTCCAGTGTCTCCTCGTAGGACATACCTCTTAGTGTGTGTGTGTGTGTGTGTGTGTGTGTGTGTGTGTGTGTGTGTGTGTGTGTGTGTGTGTGTGTACTCACCTAGTTGTACTCACCTAGTTGTGGTTGCAGGGGTCGAGTCATAGCTCCTGGCTCCGCTTCTTCACACACTGAGTGTGTGTGTCTGTTGAGTCACAGCTCCTGGCTCTACCTAGTAGCAAAGAACTACCAGCTTTATCTATTTCTTCCTTCCAGGGCCTTACCATACCCGCTCTTGAAACTATGAATACTGTGTTTAGCTCTGCCAGCGCTCACCTTTCTCGTTATATTTACCACCTCTAGACTGAGAAAATATTGCCTAAGATCTGGCGGCAGTAACAGCCTGACTGATCAAACTTTGATACACCACGAGGCCTGGTCTGGGACCGGGATCCAAGAGGGCGTTGACCCTCGAAAACATCCATCAGTTATTTAGCTGCCTTCTACACCTCCCCTCACTCGTCTTTAGCTGCCTTCTACACCTCCCCTCACTCGTCTTTAGCTGCCTTCTACACCTCCCCTCACTCGTCTTTAGCTGCCTTCTACACCTCCCCTCACTCGTCTTTAGCTGCCTTCTACACCTCCCCTCACTCGTCTTTAGCTGCCTTCTGCACCTCTCCTCACTCGTCTTTATCTGCCTTCTATACCTCCCCTCACTCGTCTTTAGCTGCTTTCTACACCTCCCCTCACTCGTCTTTACCTGCCTTCTACACCTCCCCTCACTCCTTTAGCTGCCTTCTACACCTCCCCTCACTCCTTTACCTGCCTTCTACACCTCCCCTCACTCCTTTAGCTGCCTTCTACACTTCCCCTCACTCCTTTAGCTGCCTTCTACACCTCCCCCTCACTCGTCTTTAGCTGCCTTCTACACCTCCCCTCACTCGTCTTTACCTGCCTTCTACACCTCCCCTCACTCGTCTTTAGCTGTCTTCTGCACCTCTCCTCACTCGTCTTTAGCTGTCTTCTACACCTCCCCTCACTCGTCTTTAGCTGTCTTCTGCACCTCTCCTCACTCGTCTTTAGCTGTCTTCTACACCTCCCCTCACTCGTCTTTAGCTGCCTTCTACACTTCCCCTCACTCGTCTTTAGCTGTCTTCTACACCTCCCCTCACTCGTCTTTAGCTGTCTTCTGCACCTCTCCTCACTCGTCTTTATCTGCCTTCTATACCTCCCCTCACTCGTCTTTAGCTGCCTTTTACACCTCCCCTCACTCGTCTTTACCTGCCTTCTACACTTCCCTTCACTCGTCTTTACTTGCCTTCTACACTTCCCCTCACTCGTCTTTACCTGCCTTCTACACTTCCCTCACTCGTCTTTACCTGCCTTCTACACTTCCCCTCACTCGTCTTTACCTGCCTTCTACACCTCCCCTCACTCGTCTTTACCTGCCTTCTACACTTCCCTCACTCGTCTTTACCTGCCTTCTACACTTCCCCTCACTCGTCTTTACCTGCCTTCTACACCTCCCCTCACTCGCCTGTACTTGCCTTCTACCTGAAGAATGTTTTTGGGGAAGAGGTCAACGCCCCAGCGGCCCCGTGCCAGACCATACCTCCTTGTGGATCAGGACCTGATCAAGCAGGCTCTTACCGCTGACCGCGCGCAGTTCAACACACGAACCGCAGCCCCGGCTGGTCAAGCACAAATCTGAGAACAGCCGAAGCAGGTATGGCAGTAAACCCACTCATTTATTGCCATAAGGAAATGCCGCGTTTCCCTTGTATTATACAGGCGATTATAACTTGAACAGCGGCTCTCCTCCCCACCTACCCTGGCGCAACTTGTGGCCGTCTTCCGAATGATCTGATTATCCTAAGTTTTCTCATTAAACTTCCCTTCGCTCGCTGATAACCAGGGCAAATACAAAAAATCTGTCAGGGTGTGTGTGGTGTAGCTAGGTATTTCCAGTGTCGGGATATAGGGTGAGAGGGGGGATAGAAGCAGGGTGGTGGGGAGAAGAAGGACGTCGTGAGAGGGAGAAGAGGGTGAAAGGAGTGGGAGGAGTGAGAGGTGAGGCGAGATTCGCCTCACCTCTAATTTCTCACGTCACTTTTTGGATATACGAAAAATGCACATCCATGAAGTGTGTACTACTACTACTACTACTACTACTACTACTACTACTACTACTACTACTACTACTACTACTGCTGCTACTACTACTACTACTACTACTACTACTGCTGCTGCTGCTGCTGCTACTACTACTATTAATACTATTGGTACTACTAAACTATTAATATTAATTATTATTATTATTATTATTACTATTGTATTAAAAACAAAGCTAAACCAGTTTGTATACAAGACAATATGTATATTAGGGAGCAGATTGTGAATAATCCCGTGTCAATACGGCGAACTGCACATAATGACGTGCGAGATTTCCAGACCAACAGAAGATAAGATGTGTACAGAACATTTTTTTTATCATCCCACATTAAGATATCGTTAATTTTTTTCCCTTCCCACAGAAAGATATCCCTAAGTTTTTTCTTTCTCAAAGACGTAACCAAGACTATATTCGTCCCACAGTAAGATAGCACCAAGATTCGTTCTGACTAGTTATCACTAATCTTCCTTCCTCCCGCACTAGGAAATTTCTCTATTCTTTCAGAGTGGTTGTTTTGCTTGCCAACATGCTCAGGGCTGCAACATCAGATAGGGAGATTGCCCGTCTCCAGGCTGTGAGTGCACCTCACTCCGGGGACTTCCTCCAAACAGTTCCCATATCGGCAATGGGAACGCGACTCGACCCTAAGACCCTCCGTATTGCAGTGGCTCTGCGCCTTGCTGCCCCAATTCACACAGAATATATGTGTATTTGCGGCGAAGTGCAAGCAGACCAATACGGTCTACATGGTCTTAACTGTTCCAAAACCAAGGGCTGGCATGCAAGACACAATGAGGTCAACGACATCATTAAGAGAACCCTTGCTACAGCTGGATGCCCTGCCGAGAGGGAGCCACGATCACTTGCAGCAAACAATACCCACAACCCAGCAAACCGCCCCGACGGGATCACCATCTATCCTTGGAAGAATGGCAAGCTCTTAGCATGGGACTATACCTGTGTGTCCACACTGGCTGACACCTATATCCATCACAGTGTGGGGCGACAGGGAGGAGCTGCTGACCACAGGGAGGAGTACAAGATCAGCAAGTACAGGGACATTAGCCAACAGTATCAATTTGTCCCAGTGGGATCAGAGACCTTGGGATCATGGGGAAAAAATGCCACACGTTTCCTTAAAGAATTGGGTTCCAGACTCATCGACACCACCAGGGACCCAAGGGCAGCCACTTTCATGTTCCAGCGCCTCAGCGTCCCCATCCAGAGGGGAAATGCTTGCTGCATACTTGGCTCACGTCCAGCCTCGGAGGAGCTGGAGGAAATTCATCATCTTTGATACATTGTGCCATTGTATTCATGTATATGTTTTTTTCTGTAAATGTATTTTGTATAAATATATATATATATATATATATATATATATATATATATATATATATATATATATATATATATAGAGAGAGAGAGAGAGAGAGAGAGAGAGAGAGAGAGAGATACAGACAGACAGAAATAGTGTATTTGTGTGTGTGTTTAGTTAGCAATAAATCCTTAACGACGAGAGAAGAGCAAAACCCGAGCATCACAGGTAGTGAGATGATGGAGACAGCATCTTCTTGCCTTTCATTCCTCCCTCATTATCACCCACTACCAGGCCAGGCTAAAGTAGTCCCTGGGACCGCTGTTCATAGAGACTAGTTTCCGCACGGGTAACTCAGGCGGCGCTCCCACTAGGCTTTGATGCTCTTTAACAGTAATTTTTGTATCCATTCTCGGCATTAATAAGTTAATGAATCTCACGTAATTGTCATTTTTTTACCCCCCCTCCCCCCCCTACCTCTCGTAAACGAGGTTCGTTATTCGTTGTAATATATTCCGTAAAAATAAAAAAATATTGCAATTTCATTAACATTCGCAGATAACAATATTAGAGTTTTAATGTGTGAGTCGTAGGCAGCAACTTGCCATGTTGGACCAGTGTGGTAGCTGGGAGTTGACATAGACCAAGCAACTTGCCATGTTGGACCAGTGTGGTAGCTGGGAGTTGACATGGATCAAGCAACTTGCCATGTTGGACCAGTGTGGTAGCTGGGAGTTGACATGGACCAAGCAACTTGCCATGTTGGACCAGTGTGGTAGCTGGGAGTTGACATGGACCAAGCAACTTGCCATGTTGGACCAGTGTGGTAGCTGGGAGTTGACATGGACCAAGCAACTCACCATGTTGGACCATGTTGGACCAGTGTGGTAGCTGGGAGTTGACATGGACCAAGCAACTCGCCATGTTGGACCAGTGTGGTAGCTGGGAGTTGACATGGACCAAGCAACTAGACATGTTGGACCAGTGTGGTAGTTGGGAGCTGGGAGTTGACATGGACCAAGCAACTTGCCATGTTGGACATGTTGGACCAGTGTGGTAGCTGGGAGTTGACATGGACGAAGCAACTCACCATGTTGGACCAGTGTGGTACCTGGGAGTTGACATGGACCAAGCAACTTGCCATGTTGGACCAGTGTGGTAGCTGGGAGTTGGGAGTTGACATGGACCATGGACCAAGCAACTTGCCATGTTGGACCAGTGTGGTAGCTGGGAGTTGACATGGACCAAGCAACTCACCATGTTGGACCAGTGTGGTAGCTGGGAGTTGACATGGACCAAGCAACTCACCATGTTGGACCAGTGTGGTAGCTGGGAGTTGACATGGACCAAGCAACTTGCCATGTTGGACCAGTGTGGTAGCTGGGAGTTGACATGGACCAAGCAACTCACCATGTTGGACCAGTGTTGCTGAGTTGACCAGCAACTGTGGTAGCTGGGAGTTGACATGGACCAAGCAACTTGCCATGTTGGACCAGTGTGGTAGCTGGGAGTTGACATGGACCAAGCAACTTGCCATGTTGGACCAGTGTGGTAGTTGGGAGTTGACATGGACCAAGCAACTTGCCATGTTGGACCAGTGTGGTAGCTGGGAGTTGACATGGACCAAGCAACTTGCCATGTTGGACCAGTGTGGTAGCTGGGAGTTGACATGGACCAAGCAACTTGCCATGTTGGACCAGTGTGGTAGCTGGGAGTTGACATGGACCAAGCAACTTGCCATGTTGGACCAGTGTGGTAGCTGGGAGTTGACATGGACCAAGCAACTTGCCATGTTGGACCAGTGTGGTAGCTGGGAGTTGACATGGACCAAGCAACTTGCCATGTTGGACCAGTGTGGTAGCTGGGAGTTGACATGGACCAAGCAACTTGCCATGTTGGACCAGTGTGGTAGCTGGGAGTTGACATGGACCAAGCAACTTGCCATGTTGGACCAGTGTGGTAGCTGGGAGTTGACATGGACCAAGCAACTTGCCATGTTGGACCAGTGTGGTAGCTGGGAGTTGACATGGACCAAGCAACTTGCCATGTTGGACCAGTGTGGTAGCTGGGAGTTGACATGGACCAAGCAACTTGCCATGTTGGACCAGTGTGGTAGCTGGGAGTTGACATGGACCAAGCAACTTGCCATGTTGGACCAGTGTGGTAGCTGGGAGTTGACATGGACCAAGCAACTTGCCATGTTGGACCAGTGTGGTAGCTGGGAGTTGACATGGACCAAGCAACTTGCCATGTTGGACCAGTGTGGTAGCTGGGAGTTGACATGGACCAAGCAACTTGCCATGTTGGACCAGTGTGGTAGCTGGGAGTTGACATGGACCAAGCAACTTGCCATGTTGGACCAGTGTGGTAGCTGGGAGTTGACATGGACCAAGCAACTTGCCATGTTGGACCAGTGTGGTAGCTGGGAGTTGACATGGACCAAGCAACTTGCCATGTTGGACCAGTGTGGTAGCTGGGAGTTGACATGGACCAAGCAACTTGCCATGTTGGACCAGTGTGGTAGCTGGGAGTTGACATGGACCAAGCAACTTGCCATGTTGGACCAGTGTGGTAGCTGGGAGTTGACATGGACCAAGCAACTTGCCATGTTGGACCAGTGTGGTAGCTGGGAGTTGACATGGACCAAGCAACTTGCCATGTTGGACCAGTGTGGTAGCTGGGAGTTGACATGGACCAAGCAACTTGCCATGTTGGACCAGTGTGGTAGCTGGGAGTTGACATGGACCAAGCAACTTGCCATGTTGGACCAGTGTGGTAGCTGGGAGTTGACATGGACCAAGCAACTTGCCATGTTGGACCAGTGTGGTAGCTGGGAGTTGACATGGACCAAGCAACTTGCCATGTTGGACCAGTGTGGTAGCTGGGAGTTGACATGGACCAAGCAACTTGCCATGTTGGACCAGTGTGGTAGCTGGGAGTTGACATGGACCAAGCAACTTGCCATGTTGGACCAGTGTGGTAGCTGGGAGTTGACATGGACCAAGCAACTTGCCATGTTGGACCAGTGTGGTAGCTGGGAGTTGACATGGACCAAGCAACTTGCCATGTTGGACCAGTGTGGTAGCTGGGAGTTGACATGGACCAAGCAACTTGCCATGTTGGACCAGTGTGGTAGCTGGGAGTTGACATGGACCAAGCAACTTGCCATGTTGGACCAGTGTGGTAGCTGGGAGTTGACATGGACCAAGCAACTTGCCATGTTGGACCAGTGTGGTAGCTGGGAGTTGACATGGACCAAGCAACTTGCCATGTTGGACCAGTGTGGTAGCTGGGAGTTGACATGGACCAAGCAACTTGCCATGTTGGACCAGTGTGGTAGCTGGGAGTTGACATGGACCAAGCAACTTGCCATGTTGGACCAGTGTGGTAGCTGGGAGTTGACATGGACCAAGCAACTTGCCATGTTGGACCAGTGTGGTAGCTGGGAGTTGACATGGACCAAGCAACTCATCATGTTGGACCAGTGTGGTAGCTGGGAGTTGACATGGACCAAGCAACTCATCATGTTGGACCAGTGTGGTAGCTGGGAGTTGACATGGACCAAGCAACTTGCCATGTTGGACCAGTGTGGTAGCTGGGAGTTGACATGGACCAAGCAACTTGCCATGTTGGACCAGTGTGGTAGCTGGGAGTTGACATGGACCAAGCAACTTGCCATGTTGGACCAGTGTGGTAGCTGGGAGTTGACATGGACCAAGCAACTTGCCATGTTGGACCAGTGTGGTAGCTGGGAGTTGACATGGACCAAGCAACTTGCCATGTTGGACCAGTGTGGTAGCTGGGAGTTGACATGGACCAAGCAACTTGCCATGTTGGACCAGTGTGGTAGCTGGGAGTTGACATGGACCAAGCAACTTGCCATGTTGGACCAGTGTGGTAGCTGGGAGTTGACATGGACCAAGCAACTTGCCATGTTGGACCAGTGTGGTAGCTGGGAGTTGACATGGACCAAGCAACTCATGATGTTGGACCAGTGTGGTAGCTGGGAGTTGACATGGACCAAGCAACTCATCATGTTGGACCAGTGTGGTAGCTGGGAGTTGACATGGACCAATCAACTCATGTTGGACCAGTGTGGTAGCTGGGAGTTGACATGGACCAAGCAACTCATCATGCTGGACCAGTGTGGTAGCTGAGAGTTGACATGGACCAAGCAACTCGCCATGTTGGACCAGTGTGGTAGCTGGGAGTTGACATGGACCAAGCAACTCATCATGTTGGACCAGTGTGGTAACTGGGAGTTGACATGGACCAAGCAACTCATCATGTTGGACCAGTGTGGTAGCTGGGAGTTGACATGGACCAAGCAACTTGCCATGTTGGACCAGTGTGGTAGCTGGGAGTTGACATGGACCAAGCAACTTGCCATGTTGGACCAGTGTGGTAGCTGGGAGTTGACATGGACCAAGCAACTTGCCATGTTGGACCAGTGTGGTAGCTGGGAGTTGACATGGACCAAGCAACTCACCATGTTGGACCAGTGTGGTAGCTGGGAGTTGACATGGACCAAGCAACTTGCCATGTTGGACCAGTGTGGTAGCTGGGAGTTGACATGGACCAAGCAACTTGCCATGTTGGACCAGTGTGGTAGCTGGGAGTTGACATGGACCAAGCAACTTGCCATGTTGGACCAGTGTGGTAGCTGGGAGTTGACATGGACCAAGCAACTTGCCATGTTGGACCAGTGTGGTAGCTGGGAGTTGACATGGACCAAGCAACTTGCCATGTTGGACCAGTGTGGTAGCTGGGAGTTGACATGGACCAAGCAACTTGCCACGTTGGACCAGTGTGGTAGCTGGGAGTTGACATGGACCAAGCAACTCACCATGTTGGACCAGTGTGGTAGCTGGGAGTTGACATGGATGAATTTTATCACCTACTCATTTCTGCAACATTGCAAGCTCCTGATGTGTTGATTGCAACACGAAAGGCCTAGAGCTATTTATTATTTAACTCTCCCTGTCGTTGTTTTGTATATATATATATATATATATATATATATATATATATATATATATATATATATATATATATATATATACTATATATACTATATATATATAATATATATATGTCGTGCCGAATATGCAGAACTTGCGATCTTGGCTTAAATAGCAACGCTCATCTTGCCATATAGGACAAGTAAAAATTTGTGTATGCAATAATTTCGCCAAAATCATTCTGAACCTAACGAAAAAAATATACTTGATTGTGTTTGTTTAGTACTAAATTATTGTAAACGTATTTAAAATATATTTAGTTGGGTTAGGCTAAAATAAATTGCACTTGTTATAATAAGGTTAGGTAAGTTTTCTAAGATTCTTTTGGTGCAAAATTAAAATTTTTTACATTAACATTAATGAAAAAAATATATCTTTAAACGTATAAGAGAAAATTTCAGAAAGGACTTAATTTTAAATGAGTTCATATATACATATATACATATATACACATATATATATATATATATATATATATATATATATATATATATATATATATATATATATATATATATATATATATTATACACATGCATACGACGTACTATGTCCAGATATTTCTTAGAAAATTAAAGCAGACCACACTTGGTTGTGAAGACAAGCCACAAAAACACAATTAAATGTTTAAAAGTGCCAATTACAGCGGCACTCATGCATGAATTCCCTTTGAGCAATTAAGGGCCATTCCTTTCCTTGTCAAACTGCGGAGTGCTAATGCCTTTATGTGTATGTTTCTTTGACCAGCAAGCAGGCCCAGTCATCAGTCGTTGTCGCCTCTTCTTCCTTCTCTTTATCTTTCTCTTCGTTCTCCTTTATTTTCTTTATAATAATAAGGTACATTAACATGTTTTTATCTCTTCGCTTGCAACATTCACCGGGGGGGGGGGGATGGTGACGGTGGTGGTGGTGATGGTGGAAAGAAAAACAAATTTTAGCCCAATTTTGAAGTATTGCATCAAGCAATACAAAGATTATAATAAACATTGGCAACACACGGAGTGATCCTACTATCTTGCAAACACTGGCAACACACGCAGTGATTCACTCTGTCTTCAAAGTGTGACGTCTTGGCGTGACCTCACAAGACAAGCGCCGATGTTACAACAAACACACGCAGCAATATCCCCTCCCCGAGGCCCCAATAAACCTCTTCGAACACTCCCAACATCGAAGAATTAGTTCAGGTTAATTACAAGCTCAGAATCAATATCCGGTCAATTAGAGGCCCCTGCGAGGGCAACCTTTAACAATTAACTCGGTAGTAACAATAACAACCTCGACCCACGGACTCATGTTGGACTCATGTCGGACTCATGCCTCAATTACAGGCATGGTAGGTGTAATCATCTAATCATCCCTACTCATTATGATTAATCACTCGGTTTCACTGGCCCTTACAAACGACAGACAACCCCTCCTCTTCCTTTCCGCTCCTCTCACTCATCAAACAAAACACAGGAGCTTATTGTGTCCTACACAAAGCGGGACGCGGTATCGCTGGATCAAAGCGGAAACCGGTATCGCTAACCTAGAGTGGAGCCCAGTATCCTTGACCTAGAGTGGAGCCCGGTATCCTTGACCTAGAGTGGAGCCCAGTATCCTTGACCTAGAGTGGAGCCCGGTATCCTTGACCTAGAGTGGAGCCCAGTATCCTTGACCTAGAGTGGAGCCCGGTATCCTTGACCAAGAGTGGAGCCCAGTATCGCTTATTTAAAGTGGAACTCGATATCGCTGATACGAGCAGGACCTGGTGCCACTGACCCAGAGCGGGCCCTGGTGTCACCGACCCGAAGAGAAACTGTATCGCTGAACCAGAAGTGAACCTGGTATCGCTGAACTAAAACGGAACTCGGTATAGCTAACCTACAGTTAGTCTCACTCACTGTCAGCCAGTTCGCTGGGGTTAATAGGTGGAGCACAATGTTCAGGCACTGAGATGAGAGGATACCTGAAGGATGTTTTCGAGGGTCAACACCCCTGCGGTCTGGTCCCAGACCAGATCTGGTACATATAATCAAAGACGCTATTACTGCTGGCCGCAAGGAGTCTAACTTACGAACCACAGTCCGGCTGGTCAGCAAGTGATTTGAGGAACATAAGTTCCCTCCTGATGACAGCCAGAGGCTTGCTGGTAATGCTCCTTATACACGAAAGAAGGGCGTTGAAAAGTCAGGGATCTCTGACACTCATCGAGTCACGGGAGCAACAGGACAAAGATGGTAGGTAAAGACCCAGACGAACCACAAAGGACGATAGGAAACACTTTTTCAGTCTAACCAGGTGAAAAGTTAGAAGCAATGACCCTGTACAGTTTCATAAATATAATAGTCCAAGTCGGACCGAAACGTCGTCGTAAGCTTCTCTCTTTTATGTGCGGGTTATTTGTGTATCGTTCCAGTCACGGTATTGTGCCTTTTTGTTATTTATAATAGGCCTCCCGGTAGGCCTCGGAAGGCTAGAAATCAACAAAGCAGATCTACAACAGTTACGAGGTAGGGTCAGGAGCTACAGCTCGATCCCGTAAATGGAAATCGGTGAGTATACATAGGCATCATTTAATCACATCTCCGGCAGTGACCTCAGGAGCTAGGATGACTTGTGGGGGGCGGCGCTCCCCGGCCATCAAGGAGCAAGTAATTAACATTTAGAACCTCATAATTCCCACTGCTTGAGCTGCTCCTCTGCCTCATTAACTTCCTCAAGACCTTCACTATCACTTCCGTCATTCCTTCCTGCTTCCCACTGTCAAAGAGTCCTATCATACAAGGTAAAGAGTCCTGTCAAAGTAAAGAGTCCTGCAAAGTAAAGTCCTGTCAAAGTAAAGAGTAATGTCAAAGTAAAGACTCCTGCAAATTAAAGAGTTTTGTCAAAGTAAAGAGTCCTGTCAAAGTAAAGAGTCCTGTCAAAGTAAAGTCTTGCAAAGTAAAGTCCTGTCAAAGTAAAGACTCCTGCAAAGTAAAGAGTTTTGTCAAAGTAAAGAGTCCTGTCAAAGTAAAGTCCTGTCAAAGTAAAGAGTCCTGTCAAAGTAAAGAGTCCTGTCAAAGTAAAGAGTCCTGTCAAAGTAAAGAGTCCTGTCAAAGTAAAGAGTCCTGTCAAAGTAAAGAGTCCTGTCAAAGTAAAGAGTCCTGTCAAAGTAAAGAGTCCTGTCAAAGTAAAGAGTACTGTCGTGTCAAAGAAAAAATTCCTTGATATGGGATGATAAATGTGTATGTATATAGATCACCAGAGATATTTTTAGAGATGTCAGAGAGAGAGAGAGAGAGAGAGAGAGAGAGAGAGAGAGAGAGAGAGAGAGAGAGAGAGACAGAGAGAATAATAGTAGATGATACCAATAAAGAAACAAGAAAAAAGCAAGTGAACACAAGGGAATGTAGAAGAGAGGGAGGGGAAAGCGATGCAGAAGAGAGAAAGAGAGTGAAGGAAAGAATGAAGGATGAAAACGAGAATGCTAGATAGAGAAGGAAATGGGAAACAAGGGAAGAGTGAAAATAAAGATAAACGGCGTATAAGGATGCGAAATAAAAATATAACAGAGACCTTCAGATCCTTATTGTCTGAGTGTGTTTGGGGGTCAACGCCCCTGCGGCCCGGTCCCAGACCAGGCCTTCCGGTGGATCAGGACATGATCAACGAGGCTGTTAATACTAGTCGCATGCAATACGGCGTACGAACCACAACTCGGATGTGTCTTTTGGTAATCTCTTATGTATGAAGGGAGGACGATGAATAGTCTTGGTCCCTTCAAACTTATTGACTTTTCCTTAGTGTAGTCATTGCATCCGTGCTTTCCATTAGGAGAGTAGGGGGGGGGGTATTTTGCACTGTCTGCCAAGCATCTTACTTTCATGGGGAATGATTTGTGCATACAGATTTGCATATTCTCCAGGTCTGCAATTTCTCCTGCCTTGAACGGAGCCGTTAAGAGTAAAACAATACTTGAGTCGAACAGCACAAGGGGATAAAAGAATATCATTGTTTAGTTGGTATCCCTTATTATGAATATTCTGATTATCCAGCCTGTTGTTCTTCTTGCGGTTATGATAGTGACTGCAACACACACACACACACACACACACACACACACACACACACACACACAAACACACACACACACACACACACACACACACACACACACACACACACACACAAACACACACACACACACACACACACACACACACACACACACACACACAAACACACACACACACACACACACACACACACACACACACACACACACAAACACACACACACACACACACACACACACACACAAACACACACACACACACACACACACACACACACACACACACAAACACACACACACACACACACACACACACACACACAAACACACACACACCTAGAAAGGAATGATCTCATCAACAGCAGCCAGCATGGTTTCAGGGACGGGAAATCCTGTGTCACAAACCTACTGGAGTTCTATGACATGGTGACAGCAGTAAGACAAGAGAGAGAGGGGTGGGTGGATTGCATTTTCTTGGACTGCAAGAAGGCGTTTGACACAGTTCCACACAAGAGATTGGTGCAAAAACTGGAGGACCAAGCAGGGATAACAGGGAAGGCACTACAATGGATCAGGGAATACTTGTCAGGAAGACAGCAGCGAGTCATGGTACGTGGCGAGGTGTCAGAGTGGGCACCTGTGACCAGCGGGGTCCCGCAGGGGTCAGTCCTAGGACCAGTGCTGTTTCTGGTATTTGTGAACGACATGACGGAAGGAATAGACTCTGAGGTGTCCCTGTTTGCAGATGACGTGAAGTTGATGAGAAGAATACACTCGATCGAAGACCAGGCAGAACTACAAAGGGATCTGGACAGGCTGCAGACCTGGTCCAGCAATTGGCTCCTGGAGTTCAATCCCACCAAGTGCAAAGTCATGAAGATTGGGGAAGGGCAAAGAAGGCCGCAGACGGAGTACAGTCTAGGGGGTCAGAGACTACAAACCTCACTCAAGGAAAAAGATCTTGGGGTGAGTATAACACCAGGCACATCTCCTGAAGCGCACATCAACCAAATAACTGCTGCAGCATATGGGCGCCTAGCAAACCTCAGAACAGCATTCCGACATCTTAATAAGGAATCGTTCAGGACCCTGTACACCGTATACGTTAGGCCCATATTGGAGTATGCGGCACCAGTTTGGAACCCACACCTAGCCAAGCACGTAAAGAAACTAGAGAAAGTGCAAAGGTTTGCAACAAGACTAGTCCCAGAGCTAAGAGGTATGTCCTACGAGGAGAGGTTAAGGGAAATCAACCTGACGACACTGGAGGACAGGAGAGATAGGGGGGACATGATAACGACATACAAAATACTGAGAGGAATTGACAAGGTGGACAAAGACAGGATGTTCCAGAGATTGGACACAGTAACAAGGGGACACAGTTGGAAGGTGAAGACACAGATGAATCACAGGGATGTTAGGAAGTATTTCTTCAGCCACAGAGTAGTCAGTAAGTGGAATAGTTTGGGAAGCGATGTAGTGGAGGCAGGATCCATACATAGCTTTAAGCAGAGGTATGATAAAGCTCACGGCTCAGGGAGAGTGACCTAGTAGCGATCAGTGAAGAGGCGGGGCCAGGAGCTCGGACTCGACCCCCGCAACCTCAACTAGGTGAGAACTAGGTGAGTACACACACACACACAAACACACACACACACACACACACACACACACACACACACACACACACACACACACACACACACATACACACACACACACACACACACACACACACACACACACACACACAAACACACACACACAAACACACACACACACACACACACACACACACACACACACACACACACACACACACACACACACACACCTTACAATAGCGAAAGGCACAATTACCAAAGTAAAAAAAATCTGAACTTTGCTTTAATTCCTGCTTCCATTCGTGTCTTCTCTCTACTTCTTACAGTCTTGAACAAGTAAATAACTGATGGAAAGTGTAACAACACCACGAGGGAGAATTGCTATTACCAAGGTGAATATTAAACCAAATTGCCATGAAATTACGCTTTTTGTCCTGATTACACCATGAGTCGTCTTTTCCTTTCTCTTTTTCCTCATCTTCTTTTCACTTCCTCCTCTTCCTCCTATACTTTTCATTTTTGTTCTTTTTTTTTCTCCTCCCCTTATTCATTCCCGTAACCTCAGGCGATGGTTGTCAAATGCCGCTGCTTCTGGGATTTATTGGATTTTCCGTTCCTCCTCTCTTCTCTCTCTCTGTCTCTACTTTTT
This sequence comes from Cherax quadricarinatus, assembly GCF_038502225.1. Lineage (NCBI taxonomy): Eukaryota > Metazoa > Arthropoda > Malacostraca > Decapoda > Parastacidae > Cherax > Cherax quadricarinatus. The sequence goes on along the minus strand of NC_091307.1, from coordinate 21,981,298 downwards.
TCCATCTCTACTTCTATCCTATTGATGTTCATTTTCTCTTATCTTTCACTCTCTCCTTTCTTTCCTTCTCTCCCTCCTCTCCTTCGTCTCTTCGTCTCACTCCTTCCTCATCCCTCCCTCCTCTTCCACTTAAAGGTCAACCGCAAGGAGCTCTTGTTTCAGGGATGTGCTGCTCCGCTGTTCTCTATGTCGTGTTCCATCACACAGGATGGCTCACATACTGTTGATATCTGTCTAGCTAGGCTGAGAGACTTCAGTACTGTCAGCCTGAGCTGGAAGACTTCAGCAGTGTCAGCCTGAGCTGGGAGACTTCAGCAGTGTTAGCCTAAGCTGGAAGACTTCAGCAGTATCAGCCTGAGCTGGAAGACTTCAGCAGCGTCAGCCTGAGCTGGGAGACTTCAGCAGTGTCAGCCTAAGCTGGAAGACTTCAGCAGTATCAGCCTGAGCTGGAAGACTTCAGCAGTGTCAGCCTGAGCTGGAAGACTTCAGCAGTGTCAGCCTGAGCTGGAAGACTTCAGCAGTGTCAGCCTGAGCTGGAAGACTTCAGCAGTGTCAGCCTGAGCTGGAAGACTTCAGCAGTGTCAGCCTGAGCTGGGAGACTTCAGCAGTGCCAGAGTAAGCTGGAAGACTTCAGTGTCAGAGTGAGCTGGGAGACTTCACGTGGGCAAAAAAGGATATAGCCAAGCAGTCCATTTAAATCTCATCAACTACGGCAGTCTCAAAACTACGGTCAAACAGAGCTGGAGTTACTCTTAGTCACTGTCTCTCAGGATGACCTCTTCCAAACACAGGAGTAATGGAATTTGCATGAACATATCTCTATCATCACAGAGCATGACAAGAGAAGAAAAGAAAAAAAGAGAAGAGGGGAGAGGGGGAAGAGAGAAATTCGGAATGCATTATATATCTGTGAATATGTGTAAACATCAGTGTGAAAGCTATACAGATTCAGTGTTGAAATTGGTCGTTCATTGTTTCAAAAATACTTCAAAAGACCGACAGAGCTCCTGGGGAGCGAAACGTTGCCTCAATAAAATGTCACATTAGGTCTCACTAGCCTAGACACACACAACCTCGACTCGTATATAGACCGGGCAGCGGGGGGAGGGGAGACGACCCCCGCGGAACACCCTCCAGGTATACATAATCATCTGACTACACATAAATACGTAATTATAAGCATACACACACACACATGTATAACTAACACATGCATAATGCATAAAATACTGTCTACACACAAGGGAATACTTGCTGATGCTATGACGTGCGCATAATACATTAGCAAAATATGCAGGGAAAAAATATTTTTTTTTATCTGAGCACGAGAATAAGAACAACATGTCAAGCACTTCTGGCACGAATAACTATACGTAGTATTCATTATATATATATATATATATATATATATATATATATATATATATATATATATATATATATATATATATATATATATATATATATATATAATATAGGGAGATACCACCTCTAAAACTGTCCTGGTGACCCTCATCCCCAGAGAAAAGAATAAACTTGCTTCAGGGAAAACTCAAGGTTCTCCCTGAAGCTGTTTGAGAATTTTCTCCTACCACTCCCTATATTTAATTAATATATATTTTTATTTAAAGACAAAATACATTGACAAAACATTCACAAAGATACAATAGAAACTAAAACAACATAGGTAACTCAGAGCTACATCTCGAATACTTCGTCCAGCTCCCCGGCGGTGGGCAGCGTGCCCAGAATGCTGCAGGCATTTCCTCTCTGGATCGCAACACTGAGTCTCTGAAAGAGGAAGCTGGCCGCCCTGTGGTCCTTGGTTTCTATGATGAGCTTTTCACCCAACTCTTTGAGGAACTTTAGAGCACACTTGCCCCATGCTCCAAGGGTCTCCGACCCTACTGGGAAGAAGTTATAGCAAGGGGGAAGGTCTTCATATTTGCGGATCTTCTGGGTCTCCCTGTGGCTGGCAGCTCCATCCCCTTCCACTATGGAGTATGGCAAGTAGGTGTCTGCCAATGTGGCGGCATAGGTGTAGTCCCAGGCAATCTGCTTTCCATCCTTCCAAGGTAGCATAGTGGCTCCATCAGGACGCTTTTGACTTCCGTCAGACCTCTGCACTTGGGGTTCCCGTTGAGCTGGGCAACGGGCTGTGGCGAGGCTTCTCTTTATGATGTCATTTACCTCCTCATGCCTGGCATACTTCCCTTCTGCTGTGTGACACACGAGACCATGAAGTCCGAATTGATCAGCTGTCGCCCTGCCGCACATACACCTATGTTCGGTGAGAATGGGGGCAGCTAGGCGAAGAGCAACACCAATCCGAATGGCTGTGGGTCTAGTCGAGTGCCCAAGGAGGAATTGGGAACAGCTAACAGGAAATCTCCTGAGTGTGGTGCCTTCACTGCCAGGAGACAAGCTTTGTCCTTTCTTGAGGCATTGGAGAGCATTGTGTTGGCGATTTTTTCCATGATCGGTTTGTCCCAGTGGGACTACTTGTGTTCTTTGGGAGGAGCTGGTCTACTGGAGGAATCTGTAAGGGTGTCCCACCGAATCACTGCTTCAGTAAACCTGGAGTCTTGAGCTCCTACCACGTCTCTCAAGTGTTCGGGAACTATCTTCTTGACTAATGCACTGGAAGCCAAACACGAAGACAGGAAAGCAGGTAAAGCAACATGCATTGCTTTGTGCACCCCTATACCTCCCAGTCGCACTGGGAGGGTTGCCTGATCCCATTGCTCATCCTCTAGTGACAGGTTCAGTGCCTTCTTAAAGGTTAACCTCAGGTGTGCGTCATGTCATATTCGTCGAGTGTTGGGTTGTCAAAAGAGGGTGCACACCTCAGGAAGTGTGTCTTGGAATAGTAAGGCACCTTGTGAGGAGATACAGAGCATCATGGGCATCAAGATTGCTTATTCTCTCCTCCATTCTCATCAGGTCATTCAATTTGTCCTTGAGGACAGTGTCGATGGCCTGGTGACCCAGCGGTGCTCCCAAGAGGGTAATGTTGGACGGAGTGGTAGTAGAGACTTCTGGGAGGATTCTTCGCACAGCATTATTTACTGGTTTGCCGTGATGATTTCACACTTGGAGGGATTGAGGATATATATATATATATATATATATATATATATATATATATATATATATATATATATATATATATTAAAGTTCCAATCGCTCTCGTGATTTCTCATATTATGACCGGTCCTTGATAATGTGAAAAATCACGAAAGCGCTTGGAGCTTTACTATTTATTCACGGTGGTTGTTTTGCATATTGTGATATCACCTATTTACTGTGATCTACGCAGAAATAAGCGGAGGTATATACAGCAGGATTCGAACCCACGTAGAGACTATTCATGAGTGTTGCTTAGCTCCCTATGTGACGCCCTACTCTTTGTGGATGGATAGGGAAGGGGGAGGAATATTAACACTGAATACTACGCTAAATCCCTCTCTTACTGTGACATACCTGGGACCTTTTTCCAGGGTTTTTGTATCCCCGCTTTCCAGGCAGAGCAGAATGTATCTGCACTAGGTACAGAAAGTTGTCCAACCACTGCAGAAGCCTCTGCTTTCCTTATCTCTCCTTTCACTAAGGTGTTATGACTGTACTCGAGAGACCTGTGCCTCGAATACAAAATCCAGAGAGTACAGATTGTTTTGAAGCGATCCTCAGTAGTTCAATTAATTTTCAGTCTTCGTTAGCACTAAATAAAAAATCTCTGCATATTTTTCAGCCCCAATATCTCTCACGCTTCCTGAGATTTGGAGACAACAGCGAGACAAACCGTGTTTGGAGATTTCCTACACATTTCACAGATTTTACACATGTCCCCCTCCTGTCTGTGAAAACATCAGACTATATCCTGTTATATTTTTTTTCTTAACCGAAGCGAATGTTTCTCACCGCTCAACATCGTGTGATTCTCCGCCATCCACCCGAAGATTTCAATGATACTTGATTGAAGCTTCTCAGTGTCTTCCACGAAGACAATTTTCATGCTCGACGATAATTGCAGAGGGAGTTGAGCCTCGCATCACCATGCGTCTTGATTTCTGCTCTACTACTTGTTCTACCGCTTCTCCACGTTAATTGTTCTTGCTCTTGATGTTGCTGCTTCGTCTCTGTCGCTGTAATTAGTAGTCTTCTTTTCTCTCTTCCCCTCATCTTTAATTTTCTCCTCATTCTCGTTCTCCATGTCATATTTCTCCTCCTCTTTCTCCATCTAGTCCTCCTCATCCTCGTCTTCTTGCCAAAGCAGAAACCGATTGTTTACCTGCTCTTTTAACTTAACACTCTTCCACTTGGACTCTACCAGCTGGCTACTCTTACACTTGGACTCTACCAGCTGGCTACTCTTACACTTGGACTCTACCAGCTGGCTACTCTTACACTTGGACTCTACCAGCTGGCTACTCTTACACTTGGACTCTACCAGCTGGCTACTCTTCCAACACCTCTAAGAATAAAAAAATCACTCAAACAGTCGAGCCAAACCAGCGTCCTTGACAACCGCTCGCCAAAATAAGGGTGTTTCAGCTCGTGTCGATAAATGCGCCTGGAATGAAGCCAAACAGGAATCGACAGCAATTTGTAGAGTGCCAGGAATCAGAATAACTAAACTTTATTTCTTCCTAAAGTATACAAATGTAGTTTTACATGTAATACAAAGTTAAACACAAACTAAGTCACTAGCATGCAGAGCATTTCGGGATTCATTCATTAGTTACAAGCGCCAGATATCAGAACACACAGCAATCATTCATTAATCGTATGAGTGACAAGAATCAGAACAAGCAACTCACCAGTTGGAAGAGTGACAGCAATCAGAACAAGTGGCAACGGTTCACCGGTTGACGGAGTGCCAACAGTCAGAACGAACAAGAATGCTCCAGCATATACCACCCACCTTCCCCGAGTGCCACAACTTACTTTGTGAAGACGAGGAAAGATGGAAGGTAAAGAAGAAACTTTCCGGCAATCTTATTCGTCTCCTTGTCTGTGTTTCAGCTTGAAGGAGGTCCACGGTTAGCGCAAGTAAGTTTCTTCAGGTATACACAAATACAGTTACATAGATCATACATAGCAGTATATGTGTAAAGAACCTAGGATAACCCAAGAAAATCAGACAGAGTGACTTATTTCCATTGGGGTCCATTGGGGCGCCTTGGTCTTGTCCTCCTCTGAGATTCCCGGACAACGGAGGAAATCTTCACGTAAACAAGAAGTGGTAGCATTCTCTCTGTCTCTCCACAGGTATTTATGGGAAACCCTATACACGTGTGGGGTCATTCAGAGCAAATCCTACTGGAGGCTCGATCCCCCCGTGCGATAACTGCGAGAAAGACATGCTACCAAACTGAACTCGCCGATTTACCCAGACTGCGAGCAGCGCCTCAACTTCTACAAGGAAAACAAGAACTTTGTTGAGTCTTACACAGCCTTATATAGTTGTCGCAGCAACTCAAGGAAGAGGGGAGACCCAAGACAAACACTTGCAAGACTACAGCCCCCTTCTAGTCTTTCTGGGCTGAGCAACTCCGGACAATCTACTCCAAATATCTCAAGACAATCTGCGCTGAGTAAATCAAGACAATTTGGGGCTGAGTGCCACCTCAGCACCTCAAGAGAATCTGAGCTGAGTACCACAAGACAATCTGGACTCAGCACCTCAAGACATTCTAGACTCAGCATCTGGAGTTACTGAGATAAATAACCATGAAGTTGCCACACCTCTCCTTCCATCTCCCAAGTCGCTGCCTCGCACTGCTTAATTAATATACTCTCTCTCTCTCTCTCTCTCTCTCTCTCTCTCTCGTTAGAGAATCTTCTCTAACTCTTCTGCCTTCCTATATTATTCTATTCCATTCCTTTGCGCCTTACTTCCTCTTCTTCCTTTCCAGTCTCCCTCTACTATCATTCCTCTCCAACTCCTCTTTTCCCTCCTTACCATCCACTCCATTCCACTCGCTGACCATCAATCCTCAACACGGGTGAAACGATGGGCATGTTTCCTAACACATGCTTCCTCAATTCACCTAGAAGTAGGTACCTGAGTGTTAGCTGACTGTTATGGGTCGCTTCCTGGAGGTCAAGACTAACCTAAGTTGTCCGAAATGCTTTATATAACCCGGGGCTCTCTGTGTAGTATACCATGGTGTCAGCCAGTTCTATACCATTTGTGTAGAAATAATAATAATAATAATAATTATTATTATTATTATTAGTAGTAGTAGTAGTAGTAGTAGTAATAATAACAGTAGTAGTAGAAGTAGTAATAATAATAACAGTAGTAGTAGTAGTGGTAGTAGTGGTGGTGGTGGTGGTAGTATTATTAGTGCTATTATTATTAGTAGTAGTAGTCGCAGTAATAGTAGTAGTAGTAGTAGTAGTAGTAGTAGTAGTAGTAGTAGTAGTAGTAGTAGTAGTAGTACTGATAATCCATTCTTACTCAATATTCTCTCTTTTCTCTTCATTTTCCATTTATCATTCTCTCTCTCCCTCCTTTCTTACGATTCTTATAATCCCACTTCCCTTCGATTCTCGGCTGTCCTTCCCTCTCTCCCTCCCCCTTTCTCTCATTTCTTTTCCCTTTTCCTTCCATTGTAACTCATCCTTATCCTCCCCCTCTTCTTCTCATTCTTTCTTTCATTTACTTCCGGTGTCCATCATTCATCAGTCTCTCTTATTGCCATATCGGAGCTTCTCATTTCACTTTCATTTTTCTGCAATTTTCCATTTTTCCTCCCTTCATTCCCATTCTCTAATTATATCTTCATTTTATTTCTAGCTTCACCCCTTAAAACCAGAAGAAAAAACATAAAGAATAAAACAACTAAAACTAAGGAAAGGCAACAGAAACAAACAGGCAAAAGACAAAGGAAACGGAGAATAAAGCGAACGGAAAGGAAAGAAAGCAACACAAAAGAGAAAAAAAATATGCGGAAGACGAAGAAGAAAACGGGGAAAATCAAAACTGTCGGAGATCCAAGAAGAAAATTTAGAAACCGGTCGCATCATCAAACAAGAATTACAGCAAAGAGAAAACTACCGATCCTGACTTAAGGCGGGTCTCCCACACACTCCCACACACTCCCACACCCGCGCACACACCCACATTCTCCCACTCATTCCCACACTCCCCCCCTTACTCCTTCACACACTCCTAGACTGTCCTCCACTCATTCTCTCTCTCACACACACACATACCTGGAGGTTATTCCGGGGATCAACGCCCCCGCGGCCCGGTCCACGACCAGGCCTCCCGATGGATCAGGGCATGATCAACTAGGCTGTTACTGCTGGCCGCACGCAGTCCGACGTACGAGCCACAGCCCGGCTGATCCGGCACTGACTTTAGGTATCTGTCCAGCTCTCTCTTGAAGGCAGCCAGGGGTTTATTGGCAATTCCCCTAATGCTTGATGGGAGGCTGTTGAACAGTTTTGGGCCCCGGACACTTATGGTGTTTTCTCTTAGTGTACCAATGGCGCCCCTACTTTTTATTGGCGGCATTTTGCATCGCCTGCCCAGTCTTTTACTTTCGTAGGGAGTGATTTCTGTGTGCAGATTTGGGACCATTCCTTCCAAGATTTTCCAAGTGTAGATTATGATATATCTCTCCCTCCTGCGTTCCAACGAGTACAAGTCAAGTGCTTTCAAGCGTTCCCAGTAGTTAAGGTGCTTGACAGAACTTATATGTGCAGTAAAGGATCTCTGTACACTCTCTAGATCTGCGATTTCACCTGCTTTGTATGGAGATGTTAATGTACAGCAGTATTCCAGCCTAGAGAGAACAAGTGATTTGAAAAGGATCATCATGGGCTTGGCATCTCTCGTTTTGAAAGTTCTCATTATCCATCCTATCATTTTCTTTGCACGTGCGATCGTGGCACTGTTGTGATCCTTGAAAGTGAGATCCTCAGACATTACTACTCCCAGGTCCCTTACATTATTTTTCCGCTCTATTGTATGGCCGGAGTCAGTAGTATACTCTGTTCTAGTTATTATCTCCTCCAGTTTTCCATAACGGAGTAGTTGGAATTTGTCCTCATACACTCATACACATACACTCCCCTCCTTACACACTTCCCTCCCTCCTTACACACTCCCCTCCTTCCTTACGCACTTCCCTCCCTACTTACACACTTCCCTCCCTCCTTACACACTCCCCTCCTTCCTTACGCACTTCCCTCCCTACTTACACACTTCCCTCCTTACACACTCCCCTCCCTCTTTACACACTTCTCTTCAACCACTCCACAGTCCTCCAGTGTACCAGTCCACCTCTGTTGTTGAAGCCAGGGCTCACCCCCTCTCGCATTTTAAGCACCGCTGAGATCATTCTTTCCGCTAATTCTGTCACTTCAAGCCGCCGCCAGCACCAAGACTGGAATGCTACTTCCAGACGCCGAGTCGGAAAATGGAATGTCACTTTTACGGAATGAAAGAGCAACTGGAACGTCAGTGCCAGCTTCCAGAGCTTTACTTGTCTTTCTAGTGTTTTGGTTGGGGGTATTTTTTGATTATGGGGAAGGGGAAGGGGGTAATATTTTCCCAATTATCGGTACTACCAATTTCTTGTTTAGTTATTAGAGTAGCATTTCCGGTCATCAAAACGAAAGTGGTGCCTAGAGACCACAATTTTCTTATCACTTATCTGGTGACGACAATAGTCTTAGTAGTCACGTATCTAGTGATCACAATGTCTTATTAGATATGTATCTAGGGACCACAGTGTCTTAGCAGTCACGTATCTAGGGACCACAGCGGTTTTTCTAGCTACAAATCTAGAGACCACGATGGTCTTTACAGTCAGGAATCTAGTGATCAAAGTGATTCCTCCAGTCGAGTATCCAGAAACCAGATGCGCCTACCTGTCTGCTTGCTTGCTTGCCTATCTGTCTGCCTGCCCACCCACCCGCCGATCCGCCCACCCACCCTCCCGCCCGAACACCTCAAAAGCAACTTATCATCCCCATCCGCCAATTTCCCCTCTTACACCCCTCCCCCTATCCCTTTCAACCATCACCGCCCTCTCTCTCTCTTCCCCTCCTCTTCTCTCCCTTCCTTCTTTTTTTTTACACAGGGTTTGACAAGGTTAGGTTAAGGATCCCTAACTTTATTGACAAGCTATTGACATGTTAAGGATTCCTAACTTCATTGACAAGCTAAGAGCTGTTACCTACACCAGCTCATTTGAAAGCATTTTTACTGTTATGAAACATACAAGCAGGGAACAGGATGAAGTTGGAGCCATCTGTGGGCCAGCATTTTCATTTGATCAACTGACTTTATCTCATTCCTCCCTTCCTTCCTTCCTTCCCTCCTCATCTCAGTACTTACCTGAATTAGTTAGTGGGAATTGTAATGAATAGAGTAAAGAACATTCTCTCAAACTGCTAACACTTAATTAAGGTTGAGGCAGCAACATTCTTCACTCACAAGGATTTCGGCCTTCAGGAGGCGTGGTCTGGGACCACGGGGGTGTCGACCCCCTGGAAACATTCTTCAGGTATCATTCAAGGTGCATGTAACACCAGCTTTCCTACCCTTCAGGTCAGTTGACCAACTTTATCTTGTTCCATACTTGTATGTCTCATAACAATAAAAAGGCTTTTGAAATCAGCTGATGTAGGTAAATAAAGTTAGGAACCTTAACCTAACTTTGAAAAACTCTGTGCAATAGAGAGAGAGAGAGAGAGAGAGAGAGAGAGAGAGAGAGAGAGAGAGAGAGAGAGAGAGAGAAGGGACTGACTACTTAATGAGGTATTCTCCTTGCCCTGCGTTAAACCCGGGTGTTTATCTTGACAAATACCTCGACGAGCTAATGTTATTTACCAGGTTACAGCGAGCGGCCTGTACTAATGAGCTTGGCCTCCCCTCAGCCATCCTCATACTTCCCCTCCCCCTCCCCTCAACCATCCTCATACTTCCCCTCTCCCTCCCCTCAACCATCCTCATACTTCCCCTCCCCCTCCCCTCAACCATCCTCATACTTCCCCTCTCCCTCCCCTCAACCATCCTCATACTTCCCCTCCCCCTCCCCTCAACCATCCTCATACTTCCCCTCCCCCTCCCCTCAACCATCCTCATACTTCCCCTCCCCCTCCCCTCAACCATCCTCATATTTCCCCTCCCCCTCCCCTCAACCATCCTCATACTTCCCCTCCCCCTCCCCTCAACCATCCTCATACTTCCCCTCCCCCTCCCCTCAACCATCCTCATACTTCCCCTCGCCCTCCCCTCAACCATCCTCATACTTCCCCTCCCCCTCCCCTCAACCATCCTCATACTTCCCCTCTCCCTCCCCTCAACCATCCTCATACTTCCCCTCCCCCTCCCCTCAACCATCCTCATACTTCCCCTCCCCCTCCCCTCAACCATCCTCATACTTCCCCTCCCCCTCCCCTCAACCATCCTCATATTTCCCCTCCCCCTCCCCTCAACCATCCTCATACTTCCCCTCCCCCTCCCCTCAACCATCCTCATACTTCCCCTCCCCCTCCCCTCAACCATCCTTATACTTCCCCTCCCCCTCCCCTCAACCATCCTCATACTTCCTCTCCCCCTCCCCTCAACCATCCTCATACTTCTCCTCCCCCTCCCCTCAACCATCCTCATACTTCCCCTCTCCCTCCCCTCAACCATCCTCAAACTTCCCCTCCCCCTCCCCTCAACCATCCTCATACTCCCCCTCCCCCTCCCCTCAACCATCCTCATACTTCCCCTCCCCCTCCCCTCAACCATCCTCATACTTCCCCTCCCCCTCCCCTCAACCATCCTCATACTTCCCCTCCCCCTCCCCTCAACCATCCTCATACTTCCCCTCCCCCTCCCCTCAACCATCCTCATACTTCCCCTCTCCCTCCCCTCAACCATCCTCATACTTCCCCTCCCCCTCCCCGCAACCAACCACATACTTCCCCTCTCCCTCCCCTCAACCATCCTCATACTTCCCCTCCCCCGCCCCTCAACCAACCTCATAATTCCCCTCCCCCTCCCCTCAACCATCCTCATACTTCCCCTCCCCCTCCCCTCAACCATCCTCATACTTTCCCTCCCCCTCCCATCAACCATCCTCATACTTCCCCTCCCCCTTACCTCAACCATCCTCATACTTCCCCTCTCCCTCCCCTCAACCATCCTCATACTTCCCCTCCCCCTCCCCTCAACCATCCTCATACTTCCCCTCCCCCTCCCCTCAACCATCCTCATACTTCCCCTCCCCCTCCCCTCAACCATCCTCATACTTCCCCTCCCCCTCCCCTCAACCATCCTCATACTTCCCCTCCCCCTCCCCTCAACCATCCTCATACTTCCTCTCCCCCTCCCCTCAACCATCCTCATACTTACCCACCCCTCCCCTCAACCATCCTCATACTTCCCCTATCCTCCCCTCAACCATCCTCATACTTCCCCTCACCCTCCCCTCAACCATCCTCATACTTCCCCTCCCCCTCCCCTCAACCATCCTCATACTTCCCCTATCCTCCCCTCAACCATCCTCATACTTCCCCTCTCCCTCCCCTCAACCATCCTCATACTTCCCCTCCCCCACCCCACAACCATCCTCATACTTCCCCTATCCTCCCCTCAACCATCCTCATACTTCCCCTCCCCCTCCCCTCAACCATCCTCATACTTCCCCTCCCCCTCCCCTCAACCATCCTCATACTTCCCCTCCCCCGCCCCTCAACCATCCTCATACTTACCCTCCCCTCCCCTCAACCATCCTCATACTTCCCCTATCCTCCCCTCAACCATCCTCATACTTCCCCTCCCCCTCCCCTCAACCATCCTCATACTTCCCCTACCCCTCCCCTCAACCATCCTCATACTTCCCCTATCCTCCCCTCAACCATCCTCATACTTCCCCTATCCTCCCCTCAACCATCCTCATACTTCCCCTCCCCTCAACCATCCTCATACTTCCCCTCCCCTCCCCTCAACCATCCTCATATTTCCCCTCCCCTCAACGATCCTCATACTTCCCCTCCCCCACCCCACAACCATCCTCATACTTCCCCTCCCCTCCCCTCAACCATCCTCATACTTCCCCTCCCCTCAACCATCCTCATACTTACCCTCCCCTCCCCTCCCCTCAACCTTCCTCATACTTCCCCTCCCCTCCCCTCAACCATCCTCATACTTCCCCTCCCCCTCTCCTCAACCATCCTCATACTTCCCCTCTCCCACCCCTCAACCATCCTCATACTTCCCCTCCCCCTCCGCTCAACCATCCTCATACTTCCCCCTCCCCTCAACCATTCTCATACTTCCCCTCCCCCTCCCCTCAACCATCCTCATACTTCCCCTCCCCCTCATCTCAAATGTCCTCATACTTCCCCTCCCCCTCCCCTCAACCATACTCATACTTTCCCTCCCCCTCCCCTCAACCATCCTCATACTTTCCCTCCCCCTCCCCTCAACCATCCTCATACTTCACCCCCTCCTCTCAACCATCCTCATACTTCCCCTCCCCCTCCCCTCAACCATCCTCATACTTCCCCTCCCCCTCCCCTCAACCATTCTCATACTTCCCCTCCCCCTCCCCTCAGCCATCCTCATACTTCCCCTCCCCCTAACCTCAACCATCCTCATACTTCCCCTCTCCCTCACCTCAACCATCCTCATACTTCCCCTCCCCCTCCCCTCAACCATCCTCATATTTCCCCTCTCCCTCCCTCAACCATCCTCATACTTCCCCTCCCCCTCCCCTCAACCATCCTCATACTTCCCCTCCCCTCAACCATCCTCATAATTCCCCTCCCCACAACCATCCTCATACTTCCCCTCCCCCTCCCTTCAACCATCCTCATACTTCCCCTCCCCCTCCCCTCAACCATCCTCATACTTCCCCTCCCCCTCCTCTCAGCCATCCTCATACTTCCCCTCCCCCTAACCTCAACCATCCTCATACTTCCCCTCCCCCTAACCTCAACCATCCTCATACTTCCCCTCCCCCTCCCCTCAACCATCCTCTTACTTCCCCTCCCCCTCCCCTCAACCATCCTCATACTTCCCCTCCCCCTCCCCTCAACCATCCTCATACTTCCCCTCCCCTCAACCATCCTCATACTTCCCCTCCCCTCCCCTCAACCATCCTCATACTTCCCCTCCCCCTCCCTTCAACCATCCTCATACTTCCCCTCCCCCTCCCCTCAACCAACCTCATACTTCCCCTCCCCCTCCTCTCAGCCATCCTCATACTTCCCCTCCCCCTAACCTCAACCATCCTCATACTTCCCCTCCCCCTCCCCTCAACCATCCTCTTACTTCCCCTCCCCCTCCCCTCAACCATCCTCATACTTCCCCTCCCCCTCCCCTCAACCATAATCATATTTCCCCTCCCCTCAACCATCCTCATACTTCCCATCCCCCTCCCCTCAACCATCCTATTTCCCCTCTCTCTCCCCTCAACCATCCTCATACTTCCCCTCCCCCTCCCCTCAACCATCCTCATACTTCCCCTCCACTCAACCATCCTCATACTTCCCCTCCCCGCCCCTCAACCATCCTCATACTTCCCCTCCCCCCCCCCTCAACCATCCTCATACTTCCCCTCCCCCTCCCCTCAACCATCCTCATACTTCCCCTCCCCCTCCCCTCAACCATCCTCATACTTCCCCTCCCCTCCCCTCAACCATCTTCATACTTCCCCTCCCCCTCCCCTCAACCATCCTCATACTTCCCCTCTCCCTCCCCTCAACCATCCTCATACTTCCCCTCCCCCTCCCCACGACCATCCTCACATTTTCCCTCTACCTAATAACACTCCCCCTCCCCTCAACCAGCCTCACACTTCCCCACCCCTCAACCATCCTCACACTTTCCCTCCAGCATCCTCACACTTCCCCTCCCTCAACCATCCTCACACTTCCCCTCTCTCAACCATCCTCACACTTCTCCCTCAACCATCCTCACACTTTCCCTCCCTCAACCATCCTCACACTTCCCCTCCCTCAACCATCCTCACACTTCCCCTCCCTCAGCCATCCTCACACTTCTCCTCCCTCAACCATCCTCACATTTTCCCTCCCTCAACCATCCTCACACTACCCCTCCCTCAACCATCCTCACACTTCCCCTCCCTCAACCATCCTCACACTTCCTCTCCCTCAACCATCCTCACACTTCCCCTCCCTCAACCATCCTCACACTTCTCCTCCTTTAACCATCCTCACACTTCCCCACCCCACAACCATCCTCACACTTCTCCCTCAACCATCCACACACTTCTCCTCCCTCAACCATCCTCACACTTCCCCTCCCTCAACCATCCTCACACTTCTCCCTCAACCATCCACACACTTCTCTTCCCTCAACCATCCTCACACTTCTCCTCCCTCAACCATCCTCACACTTCTCCTCCCTCAACCATTATCACACTTCTCCTCCCTCAACCATCCTCACACTTCCCCTCCCTCAATCATCCTCACACTTCTCCTCCCTCAACCATCCTCACACTTCCCCTCCCTCAACCATCCTTACACTTCCCCTCCCTCAACCATCCTCACACTTCTCCTCACTCAACCATCCACACACTTCTCCTCACTCAACCATCCTCACACTTCTCCTCCCTCAACCATCCTCACACTTCCCCTCCCTCAATCATCCTCACACTTCTCCTCCCTCAACCATTCACACACTTCTCCCTCAACCATCCTCACACTTCTCCTCCCTCAACCATCCTCAATCTTCCCCTCCCTCAACCATCCTCACACTTCTCTCTCAACCATTCACACACTTCTCCTCCCTCAACCATTCACACACTTCTTCTCCCTCAACCATCCTCACACTTCCTTTCCCTCAACCATCCTCACACTTCTCCCTCATCCATCTACACACTTCTCCTCCCTCAAGCATCCTCACACTTCTCCTCCCTCAACCATTCACACACTTCTCCTCCCTCAACCATCCTCACACTTCCCCTCCGTCAACCATCATCACACTTCCCCTCTTTCAACCATCCTCACACTTCTCCCTCAACCATCCACACACTTCTACCTCAACCATCCACACACTTCTCCTCCCTCAACCATCCACACACTTCTCCCTCAACCATCCACACACTTCTCCTCCCTCAACCATCCACACACTTCTCCTCCCTCAACCATCCACACACTTCTCCTCCCTCAACCATCCTCACACTTCTCATCCCCCTACCCTACCCTCTCTTTCCCTTTCCTAATCTCTCTTCTCCCTCTCCCAATACTCATCTCACTGCCCTTCCTTACTGCACCACCTGAACACAAGAACATTGTTGTACCACATGAACACAAGAACATTATTGTACCACCTGAACACAAGAACATTATTGTACCACCTGAACACAAGAACATTATTGTACCACCTGAACACAAGAACATTATTGTACCACCTGAACACAAGAACATTATTGTACCACCTGAACACAAGAACATTGTACCACCTGAACACAAGAACATTATTGTACCACCTGAACACAAGAACATTATTGTACCACCTGAATACAAGAACATTGTACCACCTGAACACAAGAACATTATTGAACCACCTGAACACAAGAACATTATTGTACCACCTGAACACAAGAACATTATTGTACCACCTGAACACAAGAACATTGTACCACCTGAACACAAGAACATTATTGTACCACCTGAACACAAGAACATTATTGTACCACCTGAACACAAGATCATTGTACCACCTGAACACAAGAACATTATTGTACCACCTGAACACAAGAACATTACTGTACCACCTGAACACAAGAACATTATTGTACCACCTGAACACAAGAACATTATTGAACCACCTGAACACAAGAACATTATTGTACCACCTGAACACAAGAACATTATTGTACCACCTGAACACAAGAACATTGTACCACCTGAACACAAGAACATTATTGTACCACCTGAACACAAGAACATTACTGTACCACCTGAACACAAGAACATTATTGTACCACCTGAACACAAGAACATTGTACAACCTGAACACAAGAACATTACTGCACCACCTGAACACAAGAACATTATTGTACCACCTGAACACAAGAACATTATTGTACCACCTGAACACAAGAACCTTATTGTACCACCTGAACACAAGAACATTATTGTACCACCTGAACACAAGAACATTGTACAACCTGAACACAAGAACATTACTGCACCACCTGAACACAAGATCATTATTGTACCACCTGAACACAAGAACATTATTGTACCACCTGAACACAAGAACATTGTACCACATGAACACAAGAACATTATTGTACAACCTGAACACCAGAACATTATTGTAACACAAGAACATTATTGTACCACCTGAACACAAGAACATTACTGTACCACCTGAACACAAGAACTTTATTGTACCACCTGAACACAAGAACATTATTGTACCACCTGAACACAAGATTATTGTACCACCTGAACACAAGAACATTATTGTACCACCTGAACACAAGAACATTACTGTACCACCTGAACACAAGATTATTGTACCACCTGAACACAAGAACATTATTGTACCACCTGAACACAAGAATATTACTGTACCACCTGAACACAAGAACATTATTGTACCACCTAAACACAAGAACATTATTGTACCACCTGAACACAAGAACATTACTGTACCATCTGAACACAAGAACATTATTGTACCACCTAAACACAAGAACATTATTGTACCACCTGAACACAAGAACATTATTGTACCAACTGAACACAAGAACATTGTACCACCTGAACACATGAACATTATTGTACCACCTGAACACAAGAACATTATTGTACCACCTGAACACAAGAACATTATTGTACCACCTGAACACAACATTGTACCACCTGAACACAAGAACATTATTGTAACAGAGGAACATTATTGTACCACCTGAACACAAGAACATTATTGTAACACAAGAACATTATTGTACCACCTGAACACAAGAACATTATTTTACCACCTGAACACAAGAACATTGTACCACCTGAGCACAAGAACATTACTGTACCACCTGAATAAAAGAACATTGTACCACCTGAACACAAGAACATTTGTGTACCACCTGAACACAAGCACATTATTGTACCTGAACACAAGAACATTATTGTACCACCTGAACACAAGAACATTATTGTACCACCTGAACACAAGAACATTATTGTACCACCTGAACACAAGAACATTACTGTACCACCTGAACACAAGAACATTATTGTACCACCTGAACACAAGAACATCATTGTACCACCTGAACACAATAACATTATTGTACCACCTGAACACAAGAACATTATTGTACCACCTGAACACAAGAACATTACTGTACCACCTGAACACAAGAACATTGTACCACCTGAACACAAGAACATTATTGTACCTGAATACAAGAACATTACTGTACCACCTGAACACAAGTACATTATTGTACCACCTGAACACAAGAACATTATTGTACCACCTGAACACAAGTACATTATTGTACCACCTGAACACAAGAACATTGTTGTACCACCTGAACACAAGAACATCATTGTACCACCTGAACACAATAACATTATTGTACCACCTGAACACAAGAACATTGTTGTACCACCTGAACACAAGAACATTATTGTACCACCTGAACACAAGAACATTGTACCACCTGAACACAAGAACATTATTGTACCAACTGAACACAAGAACATTACTGTACCACCTGAACACAAGAACATTATTGTACCACCTGAACACAAGAACATTATTGTACCTGAACACAAGAACATTATTGTACCACCTGAACACAAGAACATTATTGTACCACCTGAACACAAGAACATTATTGTACCACCTGAACACAAGAACATTATTGTACCACCTGAACACAAGAACATTATTGTACCACCTGAACACAAGAACATTACTGTACCACCTGAACACAAGAACATTGTACCACCTGAACACAAGAACATTATTGTACCTGAATACAAGAACATTACTGTACCACCTGAACACAAGTACATTATTGTACCACCTGAACACAAGAACATTATTGTACCACCTGAACACAAGTACATTATTGTACCACCTGAACACAAGAACATTGTTGTACCACCTGAACACAAGAACATTGTACCACCTGAACACAATAACATTATTGTACCACCTGAACACAAGAACATTGTTGTACCACCTGAACACAAGAACATTATTGTACCACCTGAACACAAGAACATTGTACCACCTGAACACAAGAACATTATTGTACCACCTGAACACAAGAACATTACTGTACCACCTGAACACAAGAACATTATTGTACCACCTGAACACAAGAACATTATTGTACCACCTGAACACAAGAACATTACTGTACCACCTGAACACAAAAACATTGTACCACCTGAACACAAGAACATTATTGTACCTGAATACAAGAACATTACTGTACCACCTGAACACAAGTACATTATTGTACCACCTGAACACAAGAACATTATTGTACCACCTGAACACAAGTACATTATTGTACCACCTGAACACAAGAACATTGTTGTACCACCTGAACACAAGAACATCATTGTACCACCTGAACACAATAACATTATTGTACCACCTGAACACAAGAACATTGTTGTACCACCTGAACACAAGAACATTATTGTACCACCTGAACACAAGAACATTGTACCACCTGAACACAAGAACATTATTGTACCACCTGAACACAAGAACATTACTGTACCACCTGAACACAAGAACATTGTTGTACCACCTGAACACAAGAACATTATTGTACCACCTGAACACAAGAACATTGTACCACCTGAACACAAGAACATTATTGTACCACCTGAACACAAGAACATTACTGTACCACCTGAACACAAGAACATTATTGTACCACCTGAACACAAGAACATTATTGTACCTGAACACAAGAACATTATTGTACCACCTGAACACAAGAACATTATTGTACCACCTGAACACAAGAACATTATTGTACCACCTGAACACAAGAACATTATTGTACCACCTGAACACAAGAACATTATTGTACCACCTGAACACAAGAACATTACTGTACCACCTGAACACAAGAACATTGTACCACCTGAACACAAGAACATTATTGTACCTGAATACAAGAACATTACTGTACCACCTGAACACAAGTACATTATTGTACCACCTGAACACAAGAACATTATTGTACCACCTGAACACAAGTACATTATTGTACCACCTGAACACAAGAACATTGTTGTACCACCTGAACACAAGAACATTGTACCACCTGAACACAATAACATTATTGTACCACCTGAACACAAGAACATTGTTGTACCACCTGAACACAAGAACATTATTGTACCACCTGAACACAAGAACATTGTACCACCTGAACACAAGAACATTATTGTACCACCTGAACACAAGAACATTACTGTACCACCTGAACACAAGAACATTATTGTACCACCTGAACACAAGAACATTATTGTACCACCTGAACACAAGAACATTACTGTACCACCTGAACACAAAAACATTGTACCACCTGAACACAAGAACATTATTGTACCTGAATACAAGAACATTACTGTACCACCTGAACACAAGTACATTATTGTACCACCTGAACACAAGAACATTATTGTACCACCTGAACACAAGTACATTATTGTACCACCTGAACACAAGAACATTGTTGTACCACCTGAACACAAGAACATCATTGTACCACCTGAACACAATAACATTATTGTACCACCTGAACACAAGAACATTGTTGTACCACCTGAACACAAGAACATTATTGTACCACCTGAACACAAGAACATTGTACCACCTGAACACAAGAACATTATTGTACCACCTGAACACAAGAACATTACTGTACCACCTGAACACAAGAACATTATTGTACCACCTGAACACAAGAACATTATTGTACCACCTGAACACAAGAACATTATTGTACCACCTGAACACAAGAACATTACTGTACCACCTGAACACAAGAACATTACTGTACCACCTGAACACAAGAACATTATTGTACCACCTGAACACAAGAACATTATTGTACCACCTGAACACAAGAACATTATTGTACCACCTGAACACAACATTATTGTACCACCTGAACACAAGAACATTATTGTACCACCTGAACACAAGAACATTATTGTACCACCTGAACACAAGAACATTATTGTACCACTGGAATATGACAAATAAAAATACCGCCGAAAAATTCATATTTTTTTTTCAATAATTTTCTCTCAAACTGAACGAAACTTAAGAAAAAATGAAGACTTAAGAAATTACTTAAAAGAAATAACATTAAAAATGTTAAGCTTAATGAGACTGGCAAGATCAAGGTGCATATCTTGGGGGGATAAAAGGCATATCTTGGGGGGATAAAAGGCATATCTTGGGGGGATAAAAGGCATATCTTGGGGGGATAAAAGGCATATCTTGGGGGGATAAAAGGCATATCTTGGGGGGGGTAAAAGGCATATCTTGGGGGGATAAAAGGCATATCTTGGGGGGGTAAAAGGCATATCTTGGGGGATAAAAGGCATATCTTGGGGGGATAAAAGGCATATCTTTGGGGGCTAAAAGGCAAATCTTGGGCGGATAAAAGGCATATCTTGGGGGGTAAAAGGCATATCTTGGGGGGATAAAAGGCATATCTTGGGGGGATAAAAGGCACATCTTGGGGGGATAAGAGGCATATCTTGGGGGGTAAAAGGCATATCTTGTGGGGATAAAAGGCATATCTTGGGGGGATAAAAGGCATATCTTGGGGGGATAAAAGGCATATCTTGGGGGGATAAAAGGCATATCTTGGGGGGATAAAAGGCATATCTTGGGGGGATAAAAGGCATATCTTGGGGGGGTAAAAGGCATTTATTGTGGGGATAAAAGGCATATCTTGGGGGGATAAAAGGCACATCTTGGGGGGATAAAAGGCATATCTTGGTGGGGTAAAAGGCATATCTTGGGGGGTAAAAGGCATATCTTGGTGGGGTAAAAGGCATATCTTGGGGGGTAAAAGGCATATCTTGGAGGGGTAAAAGGCATATCTTGGGGGATAAAAGGCATATCTTGGGAGGTATAAAAGGCATAACTTGATGGGATAAAAGGCATATCTTGGGGGATAAAAGGCATATCTTTGGGGGATAAAAGGCATATCTTGGGAGGATAAAAGGCATATCTTGGGGGATAAAAGGCATATCTTGGGAGGGATAAAAGGCATATCTTGGGAGGGATAAAAGGCATATCTTGGGAGGGATAAAAGGCATATCTTGGGGGGATAAAAGGCATATCTTGGGAGGGATAAAAGGCATATCTTGGAAGGGATAAAAGGCATATCTTGGGAGGGATAAAAGGCATATCTTGGAAGGGATAAAAAGCATATCTTGGGAGGGATAAAAGGCATATCTTAGGGGATAAAAGACATATCCTGGGGGATAAAAGGCATATCTTGGGGGATAAAAGGCATATCTTAGGGGGATAAAAGACATATCTTGGGGGATAAAAGGCATATCTTGGGAGGGATAAAAGGCATATCATGGGAGAGATAAAAGGCACATCTTGGGAGGGATAAAAGGCATATCTTGAGAGGGATAAAAGGCATATCTTGGAGGAATAAAAGGCATATCTTGTGAGATAAAAGGCATATCTTAGGGGGATAAAAGACTTATCTTGGGGGATAAAAGGCATATCTTGGGAGGGATAAAAGGCATATCATGGGAGAGATAAAAGGCACATCTTGGGAGGGATAAAAGGCATATCTTGGAGGAATAAAAGGCATATCTTGGGGGATAAAAGACATATCCTGGGGGATAAAAGGCATACCTTGGGGGATAAAAGGCATATCTTGTGAGATAAAAGGCATACCTTCGGAGGATAAAAGGCATATCTTGGGGGATAAAAGACATATCTTGGGGGATAAAAGGCATATCTTGGGGACAAAAGGCATATCTTGGGAGGGATAAAAGGCACATCTTCGGGGGACAAAAGGCATATCTTGAGGGATAAAAGGCATATCTTGGGGGATGAAGGGCATAACTTGGGATAAAAGGCATATCTTGGGGGATAAAAGGCATATCTTGGGGACAAAAGGCATATCCTGGGAGATAAAAGGCATATCTTGGTGGATAAAAAGCATATCTTGGGAGGGTAAAAGGCATATCTTGGGGGATAAAAGGCATATCTTGGGGGATAAAAGGCATATTTTGGGAGGATAAAAGGCATATCTTGGAATGGATAAAAGGCATATCTTGGGGAGGATAAAAGCCATATATTGGGGGATAAAAGGCATATCTTGGGAGGGATAAAAGGCATATCCTGGGGAGGATAAAAGGCATATCTTGGGGGTAAAAGGCATATCTTGGGAGGGATAAATGGCATACCTTGGGAGAGATAAAAGGCATATCTTGGGGGTAAAAGGCAAATCTTTGGAGAGATAAAAGGCATATCTAAGGAGGGATAAAAGGCATATCTTGGAGGTAAAAGGCATATCTTGGGAGGGATAAAAGACATATCTTGGGAAGGATAAAAGGCATATCTTGGGAATAAAGGCATATCTTGGAGGGATAAAATGCACATCTTGGGATGGATAAAAGGCATATCTTGGGGGTAAAAGGCAGAAGGGAAGGAAGGCAGGAGGGGAAGAAGGAAGGCAGGAAGGGAAGAAGGCAGAAGGGAAGGAAGGCAAGAGGGGAAGAAGGAAGGCGGGAAGGGAAGAAGGCAGAAGGGAAGGAAGGCAGGAGGGGAAGAAGGAAGGCAGGAGGGGAAGATGGAAGGCAGAAGGGAAATAGGAAGGCAGGAGGGGAAGAAGGAAGGCAGGAGGGAAGAAGGAAGGCAGAAGGGGAAGAAGGCAGGAGGGGAAGAAGGAAGACAGGAGTGGAAGAAGGAAGGCAGGAGGGGAAGAAGGAAGGCAGAAGGGGAGAAGGAACGCAGGAAGGGAAGAAGGAAGGCAGGAGGGGAAGAAGGAAGGCAGGAGGGGAAGAAGTAAGGCAGGAGGGGAGAAGGAAGGCAGAAGGGGAGAAGGAAGGCAGAAGGGGGAGAAGGAAGACAGGAGGGGAAGAAGGAATGCAGGAGGGAAAGAAGGAAGACAGGACGGGAAGGAAGGCAGGAGGGGAAGAAGGAAGGCAGAAGGGAAGAAGGAAGGCAGGAGGGAAAGAAGGAAGACAGGAGGAGAAGGAAGGAAGGCAGGAGAGGAAGAAGGAAGGCAGGAGGGGAGGGAAGGAAGGCAGGAGGGGAAGGAAGGAAGGCAGAAGGGGAAGAAGGAAGGCAGGAGGGAAGAAGGAAGGCAGGAGGGAAAGGAAGACAGGAGAGGAAGAAGGAAGGCAGGAGTGGAAGAAGGAAGGCAGGAGGGGAAGAAGGAAGGCAGAAGGGAAGAAGGAAGGGAAGAAGGGAAGAAGGAAGGCAGGAGGGGAAGAAAGAAGGCAGGAGGGGAAGAAGGAAGACAGGAGGGGAATAAAAAAGTCAGGAGGGGAAGAAGGAAGGCAGGAGGGGAGTAGGAAGGCAGAAGGGGAAGAAGGAATTCAGGAGGGGAAGAAGGAAGGCAGAAGGAAGGCAGGAGGGGAAGAAGGAAGGCAGGAGGGGAGAAGGAAGGCAGAAGGGGAGAAGGAAGGCAGAAGGGGGAGAAGGAAGACAGGAGGGGAAGAAGGAATGCAGGAGGGAAAGAAGGAAGACAGGAGGGGAAGGAAGGCAGGAGGGGAAGAAGGAAGGCAGAAGGAAGGCAGGAGGGAAAGAAGGAAGACAGAAGGGAAGAAGGCAGGCAGGCGGGAAAGAAGGAAGACAGGAGGGGAAGAAGGAAGGCAGGAGGGGAAGAAGGAAGGCAGAAGGGGAGAAGGAAGGCAGAAGGGGAAGAAGGAAGGCAGGAGGGGAGAAGGAAGGCAGAAGGGAAGAAGGAGGGCAGTAGGGAAGGCAGGAGGGGAAGAAGGAAGGCAAGAGTGGAGGGAAGGAAGGCAGGAGGGGAAGAAAGGAAGGCAGAAGGGGAAGAAGGAAGGCAGGAGGGGAAGGAAAGAAGGCAGAATGGGAAGAAGGAAGGCAGAAGGGAAGATGGAAGGCAGAAGTGAAAGGAAGACAGGAGGGGAAGAAGGAAGGCAGGAGGGGAAGAAGGAAGGCAGGAGGGGAAGAAGGAAGGCAGGAGGGGAGAAGGAAGGCAGAAGGGGGAGAAAGAAGGCAGGAGGGAAAGAAGGAAGACGGGAGGGGCAGAAGGAATGCAGAAGGGAAAGAGGAAAACGGGAGTGGAAGGAAGGCAGAAGGGGAAGAAGGAAGGCAGGAGGGAAAGAAGGAAGGCGGAAGGGAAGAAGGAAGGCAGGCGGGAAAGAAGGAAGACAGGAGGGGAAGAAGGAAGGCAGGAAAGGAAGAAGGAAGGCAGGAGGGGAGAAGGAAGGCAGAAGGGGAAGAAGGAAGGCAGGAGGGGAAGAAGGAAGGCAGGAGGGGAGAAGGAAGGCAGAAGGGAAGAAGGAGGGCAGTAGGGAAGGCAAGAAGGCAGGAGGGGAAGAAGGAAGGCAGAAGGGTAAGAAGGAAGGCAGAAGGGGAAGAAGAAAGGCAGGAGGGGAAGAAGGAAGGCAGGAGGGGAAGAAGGAAGGCAGGAGGGGAAGAAGGAAGGCAGGAGGGGAGAAGGAAGGCAGAAGGGAAGAAGGAGGGCAGTAGGGGAAGGCAGGAAGGCAGGAGGGGAAGAAGGAAGGCAGGAGGGGAAGAAGGAAGGCAGAAGGGGAAGAAGGAAGGCAGAACGGAAGAAGGCAGGAGGGGAAGAAGGAAGGCAGGAGGGGAGAAGGAAGGCAGAAGGGGGAGAAGGAAGGCAGGAGGGAAAGAAGGAAGACAGGAGGGGAAGAAGGAATGCAGGAGGGAAAGAAGGAAGACAGGAGGGGAAGGAAGGAAGGCAGGAGGGGAAGAAGGAAGGCAGAAGGGAAGAAGGAAGGCAGGAGGGAAAGGAAGACAGAAGGGGAAGGAAGGAAGGCAGGAGGGGAAGAAGGATGGTAGGAGGGGAAGAAGGAAGGCAGGAGGGGAAGAAGAAAGGCAGGAGTGGAAGAAGGAAGGCAGGAGGGGAAGAAGGAAGGCAGAAGAGGAAGAAGGAAGGCAGAAGGGGAAGAAGGAAGGCAGGAGGGGAAGAAGGAAGGCAGAAGGGAAGAAGGCAGGAGGGGAAGAAGGAAGCCAGGAGGGGAAGAAGGAAGGCAGGAGGGGAGAAGGAAGGCAGAAGGGAAGAACGAAGGCAGGAGGGAAAGGAAGACAGAAGGGGAAGGAAGGCAGGAGGGGAAGAAGGAAGGCAGGAGAGGAAGAAGGAAGGCAGGAGGGGAAGAAGGAAGGCAGGAGAGGAAGAAGAAAGGCAGGAGTGGAAGAAGGAAGACAGGAGGGGAAGAAGGAAGGCAGAAGGGGAAGAAGGAAGGCAGGAGGGAAAGAACGAAGACAGGAGGGGAAGAAGGAAGGCAGGAGAAGAAGAAGGAAGGCAGGAGGGGAGGGAAGGAAGGCAGGAGGGGAAGGAAGGAAGGCAGAAGGGGAAGAAGGAAGGCAGGAGGGGAAGGAAGGAAGGCAGAAGGGGAAGAAGGAAGGCAGAAGGGAAGAAGGAAGACAGGAGGGAAAGGAAGACAGGAGGGGAAGAAGGAAGACAGGAGGGGAAGAAAGAAGGCAGGAGGGGAAGAAGGAAGGCAGGAGGGGAAGAAGGAAGGCAGAACGGGAGAAGGAAGGCAGAAAGGGAAGAAGGAAGGCAGGAGGGGAAGAAGGAAAGCAGGAGGGGAAGAAGGAAGGCAGGAGGGGAAGAAGGAAGGCAGGAGGGGAAGAAGGAAGGCAGGAGGGGAAGAAGGAAGGCAGGAGGGGAGAAGGAAAACAGAAGGGGAAGAAGGAAGGCAGAAGGAAGGCGGGAGGGGAAGAAGGAAGGCAGGAGGGGAAGAAGGAAGGCAGGAGGGGAGAAGGAAGGGAGAAGGGGAAGAAGGAAGGCAGGAGGGGAAGAAGGAAGGCAGAAGGGAAGAAGGAAGGCAGGAGGGGAAGAAGGAAGGCAGAAGGGAAGAAGGAAGGCAAGAGGGGAAGAAGGAAGGCAGGAGGGGAAGAAGGAAGGCAGGAGGGGAAGAAGGAAGGCAGGAGGGAAAGAAGGCAGGCAGGGAAGAAGGAAGGCAAGAGGGGAAGAAGGAAGGCAGGAGGGGAAGAAGGAAGGCAGGAAGGGAAGAAGGAAGGCAGGAGGAGAAGAATGAAGGCAGGAGGGGAATAAGGAAGGCAGGAGGGGAATAAGGAAGGCAGGAGGGGAAGAAGGAAGGCAGAAAGGGAAGAAGGAAGGCAGGAGGGGAAGAAGGAAGGCAGGAGGGGAAGAAGGAAGGCAGGAGGGAAAGAAGGTAGACAGGAGGGGCAGAAGGAATGCAGAAGGAAAAGATGAAAACAGGAGGGGAAGGAAGGAAGGCAGGAGGGGAAGAAGGAAGGCAGGAGGGGAAGAAGGAAGACAGGCGGGAAAGAAGGAAGACAGGAGGGGAAGAAGGAAGGCAGGAGGGGAAGAAGGAAGGCAGAAGGGGAGAAGGAAGGCAGAAGGGGAAGAAGGAAGGCAGGAGGGGAAAAGGAAGGCAGAAGGGAAGAAGGAGGGCAGTAGGGAAGGCAGGAAGGCAGGAGGGGAAGAAGGAAGGCAGGAGGGGAAGAAGGAAGGCAGAAGGGGAAGAAGGAAGACAGGAGGGGAAAAAGGAAGGCAGGAGGGGAAGAAGGAATTCAGAAGGGAAGAAGGAAGGCAGGAGGGAAAGAAGGAAGACAGGAGGGGAAGAAGGAAGGCAGGAGGGGAAGAAGGAAGGCAGGAGGGGAGAAGGAAGGCAGTAGGCGAAGAAGGAAGGCAGGAGGGGAAGAAGAAAGGCAGGAGGGGAGAAGGAAGGCAGGAGGGGAGAAGGAGGGCAGTAGGGGAAGGCAGGAAGGCAGGAGGGGAAGAAGGAAGGCAGGATGGGAAGAAGGCAGAAGGGGAAGAAGGAAGGCAGAAGGAAGGCGGGAGGGGAAGAAGGAAGGCAGGAGGGGAAGAAGGAAGGCAGAAGGAAGGCGGGAGGGGAAGAAGGAAGGCAGGAGGGGAAGAAGGAAGGCAGGAGGGGAGAAGGAAGGGAGAAGGGGAAGAAGGAAGGCAGGAGGGGAAGAAGGAAGGCAGAAGGGAAGAAGGAAGGCAGGAGGGGAAGAAGGAAGGCAGAAGGGAAGAAGGAAGGCAAGAGGGGAAGAAGGAAGGCAGGAGGGGAAGAAGGAAGGCAGGAGGGGAAGAAGGAAGGCAGGAGGGAAAGAAGGCAGGCAGGGAAGAAGGAAGGCAAGAGGGGAAGAAGGAAGGCAGGAGGGGAAGAAGGAAGGCAGGAAGGGAAGAAGGAAGGCAGGAGGAGAAGAATGAAGGCAGGAGGGGAATAAGGAAGGCAGGAGGGGAATAAGGAAGGCAGGAGGGGAAGAAGGAAGGCAGAAAGGGAAGAAGGAAGGCAGGAGGGGAAGAAGGAAGGCAGGAGGGGAAGAAGGAAGGCAGGAGGGGAAGAAGGAAGGCAGGAGGGGAAGAAGGAAGGCACGAGGGAAAGAAGGAAGACAGGAGGGGCAGAAGGAATGCAGAAGGAAAAGATGAAAACAGGAGGGGAAGGAAGGAAGGCAGGAGGGGAAGAAGGAAGGCAGGAGGGGAAGAAGGAAGACAGGCGGGAAAGAAGGAAGACAGGAGGGGAAGAAGGAAGGCAGGAGGGGAAGAAGGAAGGCACAAGGGGAGAAGGAAGGCAGAAGGGGAAGAAGGAAGGCAGGAGGGGAAAAGGAAGGAAGAAGGGAAGAAGGAGGGCAGTAGGGAAGGCAGGAAGGCAGGAGGGGAAGAAGGAAGGCAGGAGGGGAAGAAGGAAGGCAGAAGGGGAAGAAGGAAGACAGGAGGGGAAAAAGGAAGGCAGGAGGGGAAGAAGGAATTCAGAAGGGAAGAAGGAAGGCAGGAGGGAAAGAAGGAAGACAGGAGGGGAAGAAGGAAGGTAGGAGGGGAAGAAGGAAGGCAGGAGGGGAGAAGGAAGGCAGTAGGCGAAG
Source organism: Cherax quadricarinatus (assembly GCF_038502225.1). Classification (NCBI taxonomy): domain Eukaryota; kingdom Metazoa; phylum Arthropoda; class Malacostraca; order Decapoda; family Parastacidae; genus Cherax; species Cherax quadricarinatus. The sequence goes on along the minus strand of NC_091307.1, from coordinate 21,953,286 downwards.
AAGGAAGGCAGGAGGGGAAGAAAGGCAGGAGGGGAGAAGGAAGGCAGGAGGGGAGAAGGAGGGCAGTAGGGGAAGGCAGGAAGGCAGGAGGGGAAGAAGGAAGGCAGGATGGGAAGAAGGCAGAAGGGGAAGAAGGAAGGCAGGAGGGGAAGAAGGAAGGCAGAAGGGAAGAAGGCAGGAGGGGAAGAAGGAAGGCAGGAGGGGAGAAGGAAGGCAGAAGGGGGAGAAGGAAGGCAGGAGGGGAAGAAGGAAGGCAGGATGGGAAGAAGGCAGAAGGGGAAGAAGGAAGGCAGGAGGGGAAGAAGGAAGGCAGAAGGGAAGAAGGCAGGAGGGGAAGAAGGAAGGCAGGAGGGGAGAAGGAAGGCAGAAGGGGGAGAAGGAAGGCAGGAGGGGAAGAAGGAAGGCAGGAAGGGAAGAAGGCAGGAGGGGAAGAAGGAAGGCAGGAGGGGAAGAAGGAAGGCAGGAGGGGAGAAGGAAGGCAGAAGTGGGAGAAGGAAGGCAGGAAGGGAAGGAAGGAAGGCAGAAGGAAAGAAGGAAGGCAGGAGGGGAAGGAAGGAAGGCAGAAGGGAAGAAGGAAGGCAGAAGGGAAAGGAAGACAGAAGGGGAAGGAAGGCAGGAGGGGAAGAAGAAAGGCAGGAGGAGATGAAGTAGAAAAAATGGTTAACAAGAGAGAAAGGGAAGATAAAAGAGAAATGGAAAGAAGGGAGAAGATGGGAAGAGAGAGAGAGCAAGGGAGAAAAAGTAAGAGAAAGATGAAGCTCCAGAGAGGGAGAAAAGACAGAAGGAATAGAGGGAGGAAAAAGAGGGAGACAAGAGGAAGAGAGAGAAAAGGAGCGACGAACAAGAGAGAGGGAAGGTCAGAGAAGGGAAGGCATGTGAGGGAAGGGGAGGAAGCAGAGGATGGAAAGGGGTAGAAGAGGATAGAGAAGGGGAGGTAGAGGATGGGAAGGGGTGGAAGAGGATGGGAAGGGTGAGAAGGGAGGTAGAAGAGGATGGAGAAGGAGAGGTAGAAGAGGATGGAGAAGGGGAGGTAGAAGAGGATGGAGAAGGGGAGGTAGAAAAGGATGGAGAAGGGGAGGTAGAAGAGAATGGGAAGGGGTGGAAGAGGATGGGAAGGGAGGTAGAGAGGACGGAGAAGGGAAGATAATTAGACATCAGTTCCCAGACTGCCTCAAACCTTCCCTTCAATAATCTCTCACTGTTTTAATCCATCTTCTTCCTCCTCAACTTCGGGAAAGTTATCCAAGCAATTATTCCTGATATCCTAACTGTGGTTATCCACAATTATCCCCTATTTTTAATTATACGATCACATGTCTTCAATTATCTATTTCGTGGTTATCTGTGATTATCTATTTGCTTTTACCTCTTTGCAGGTAATAATTATAATAATAATAATAATATTAAAAAACAAGCGCTAAATCCGTATGAGCTATACAGATCGATCTACAGTCATTTACAACGACGCAAGAAACTTGTACGACGACGCAAGAAACGAGGAAGATAACGCACTGCCCTCGCCCCCCTTACTTCAGAGTGCTCAAAGGTACAAGAGAGGTGACATTCGTCTTGGAGAAAGTAAGGTAATTACAGAGGTGCGCCTCTGAAGGTAATGGATGTGGTAGTTACCTTAAGATAACACCGGGACGAAATTTAAAGTGAAGGTGAACCTCGATCCCTACGTTATTCTCAAGGTGGTTCACCGAGCAAATACTGAACTGTGTGTGTACTCACCTAGTTGAGGTTGCGGGGGTCGAGTCCGAGCTCCTGGCCCCGCCTCTTCACTGATCGCTACTAGGTCACTCTCCCTGAGCCGTGAGCTTTATCATACCTCTGCTTAAAGCTATGTATGGATCCTGCCTCCACTATATCGCTTCCCAAACTATTCCACTTACTGACTACTCTGTGGCTGAAGAAATACTTCCTAACATCCCTGTGATTCATCTGTGTCTTCAGCTTCCAACTGTGTCCCCTTGTTACTGTGTCCAATCTCTGGAACATCCTGTCTTTGTCCACCTTGTCAATTCCTCTCAGTATTTTGTATGTCGTTATCATGTCCCCCCTATCTCTCCTGTCCTCCAGTGTCGTCAGGTTGATTTCCCTTAACCTCTCCTCGTAGGACATACCTCTTAGCTCTGGGACTAGTCTTGTGTGTGTGTGTGTGTGTGTGTGTGTGTGTATGTGTGTGTGTGTGTGTTTGTGTGTGTTTGTGTGTGTTTGTGTGTGTGTGTGTGTGTGTGTTTGTGTGTTTGTGTGTGTTTGTGTGTGTTTGTGTGTGTGTGTTAGTTAGTTACCATTTTGTCCTAGGCACATGTCGATTAGACACTAGGCCTGTTGTATTTGTGAGTGTGTGTGTGTGTATATGTGTATGAGTGTGTGTGTGTGTGTGTTTGTGTGTGTGTGTGTGTGTTTGTGTGTGTGTGTGTGTGTGTGTGTGTGTGTGTTTGTGTGTGTTTGTATGTGTTTGTGTGTGTTTGTGTGTGTGTGTGTGTGTGTGTGTGTGTGTGTGTGTGTGTGTGTGTGTGTGTGTGTGTGTTTGTGTGTGTTTGTGTGTGTTTGTATGTGTTTGTGTGTGTTTGTGTGTGTGTTTGTGTGTGTGTGTGTGTGTGTGTGTGTGTGTGTGTGTGTGTGTGTGTGTGTGCTCACCGAGCTGTGTTTGCAAGGATCGAGATACAGCTCATGGCCCTGCCTCCCGGACCACTGTGATAGGCATCGCTGATTTCTGGTCTCTTGGGCCTTATCATGTCTACTCCTGAAGCACTCAGGAGGTTAATAAACAATAAACACGAAAAAAAGGAGGAACTATTGAATAGTCTACCTGGAATATATAGAGATAGGAGAGGAGTAAAGTCTAACACAGAGAATGCCCAGTCTACAACAACTGACCCAAAAATAAGCAGATACACACTAGAAAAAACACGGGAAACAAAAACAACAGCTAGTTCAGTCCCCAGCCTTAGGGCTGACCCAGACCCAGCCCCCAGCCATTGTGAAAATCCGGATTCAGTTAAAGACTCCTCCACAGCCACCAACGTCATAGCCCCTAGTACAGATGTAGTAGAGGAGCCCTCCTCTGGGGTAGACTCTTCTGCAACCATCACAGTCATAGCCTCTAGTACAGATGTAGTCGGGGAATCCCCTCCCAGGAAAAATGTTGGTGCCATGACAGCAGATGGTGGTGTCTCTGGATTGGCTATGGGGGACTGTAGTTCAGCCCTAAGGCCAGCACAGATTAAGAATACATCCAGCACGAATTGTACCCAGCCAAAAACAAAATGGTGCAAATACTATATTTGGGGCATCTGTAAACACGGAATATCAGGGAAAACGAATGGGGCATGCAACTTTGAGCATCCCAAAAAATGCCGCGACCTCCTGTCTAAGGGAGTGTGTCGTTCTACCTCTTGCAAATACTTCCACCTGGAGATGTGTCAGTCTTCAGTCCTTGAAAAACAATGTTACAATACCAATTGCACTGCATATCATCAAAAAGGGACCAGGAGGCACACACCTCATACAACACATCATAGAAACTATGGTAGCTATGACAACACCCCAAGTGATTTTTTAGGGGTAGGAAACGAAGAAAGAAAATGGAAAGAGATAACCAAAATAGTCCACCACCTTGGAGCCTTGTTGGACTGGAGGCACAACCAGTGGCGCCTACGGACTCACAACTACTGATGCCAACAACAAAATTCCCCCAACAAACATGCAACACAACCTCATTTATATTTGCTAATATACAGGGCCTTAAGCCATCCACAAACAACAAAATACCTTTCATTAGTGGACTTCTAGAGGAGTCAAATTCACTGTTTGCAGCTTTCACAGAGACCCACGCAAAAGATTACTTTGACAGTGAAATATGGATACCTGGATACAACCTTTTCAGATGCGACAGAAAGAACAGGCAACAAGGGGGGGTTGGCCTGTACGTCAAAGAGTCGCTCATTTGCACAGAGATACTGAACACCACAAATGATGTAGTTGAAGTTCTGATAATAAAAATCGAGAACCAAAACTTAGTCATTGTGTTTGTATATAAGCCACCGGATGCAACTTCCCAACAGTTCAAAGAACAACTGTCAAAAATCGACTCCTGTCTGGACAACTTTCCAGCCCCATCCCCAAACATATTGCTGCTTGGTGACTTCAATCTAAGACACACAAAATGGAAGAATATAGCAAATAATGTCGTAGCAGAAATAATCCCTGGAGGTAGCTCAGATGAAAGGTCACACACGCAACAAACACACCATAAGTCAGCAAATAGTGGAGCCAACAAGACTGGAGAACACACTGGACCTTATTTTCACAAATAATGAGGACCTGGTAAGGAATAAACAATATCAAAAACAACAAATTCTGATCACAATCTAATCGAAGTCCAGACTTGCATGCACAGGAGTCCTGATCAGCACAATGCATTCAGTTATGAGGGTACCTTTACCAAATTCAACTTCAACAACAAGAACATCATCTGGGATCAGGTAAACTATGCCCTAAATGAAACATGCTGGGAGGATATCTTAAATTACATAGACCCGAACCAATGCCTCGAAAAGATCACCCTCCTGGTAGCTGAAGTATGTTCAAGGTATATTCCTATAAGACAAAAGAAAAGAAGAAGTAAACTGGAGAGAGAGAGACGCTCCCTCTACAGGAGAAGACGAAGAATCATTGAGCTCCTCAAGAATGCCAGATTATCTGATACACGGAAGGTAGTGCTAACCAGGAAAGTGGAAAATATTGAGCTGAAGTTAAAGGACTCCTACAGGATCCAGGAGAGACAAGAGGAGCTAAAACCGATTAATGAAATTGAAAGAAATTCGAAATGTTTCTTTTCATATGCCAAAAACAAGTCAAAAACCACTTCTAGTATAGGGCCCCTGCTCAGACAAGATGGATGGATCCTACACTGACGACAACAAAGAAATGAGCGAGATACTGAAATTGCAGTATGACTCAGTGTTCAGTGAGCCACTAGCCAGTTTAAAGATAGATGATCCAAACAATTTTTTCATGAATGAGCCTCAAAACCCTGCCAATGCAGGCCAGATTTATGACATAACTCTAACTCCACTAGACTTTGAGAAAGCCATCGACGACATGCCCATGCACTCAGCCCCAGGCCCAGACTCGTGGAACTCGGTGTTCATTAAAAACTGCAAGAAACCCCTCTCACGGGCCCTAAGTATGCTATGGAGAAGGAGCTTAGACACAGGCGAGATTCCACAATCACTAAAAACAACAGACATAGCCGCACTCCATAAAGGTGGCAGCAAAGCAGTAGCTAAGAACTATAGACCAATAGCTTTAACGTCCCACATCATAAAAATCTTTGAAAGAGTTCTAAGAAGCAGGATAGCAAACCACCTAGACTCCCAAAAATTGCACAACCCAGGGCAACATGGTTTCAGAGCAGGTCGCTCCTGCCTTTCGCAACTGCTAGACCACTATGATATGGTCCTAGATGCACTGGAAAACAAACAAAATGCGGATGTAGTATACACAGACTTTGCAAAAGCCTTTGACAACTGCGACCATGGTGTAATAGCACACAAAATGCGTGCTAAAGGGATAACCGGCAAAGTAGGCAGATGGATCTTCAACTTTCTAACCAATCGCACACAAAGAGTAGTGGTAAACAGAGTTAAATCAGATGCTGCCATAGTGAAGAGCTCTGTCCCACAAGGCACAGTACTCGCACCTATCCTGTTCCTTATTCTCATATCAGACATAGACAGAGATGTAAACCACAGCGCTGTATCATCTTTTGCAGACGATACTAGGATCTGCATGAGAGTGTCATCCATTGAGGACACTGTTAACCTCCAAGAAGATATAAACCAAGTTTTCCAATGGGCAACGGAGAACAATATGATGTTCAATGAAGACAAATTCCAACTACTCCGTTATGGAAAACTGGAGGAAATAATAACTAGAACTGAGTATACTACAAACTCCAATCACACAATAGAGAGGAAAAGTAATGTGAGAGACCTGGGAGTGGTAATGTCAGAGGATCTCACCTTCAAGGACCACAACAATGCCACTATCACATCTGCTAGGAAACTGATAGGATGGATAATGAGAACATTCAAGACAAGAGATGCTAAGCCAATGATGATTCTTTTTAAATCACTTATTCTTTCTAGGCTGGAATACTGCTGTACATTAACATCCCCATTCAAGGCAGGTGAAATTGCAGAGCTAGAGAATGTACAGAGAACCTTTACTGCACGTATAAGTTCCATCAAACACCTTAACTACTGGGAGCGCCTGGAAGCACTTGACTTGTACTCACTAGAGCGCAGGCGAGAGAGATATATCATAATCTACACCTGGAAGATTCTGGAGGGACTGGTCCCTAATATGCACACAGCAATCACTCCATACGAAAGCAAAAGACTTGGCAGGCGATGCAACATACCCCCAGTGAAAAGTAGGGGCGTCACTGGTACACTAAGAGAAAACACAATAAGTGTCCGGGGCCCAAGACTGTTCAACAGCCTCCCACCAGCAACAACGGACATTACGGGAAGACCCCTGGTTGTCTTCAAGAGGGAGCTGGACAGATACCTAAAGACGGTGCCGGATCAGCCGGGCTGTGGTTCGTACGTTGGATTACGTGCGGCCAGCAGTAACAGCCTCGTTGATCAGGCCCTGATCCACCGGGAGGCCTGGTCGTGGACCGGGCCGCGGGGACGTTGATCCCCGGAATTCCCTCCAGGTCGACTCCAGGTAGGTAGACCACAGCCTCATCCAAATCCTTCCATTTTCCAACCATCCTACTTGGAGATCGTTTCGGGGGGTCAACGCTCCCCCGTGGGCCGGTCCTCGACCAGGTCTCCCGGTGGATCAGGGCTTGGTTATGCAGGCTGTTATTGCTGGTCGCACGCAATGCAACGTACGAACCACAACCCGGCTGATTGAAGACAACCAGGAGTCTCTTGGTAATCCCCCCATATGTATGATAGGAGGCTTGTTGAGTAGTCTTGGGCCCCTGGCACTTGTGTTTTTTTTTCTAGTGTACCCCTTTGAACATCGAGCTAATTTCCAAACATCCTTTGGTCTCGTTCTCTTTAGTGCAAAGACCAGGACCAAGAGCCACCTTTAATCATTCTTCAGTCTCTAACCCGCATTTCTTATCTCCAATCCACGTCCCCCAATCACGAATCTACGTCTCCGATCCGCAAGCAACATCTCCCCAGCTTCCAATCCACGTCCCCAGGCCTCCGGTTCGCGTCACCCTAACTCCTATCCACGTTCCCAAGCCTCTATCCCTCGTGGTGGAGTCTCATTCCTCCTTCAGTGGGCTAGTGTCCCTGGATAACTGTCGCGGTAACCAAGTTAGCCGGGCGCCGTAGACCGACCTAAACAAGTTAAGATCACTCCCAAGATAAGAGAGGCTAATCATGAAGAAATAACAGAGTTAAATCTCAGTACCTCGAGCTGGGCAGCCCTCCACGATGTTGTTGATGAACATATGATTGCTTTTTTAATGGGGTCGTTAGTAAGGAGAGGCGTTTTTTAATTGACTGGGGAAGGAGGGCAGTGTTGAAAGGGGAAGGTGGTGTACGAAAGTTGTTTTTCTCCGCTTTTGGTCTAAGACTTGCTGTTTAGTAAGCACTGTGTAGGCCAGGGATTCTGAACTTTTCTTCCAGCCTCAGCTTGATGTATTTCTCCATTTACCCCGTCACTTCCATACAAAAAAAATGATCGTTATCATAAAGGGACAGGAAAACATGGTCAAAAAAAAATTATTCAGGTTTTTCACAATATACATTTACCCTTTACAAAGTAATTTTTTACCACCAAGGGGTAAATTTACCCCCGGCTGAGAATCACTGCTGTAGGCTGTGTTGGGTTAAAAGACACTAATGCGACATTTTGTTGTGACAACGTTTCGCTCTCCAGGAGCTTTGTCGAGCTGTCACTGCACAATAACATGTCACATTAGTTGCATCTGTGTCCTTTTATCTAACATTTTGTGGGTAATTCCATCATTATTACTGTGTAAGTTGTTTATTAAAATCATGATATATAGCACAGGGATGGATGGAGATGACAGACATTTCTCAAGGTTGATTGATTCATCTTAATTTTGGTCGCCACTGAATTCGACTCAAACTCGTCAAAACGTACACAACTGACGATGCTAAATGTGTAGGCGAAACATTTCGGAGAAAAAGAAGGTACCAGAGTGCTGTATACATGTTTAATTCGTCAGTTTATTCCCTGTTATTTTGGGCTCTAGCATATCTACTTTTAAATACATAAACAGAAATGACCTTCACTGCATTCCTAAGTAATGCACTGCAGTTGTTTACTACCCCTCACACTAAAGAGATTCTTGCATCCCTCTGGCTCATTTGATCTCGTTTTCATTTCTGTCCCATTGTTCTGTTTTCCCAATTTCGTTTAATCTCTCCCACTCTACTTTGCGTATTTTTCTCTTCTACAAGCTTCCTCTTAAAACGCTTCCCTCTAACTTCTGAGACCAACTTTGAAGGAAACGTCTCAGCAGTTTTGTCATTATGTTTGTATGCATGATGAGATGAGGGTTGCATGATGCTAGCGCTGCTTGTCTCAGTACTAGCCTATTCAACATCTTACCAGAAGATATCAGAAACACGGCTGGGACGAGTGTAGAAGCCTTCAAGAGGAAACTGGTGCCAGATCAACCAGATTGTGATGGATATATGGGGCAGCGGTCCTCCAACAGCAAGAGCCTGGTTGACCAGGGAAGCACCAGACGAGCCTGGCCCATGGCCGGGCTCAGAGAATAGAGAAACTCTCCCAAACTCTTCAAAGGTATATCAAAGGTAAATTTGCATATGCCCGGTACACTGATGTAAATGTTTTCCGTTGGGTTTTCCAGCATTCTGGCAGCTCTCTCGTCTTCACTGATTAGTGTTAATTCTTGTTAGTAGAGGATGGATGAAGGGAGGGAAGTAGGTTTCTCATTAGCACGTGTTTCCATAAGACACTTGTCTATGTTCATCCATCAGTAAAATGGGTACCTGGGTGTTAGTCGACTGGTATGGGTCGCATCCTGGGGACAAAACTGACCTAACTGGCCCGAAATGCTCTGCATAATATGGTGCTTTCTATATAGTAGTATGTCACTGATGTCAGCTATGGTCTGTATACCTTGTACATGTACTTGTAGAAACAAAGATATTATTATTAATAATATTATTATTACTATCACATCCTTTATCACCTGCTTCCACTTGCTGGCTCCTTCCCATCTCCCATGACTCGACCCCTGCACACACAACTAGATGGCTACAATCAGGTATCCACCCATCATTGTTTTTTCATGTTAGGCCAATAACTGCGTCGTCACATCCACCCACTCCATCCTGTGATCAAACGTTGACACTTGACGGCGTCACACCCACCTACCCCCTAACCCTCCTCCAGTGACGCACACACGTTGCGTCACACCCAACTGCAGCAACTTTTGCGTCAAACAACTTTGTCCCGCAATAAATTTCCGCCGAGGCAGTTAGCACTCAGGTGAGCGGCTCCCGGCAGGCAATACTACCTCGATGTTTCCCCCACGACTTTCCACCGACAATCTGCCACCAAGTTTAGTATCAAAACGTCAGTTTTTGCCAACTCTCATTGTGTGAAAATTTTACGCCCCATAACCACAAAACTGCAATTGTCAAAAAAAAAAAAAATAAATAGAGACTTTTGTGGACTCGCTTGTGAGCGACAAACTATTTTACAGTGTCATGGCGGCCGCGTGTGCCAGCTGGCTGGCCAACCAACACGTCAACCATTTAACCAACCAACGGACGAGGAAGCCGAATCACCCAACCAACGGTCGAGCGGACCGAATCAACCGTCCAACGGTCGAGCGAACCGAATCAACCGTCCAACGGTCGAGCGAACGGAATCAACCGTCCAATGGTCGAGCGAACCGAATCAATCAACCAACGAACGAATCAACTGACCAGCGGAAGAACAAATAAATCAACCAACAGACGAACGAATGAATCAACTAACTAACAGACGAACGAACGAGTCAATCAACCAGCTGTTAAACCAACCAAGCAACCAGCCGTCAAAACAATCTTCCGGAACTGCTTCCCCAACCTGGCCTACATAACTCAATGCCTGGTGCTGGTTCCCAAGAACGTCTTAATTTCTCAGCTATAACAAACAAAGCCGCGTGTGCAGACATAGGTCTGGGACCGAGTCACTGGGAGGGTGGGGGTGGTGACCCCCCCTCAGGAATCGACTACAGGTAAGCAACGTGCAACACTCAAGAAGGCTACCCTGAAACACCTCTCCCCAGTTCAAAATTTCTACACTCTGGCCATGCGTAACTGGATTTGTGTTGGGTGTTGAGCGCTCGACCTACACGCACGGCGCTCTCCCTGGCGCTGGAGACTGACTGATTGATGCCTCTGGCCGAGATGTGCATCTTAAGCACGCCAAGCAACAAGAAGCTGCTATTTTAAGTCTTCATCTTCGCTACGAGGATTCAGAGCCTGATGCTTGAGCATGCTTCTCTCTCTCTCTCTCTCTCTCTCTCTCTCTCTCTCTCTCTCTCTCTCTCTCTCTCTCTCTCTCTCTCTCTCTCTCTCTCTCTCTCTCTCTCTCTCTTTCTCTATCTATCTTTCTCTATCTATCTGTTATTGTTTAAACTAACCTATACAATCCTGCGATAGTTTCTGTCTAAATTATCCACATCTATCGTGTGGTGCCGGGCCAGATCTGTGAACCTGAAACTATTCTTGCCTATTGCCCACTGTCTATCCAGGTCGACGAGCCTGAAACTATTCTCATATCTACTGTCTACCGTCTAGGTTGAGAGGGTTGAAACGAGTTGAAAATCACGTCGATACTGATGCCATAAAGAATGAATTAACCACAAGGTAATTAACCACCTGCTAAGTTCATTTTGTAATGTACATACTGTTACAAAGCGGAAACACGAGCCAAGGCCACGACGGTGACCCCGTGGGGGGAGTGTGGGCGAGGCACCGTGTGAAAGTGACCCCTGGCACTGAAAGGCAAGTAGTGCCAAGGCTGTGACATCACGAGCAGCCATTCAACTCCCCGCCCACACCAGCCACTCATTCCCTCCCCTCCCACTCCAGCCACCCCTTCCGTCCCATCCCACACCAGCCACCCCTTCCCTCCCCGCCCACATCAGCCGCCCACGCCACCCTCCCTTTCCCCCTCCCCTCCGCCCACACCATCGGGGAAGGATGTGGAAAAAGAGGCATCAACAATGCAAGTGATCGATGCACCAAGCTACATCATTGATAAGACATCAGTCATACTTGCGAGAGAGAGAGAGAGAGAGAGAGAGAGAGAGAGAGAGAGAGAGAGAGAGAGAGAGAGAGAGAGAGAGAGAGAGAGGCGAGAAACCATACAAAAATTATTCATACATGATAAAAATGACAAAATCTCTTCACAAAATTACCAGTTGAAGATCATAGTCAATGATTTAGAAAGAACAACAACAACAGCTGCAAAAGCAAACAAAACTTTCTACCTCGTTCATTCTATCTCTCTCTCTCTCTTTCTCTCTCTCTCTCTGTAGCAACTGAGGTGAGACAGGAGATGCGTCGTGGCGCGTCACAGAAAATAGACTGGACAAATATAAGTGAGATCAGGTGGATGATCTCAGTTATATGGCGAAACGACACCTTTAATAAATGCCCTGAAGTGTACACAAGTGTCGTTTTTCCCCAAATCTTGTCGGTCTCATCGTCTTCCAGTCTTACACTGACCGATCTCGCTGAAGCCTTCCTGCTTGTGCGCGCCTCGAGGGATACCGTCTCGTAGGAGAGCAGTGCCTCTGAAGGCACTGCTCTCCTTCTCTTCATTGCTGTATAATCCAACGGGTTTAGCGTCGCCCCTTGATTATAATAATAATCCTTCTCTTCATCTATGGGCAAAATGAATGCAATGAGAATGTGGGTGACCTCATTTAGTTCGCGGCTCTTGACCTACTGACTTGAGCATCAGTGACCTCTTTTTTGCGTAAGGAAACATTGCCAGGGATCGAACCAAGGACACTCAGTGAGTCGGTTGCGCTACCAACCGAGCCACGGGACATCAACCACCTATGATAACAGGAGACAGCTGCTCTCTGCTTTCCCAGCTTCCTTCTTCAATACTTTCCATTTTATAGACCCTCTTCTGAAGAATCAATAGACTAATTAATGATCCAAGTCGGACCGAAACGTCGTCATAAGTTTGGACCGAAACGTCGTCCTAAGTATGGACCGAAACATTGCCCTAAGTCTGGTACGAAATGTCATCGGTTTGGACCGAAACATCGTCGTCGTAAGTTTAGACAGAAGCGTCGTCGTAAGTTTGGACCGAAACGTCGTCATAAGTTTCATTCTTTTGTGTGCGGGTTATTCGTGTATTGACCATCTTCTGTTGTCCTCTTTTCTGTCGCATCAACAGCCTGGTTGATCAGGCCATCCACCAGGATGCCTGGTCTGGGAGAGACCTGAGGGGGCGTTGACCCCCTGGGACACTCTCCAGGTGACCTCCAGACAATCAAGTTTCAGCTAATATTTCGGAGTGTATGTTGCTAGCACGAACAGCCTGACCGATCAAGCCATCAACCAGGCCTCCGTGGGGAAGGGGAGATACTTACCCCCCCCCCCTCATATCAGGTATTGCAAGAGCCAGAATGTGTTGGCGACGTGATCGTGTAACATCACTGTATACTAATGACAGCATCACTAACAGCACCACAGACAGCACAACAGACAGCAACACAGTCGTGCACATACAGCACCACATACAGCACCACATACAACACCACATACAGCACTACAGACAGCACCACATACAACACCACATACAGCAACACAGACAGCACCACATACAGCAACACAGACAGCACCACATACAGCACCACATACAGCACCACATACAACACCACATACAGCACCACATACAGCACCACATACAGCAACACAGACAGCACCACATACAGCACCACACACAGCAACACAGAAAGCACCACATACAACACCACATACAGCAACACCGACAGCACCAAATACAGCACCACATACACCACATACAGCACCACATACAGCACCACATACAGCACCACATACAGCAACACCACATACAGCACCACATACAGCAACACAGACAGCACCACATACAGCAACACATACAGCAACACAGACAGCACCACATACAGCAACACAGACAGCACCACATACAGCACCACATACAGCACCACATACAACACCACATACAGCACCACATACAGCACCACATACAGCAACACAGACAGCACCACATACAGCACCACATACAGCAACACAGAAAGCACAACATACAACACCACATACAGCAACACCGACAGCACCAAATACAGCACCACATACACCACATACAGCACCACATACAGCACCACATACAGCAACACAGACAGCACCACATACAGCAACACCACATACAGCACCACATACAGCAACACAGACAGCACCACATACAGCAACACAGACAGCACCACATACAGCACCACATACAGCACCACATACAGCACCACAGACAGCACCACATACAACACCACATACAGCAACACAGACCTGGAGGTTACCTGGAGGTTATTCCGGGGATCAACGCCCCCGCGGCCCGGTCCATGACCAGGCCTCCCGATGGATCAGGGCCTCATCAACTAGGCTGTTACTGCTGGCCGCACGCAGTCCAACGTACGAGCCACAGCCCGGCTGATCCGGCACTGACTTTAGGTATCTGAACAGCTCTCTCTTGAAGGCAGCCAGGGGTTTATTGGCAATTCCCCTAATGCTTGATGGGAGGCTGTTAAACAGCACCACATACAGCACCAAATACAGCAACACATACAACACCACATACAGCAACACAGACAGCATCACATACAGCACCACATACAACACCACATACAGCACCACATACAACACCACATACAGCACCATATACAACACCACATTCAGCAACACAGACAGCACCACATACAACACCACATACAGCAACAAATACAGAACCACAGACAGCACCACAGACAGCACCACAGACAGCACCACATACAGCACCACATACAGCAACACAGACAGCACCACATACAACACCACATACAGCAACACAGACAGCACCACATACAGCACCACATACAGCAATACATACAGCACCACATACAGCACCACATACAGCAACACAGACAGCACCACATACAGCACCACATACAGCACCACATACAGCACTACATACAGCACCACATACAGCACCACATACAGCACCACATACAGCAACACATACAGCAACACAGACAGCACCACATACAGCACCACATACAGCACCACATACAACACCACATACAGCACCACATACAGCACTACATACAGCACCACATACAACACCACATACAGCAACACAGACAGCACCACATACAGCACCACATACAGCACCATATACAACACCACATACAGCACCACATACAGCACTACATACAGCACCACATACAACACCACATACAGCAACACAGACAGCACCACATACAGCACCACATACAGCACCACACACAGCATCACATACAGCACCACATACAGCACTGCATACAGCACCACATACAACACCACATACAGCAACACAGACAGCAACAGACAGCACCGCATACAACACCACATACAGCACCACATACAACACCACATACAGCAACACAGACAGCACCACATACAGCAACACAGACAGCACCACAGACAGCACCACATACAGCACCACATACAGCACTACATACAGCACTACATACAGCACCACATACGACACCACATGCAGCACCACATACAGCACCACTGCACCACATACAGCACCACATACAGCACCACATACAGCACCATATACAGCACTACATACAGCACCACATACAGCACCACATGCAGCACCACATACAGCACTACATACAGCACCACATGCTGCACCACATACAGCACTACATACAGCACCACATACAGCACTACATACAGCACCACATACAGCACCACATGCAGCACCACATACAGCACCACATACAGCAACACAGCACCACATACAGCACCACATACAGCAACACAGACAGCAACACAGACAGCACCACATACAGCACCACATACAGCAACACAGACAGCAACACATACAGCACCACATACAACACCACATACAGCAACACAGACAGCAACACAGACAGCAACACAGACAGCACCACATACAGCACCACATACAGCAACACAGACAGCAACACATACAGCACCACATACAACACCACATACAACACTACATACAACACCACATACAGCACTACATACAGCACCACATACAACACCACATACAACACCATATTACAACACTACATACAACACTACATACAACACCACATACAGCACCACATACAACACTACATACAACACCACATACAACACTACATACAGCAACACAGACAGCACCACATACAACACCACATACAACACCACATACAACACCACATTACAACACTACATACAACACTACATACAACACCACATACAGCACCACATACAACACTACATACAACACCACATACAACACCACATACAACACCACATTACAACACTACATACAACACTACATACAACACCACATACAGCACCACATACAACACTACATGCAGCACCACATACAACACCACATACAGCACTACATACAGCACCACATACAACACCACATACAACACCACATACAACACCACATTACAACACTACATACAACACTACATACAACACCACATACAGCACCACATACAACACTACATACAGCACCACATACAACACTACATACAGCACCACATACAGCACCACCTACAGCACCACATACATCACATACAGCACTACATACAGCAACACAGACAGCACCACAAACAGCACCACATACAACACTACATACAACACTACATACAGCACCACATACACCAAATACAGCACCACATACAGCACCACATACAGCAACACAGACAGCACCACATACAGCAACACAGACAGCACCACATACAGCACCACATACAGCACCACATACAGCACTACATACAGCACTACATACAGCACCACATACAACACCACATGCAGCACCACATGCAGCACCACATACAGCACCACATACAGCACCACATGCAGCACCACATACAGCACTACATACAGCACCACATACAGCACCACATACAGCAACACAGACAGCAACACAGACAGCACTACATACAGCACCACATACAGCACTACATACAGCACCACATACAGCACCACATGCAGCACCACATACAGCACTACATACAGCACCACATACAGCACCACATACAGCACTACATACAGCACCACATACAGCACTACATACAGCACCACATACAGCACCACATGCAGCACCACATACAGCACCACATACAGCAACACAGCACCACATACAGCACCACATACAGCAACACATACAGCAACACAGCACCACATACAGCACCACATGCAGCACCACATACAGCACTACATACAGCAACACATACAGCAACACAGCACCACATACAACACATACAGCAACACAGACAGCACCACATACAACACCACATACAGCAACACAGCACCACATACAACACCACATACAGCACCACATACAACACCATATACAGCAACACATACAGCAACACAGACAGCACCACATACAGCAACACAGCACCACATACAGCACCACATACAGCAACACATACAGCAACACAGCACCACATACAGCACCACATGCAGCACCACATACAGCACTACATACAGCAACACATACAGCAACACAGCACCACATACAACACATACAGCAACACAGACAGCACCACATACAACACCACATACAGCAACACAGCACCACATACAACACCACATACAGCACCACATACAACACCATATACAGCAACACATACAGCAACACAGACAGCACCACATAAAGCACCACATACAGCAACACAGCACCACATACAGCATCACATACATCAACACAGCAATACAGACAGCACCACATACAACACAACATACAGCAACACAGACAGCACCACATACAACACCACATACAACACCACAGACAGCAACACATACAACACCACATACAACACCACATACAACACCACATACAGCACCACATACAGCAACAAATACAGCACCACATACAGCACCACATACAGCACCACATACAGCACCACATACAGCAACACATACAGCACCACATACAGCACCACATACAGCAACACATACAACACCACATACAGCACCACATACAGCAACACATAAAACACCACATACACCACATACAGCACCACATACAGCAACACATACAGCACCACATACAGCACCACATACAGCAACATATACAGCACCACATACAGCAATATATACAGCACCACATACAGCGCCACATACAGCAACACATACAGCACCACATACAGCACCACATACAGCACCACATACATCAACACATACAGCAGACAGTAGACAGCAGCACAGTCAGCACCACATACAGCACCACAGCACCACATACAGCACCACAGACAGCACCACAGACAGCAGACAGAAGACAGCGGCACAGTCAGCACCACATACAGCACCACAGCACCACATACAGCACCACATACAGCACCACAGACAGCACCACATACAGCACCACAGACAGCACCACATACAGCACCACATACAGCAGACAGCACCACAGACAACACCACATACAGCACCACATACAGCACCACATACAGCAGCACAGACAGCAGCACAGTCAGCACCACATACAGCACCACATACAGCACCACAGACAGCACCACATACAGCACTACATACAGCAGACAGCAGCACATACAGCACCACAGACAACACCACATACAGCACCACATACAGCAGCACAGACAGCACCACAGACAGCAGCACAGTCAGCACCACAGCACCACATACAGCACCACATACAGCACCACAGACAGCACCACATACAGCAGACAGCAGCACATACAGCAGCACAGACAGCATCACAGACAGCAGCACAGACAGCAGCACAGACGGGCGCAAGGGTCCCCCATGCAGCAATAACCTCAGGCTGAGCAGCACGGAGGTAAACCGAAAAAAAATAAAAAAAAATTGAAACCTGCTAAAGGTAAATCACAGGAGGGGGAGGGGAGGGGGGGAGGCGGGAGGGGAAGAGAGGGGGGTAGGGAGAGGAAAAAAAACCAACGAAGATCCACCTCAAAACAAACCGTGAGAGGGAGGCTGTAAACAAAGTTACCATGGCAACAGGACGCTCATTATCCAGGAACAGCTGGTGGGGACGCGCCACTGCCTCCCCCCCCACTTTGCCAAATCCGAGAATATCAACATTTGCTCTCGGAATGGAGGTTATTTGCTTCCCCTCTTTCCCCTTTCCCTCCCTTCCGTCTTCCTCTTTCCCATTCACCCCCCTCTCTCTTCCTTTCCCCCCCTTTCCAGATGCACTTACCGGAACACGGGAGAGAAAAAAAGGGGAAAAAAATAAATTCTCTGGTGTTTGCTAACTTGTAATGGAGAAGCCTTCCCGTTTTCTATCATTTTAATGGTTGTCGTTGGCATTTTGCACTTGACGTGTGTGTTTAGGTAGTATGTGTCTGTTTGTCTGTTTCTGTATCTCTCTGTGTGTCTGTGCACTTTACTGTGTATTTAAGTAGTGTGTGTGTGCACTCACCTGGTTGTGGTTGCAGGGGTCGAGTCACAGCTCCTGGCCCCGCCTCTTCACTGGTTGCTACTAGGTCACTCTTCCAGCTCCATGAGCTTTATCATACCTCTTCTTAAAGCTATGTATGGATCCTGCCTCCACTACATCACTTCCTAGACTATTCCACTTCCTGACAACTCTGTGACTGAAGAAATACTTCCTAACATCCCTGTGATTCATCTGTGTCTTCATCTTCCAACTGTGTCCCCTTGTTGCTGTGTCCTATCTCTGGAACATCCTGTCTCTGTCCACCTTGTCGATTCCTCTCAGTATTTTATATGTTGTGTGTGTGACTGTGTGTGTGTGTGTGTGTGTGTGTGTGTGTGTGTGTGTGTGTGTGTATGTGTGTGTGTGTGTGTGTGTGTGTGTGTGTGTGTGTGTGTGTGTGTGTGTGTGTCTGTTTCTGCGTGTGTACATCTGTATCCTATGTACATCTTTTTGACGTACATATTCTATGTGAGTCTCTCTGACGCACATATTATATGTACGTCAGTCTCCAGTGTACGTCTGTCCCTCTGATTGCTGAAGTTCTAAGAAATTTTCAAAGTTTGGGTAGAAATATATATTTTTTGTATCCATCAGGGGTCCATTCAGGTTACAAACACCGGTATTCGTTTGGTACTGGTACCAAAGCTGTACCCGTTATCATATTCCTGGTTCTCAGTATCAGGTTGCCGGTACAACGTACCTGGTAGCGGGTTCCCGATACCGCGTTACCTGTTCTTGATTCCCAGTATAAGGTTTTAGATGTCTGGACGATCACAGCAGAAGCAGCAGCAGTGCCAGCTACAGCAGAAGCAGTGACAGCAGCAACAGCAGCACGCACCTAAGGAAGAAGGGAAGGTCGATGTTAATAAAGATCTTGCTAGTATTTTTGCGTGTTTTATATCCACTTTCTCGATTGTATCCCTCTTCACCTTTCTGCTTTTCTGTCTGCCTATCTGCCACATGTCTGCCTGTCTACTTCTCTGCGCCTGTCTACTTTTATCTGTCTACTATCTGTATGTCAGTCTACTTCTGCCTGGCTGTCTACTTCTGTCTGCCTGTCTATTCAGTCCTTGCCATGATCATTTCCTCTCTCGCAATCCATGTTCCTTGAATCCTCGGTTTCATCCTTAAATCCTATCTTCCTACACACCTGTGACATACCTGTAGCCGGTTGCGAGTACTGACTGCCTGTTCAACAAGGCTGTTGCTGTTACTGTCCAGTAGGCCCACATAGCCATCACAGCCTGGTTGATCTGACACTCGGTGGAGGTAACGATCCAGGTTCCTCTCCATGACTTCTAGATTATATCCTCTCCAAGACTTCCAAATTAGGTCCTCGCCAAGACTTCCAAATTAGGTCCTCGCCAAGACTTCCA
>NC_091307.1:21780672-21928172 GCF_038502225.1 Cherax quadricarinatus | reverse complement strand
TCCATCTCACCCCTTCCATCCTAGATCAGGTCCTGATTCACCGGGAGGCCTGGTCTGGGACTGAGCCGCGGGGGCGTTGACCCCTCGAAACACCTCCAAGTAGACCCCTTACTGTAACCCCCCTCCCTCCCCTCACTATTCCCCTCCCACACCTCATCATCCACCTCCCACTCCTCACCATCTTCCTCCCAAACATCTCCCACAGGATTCCTGATCTTCCTCCCACACATTTCTCACAGGATCCCTGAACTTCTTCCCACACAACTCCCACAAGATCCCTAAATCCTAATTCCGCGATACACTCTCCCAGTGTAAGATTTGTGAAGACAAACTTCACGAGGCCACCTTGATCACCTCTATTTTTTCTCAACTTCTACTCCAGCTCTTTTTCTTCTCTTTCAGCTCTTTTTCCTTCTACTCTAGCTTATTTTCTTCTATTCTACCTCTTTTCTCACTCTAGCTCTTTTTTTCTCTAGGTTTTATCTTATAAAAGAGCTTTTTCTTCTACTCCAGCTCTTTATCTTCTACTCCAGCTCTTTATCTTCTACTCCAGCTCTTTATCTTCTACTCCAGCTCTTTATCTTCTACTCCAGCTCTTTTTTTTCTAGTTTAGCTTTCTATCTTGTACTGGCAGGTTTCTTCCTTCTGTCATTTTCTTCCTTCTACCTACCCGGAGGGTAATCTGGGGATCAACGCCCCCGCGGCCCGGTCCACGACCAGGCCTCCCGGTGGACCAGGGCCTGATCAGCCAGGCTGTTTCTGCTGGCCGCACGTAGTCCAACGTACGAACTACAGCCCGGCGGATCCGGCACCGACTTTAGGTATCCGTCCAGCTCTCTCATTTCTACCGTAGTTGT
Organism: Cherax quadricarinatus; assembly: GCF_038502225.1. Lineage (NCBI taxonomy): Eukaryota > Metazoa > Arthropoda > Malacostraca > Decapoda > Parastacidae > Cherax > Cherax quadricarinatus. Next base: position 21,927,315 of record NC_091307.1, on the reverse strand, counting down.
CTTCCTTCTACTGAGCTATGTGCATGTGAGTGAGAGAATTAAGTGACTTACATATGCAGGTACATGGTTATGATTATCATAACTAAGCACTAAACCCACAAGGGTCATGCAGCGCTGAGCAGGTACATGGAAATTCTGAACCTATTATGGATTATTATTTTTTCACTCTCACCATCTCAATAAAGACCCAAAAAATTCGTTGTACTCGGTTCTCAGGGTCTAATCCCTTACATTATCTCATAAAGCCACTTAATCCCTTATATTACACCATATAGCAATCTAATCACTTATATTACATCATATAGGAATCAAATCCTTTATATTACCTCATATACTAATCTAATCCCTTATATTACTTCATAGAGACAATTGCATTAACATTTTCGAAGGCTTAACTATCACTTCTTTCGTATATTTACGAATTCCAGCGGACCGCAAGAGACGGTCATCAGGAGACTTAAGTTTCTCGGAACCTGCCCCTGTGTGCGCCCCGACTGCGCTACACCTGTTAAGTTGGTTTTGTTTGGTTAATGGGGTTTCAAGCCTATCGACTATACTGGGGTCATTAAGTCCGCACATTACCTTTCTCAATACCACCAGACAAGACTACTTTCATCTCTAAGATAGGGATTACAGTAATCTCCGAGTATATATGATGGGAGATATACACCTCTTGGTGTATATACCGTGATACGTCTGTTTCATACTATACGGTATACAAGCAAAATAACCACATGGGGAGTTGAATGATAGTGCTAGGTCTTTCGTGTTGCAAATCAACACATCATCAGGAGCCTGCAATGGTGCAGAAATAGAATGGAAAATTCAGGAAGACTTGAATGAATCTGCCTGGATTTCCCACTCTATTTCTGCAACATTGCAAGCTCCTGGTGATGTGTTGATTTCAACAAGACCTAGAGCTTTCATTCAACTTCCCCTGTGGTTATTTTGCATCTGTTATCTCTCGTTCGCGAGTATTGCATACTCGCGAACGAGTATGCAATACTCGCAGATTTGCTAACACTGCATTGACAGTGTTAGCAAATCTGTGAACAAGGAAGACCAGAGAGGGTGAACAAAAGAGACGTTGCGGAACAAGCTTGTACTAGGAGAACGTTTTTCTCTGTGTACATCTTCATAAACATTGACAAAGTGTACAAAAAAGTGAAACTTTGTCCGAATAAGAAAAAAATGTGTCTTCTCCTCCATGTTGTTGGTAGTAAGGTATCTGGATGCAGCTGCGAGGCTGGAACACAGGCAGTGACAGGTGTCCACTACCATACGGAACACAAGTCAGTTGAGGTGTCCCACGGGATCATGTCGGCAGCTATGGTGGTCCCTGGCTGAAGTGCCAGGGCCCTCCTAGCCTTGTGGTCGACTGGGTCCAACAGTGTTGGTGTGACCAGTGTTGGATACAGCAGTGGTGACAATCTCTGTCGTCCCTTTGACAAGGCTGTCCAAACTCTGCCTGTGCTCGTTCACACCCGCATTCCTCTGCCTGCCACTGCTAGTGCAGCCGCCATCACCTTGTGTCATGACAACGGCGATAACCAATATGGTTATCGCAACCAGTGATGACCAATTCATCATTCACGTACACCTGTTGCCAGAAGTAACAGCCTGGTTCATCTGGCCCTGATCCATCGGGAGGCCTGGTCAAGAACTGGGCCACGGGGGCGTTGACCCCTGAAAAACCCTCCAGGTAGACTCCAGGTAGACCTCATGCCGCGTCTTGAAAAGTTTACAGATAACACCTATCACGCTTTCCATTTTTTCAACCTCACCCAACATGCACTTATATATAGGTATGAGTTGGAAATGACCAGCTTGGACAGTAGGCCTGCTGCAGTGCTCCTTGTGTTCTTACATTTTATAACATACATAAACTGTATCGGTGCCTCTCCTAATCCTTTTATATATTCGTATGTTCTTGCGCAATAAACCAAATGCATCGATGGGAAAATCTAATCATTGCTTGTACATCTTCCAAAGTCTTCCCTCGGCCACTCCTTTCCCCTCACACCCCCTTTCCCGCGACCTTCAGGTCTTCCCCTCAACCACTCCTTCCCCACCCCCGTCCCTCAGGTCTCCCCTCCGCCACACCTCCAGCAAACTACACCTGATTTAACGACAAGTTCGCTTGGTTCAACATGTTGTGTTACGCTTGTGAGTGGAGTTAGTGGGAGTTAAGAGGCAGTGTCACTCCACCGCCACGAACCAACTTTTCTTTCCTTAAATATAATCCCGCTATTTGTCGGAAAGGGTGAGGGAGTGGAGGAAGAGGAGGCGATGGAGGGAAAGAGGAAGTGATGGAGGGTAAAAAAAAATATCGAGGGAAGTATTTTCGCTAGTTTGGAAACATAGCAATGTGCTGTTACCCAATTCTATGTGATGGTTAGACTGGAGTGAAACCTCGTTATGGGAAGAGGAGTGAGGAGGAGGTGAGGGAGGGGGAGGAGGTGAAGGAGGGTGAGGAGGTGAAGGAGGGGGAGGAATGATATATCTTTGATATATCTTTATCCCTGATGGGTTTGGAGAGTTGTCCTACTCCTGCAGCCCGGCCCTGGGCCAGGCTTGTCTGGTGAAGGTAGAGGTGAAGGTGGGGAGAGAGAAAGGGGAGGCGAGGGGAGGGAGGGAAGGGGAAAACCTCCACTAACGAGAGACTTGTGAAAGGTAGAAGTAACGAGAAACTTTCCAAGGGGAAAGTTTTTTGGACAAATTATCCCAATGTACGACACACCAGTGTATCGGCACACGTTGTTTATACTCCCCTCATATCCTCACCTCTCACACCCTCACTTCTCACCTCTCACCCCCTCACCTCTCACCTCTCACACCCTCACCTCTCACACCCTCACCTCTCACACCCTCACCTCTCACACTCACCACCTCTCACACTCATCACCTCTCACACTCATCACCTCTCACACCCATCACCTCTCACACCATCACCTCTCACACCTTCACCTCTCACACCCTCACCTCTTTTCCTCTGTGTTAACAAGAGACTCTTAATTGGTAAGTCCAAACCGGATGAAAATTCTTCTCAATGAAACATTGCATCTTTATATATATATATATATATATATATATATATATATATATATATATATATATATATATGTGTGTGTGTGTGTGTGTGTGTGTGTGTGTGTGTGTGTCTGTGTGTGTGTGTGTGTGTGTGTGTGTGTGTGTGTGTGTGTGTGTGTGTGTGAGGGAAAAGTTCAATAGATAGGAGTAGCGATATAGTAACAATAGTTTCATTGCCGGCTACTTGTTAAGGTAGGGTAAGTCTAGCTCCCGCTATTCCCGCCTTTTTCCCCTCACCCCGAAAGTGATAGTTTGATTGTTGGCTGCTTGTTAAGGTAGGGTCAGTCTAGCTCCCGCTATCCCTTCCCCCCCCCCTGAAAGGTGACGTGTGGGGCTCCGGTCCAAACAGTAATCACTAGACTCACAGCTCCCAGCACTACTGTAAGTACATGCCTGCCTTGTATTCTAGTGGATTTATTGGTTGAAAGCTTCACTTTTGACCAATAATAAACTTAGTCCTTTCAGTCTTGCTCTAAGTTGACTGTTGTAATAATCACCATGTCTTTAAGGTATTGTACTTATCATGGAGAGTGATTTCTTAAGCAGTGGGTAACCTGTCTATCTTTCCAGCTTGGATGACAGAGAGGGTCACCTGCCAATCAACGAGTAGAATTGAAGGAGACGGACTAACGTTCTGAGATGTCCCAAATTTTGATCCACTTACCTGTTTGTGTATGCAAGTAGCAGGATATAACCCCTCATCATTGCAGTGGAGAAAACCTGCTTTCCTGTCATCTGGAAGGATTATTGAAAGCTAGAAAATCTGTGAAGAACGAGCAAGTGGGTTGTCATCAACACCTGCGACCCCCCCCCCCCCCATCATCAGCAACGGCTACGATTTCAACAACACGCAGTGTCACCAACACCAGACACCCACGTTTTATATACATTTATATTAGCGTTGAATTCAGTTATCATTTATATTTTTCATTTTTCATTTTCTTTAATGTAGGATTAATACTTCATATTTAAGTGTTTTATTTTTTATATTTTCTAAATAATAAAGTGTTTATGTTTGTCAGATTTTATTCTTTTTCTATACATTAATTTTCCTGAGGAGGAGCCAGCCTTGGTAATACTGTCTGAAGTTGTTACAGGGCTGAGTAAGCCTTCACAAGTGGCGACCTTGCCAGGATCAACTCTACTGAATCAAGAATCAACTCCATCTCGAATCTACCATTGGAACTTCAACGCCGCATACCACAGACGGTTACCACCAGCCATGAGTAATCATTCTCTATGGTAGGACTACAGTACAGGTATTTAAAAGATTTGGTGACTGTTATAGTCTCTATTGTAAGTCAAGTCAAGGCAGGGATACTAGTTAATTCTGCCATCTATTTTTGTGTGAGCTTGAAACACTTTGGAGGATTAGACTCTAGGGACCCGAGATTTTCCAGTGACAATTTCTTTCATTGAGCTCTTTATTTATATCAAGGGAACTGTCATAGGACACTCTTGATTTGTTGGTGAGAAGATTGAATGGTCAAGTGACCCCATTCTACTTACTGTTTGCTCGGAGCCGGCATAGAACCCTTCGTTTTAATTAATACATATTGTTTAATTGAAGTAGGGATCGAGCCCTCTGGTTTATTTACAGTTTGAGCGGAGCAGGAATTGAACCCTCCATTTTCTTTAATACCCGTTTCATTTCCCCTGATAGTTTAAGTTATTCTTGCAAGTATGGAGGAATACCAGTTTTGGATGAATGCTGGAAGTAAGTTAGGAATAACAGGGAAAAATTTAGACTCTTTTTATTAGTGCTAAGATCCAGGAAAGACTTGAAAGAGAGAGAATTGAGAGATTAGAGAGACAGTTAGAAAGGGAAAGAGAAGAAGAAAAGGAGAGAGAGAGAAGAGAAAAAGAGAGAGAGAGAATTGAGAGAGAAATCCAAGAAAGACGGTTAGAAAGAGAAAGAGAAGACAAAAAGGAGCGTGATAGACTTGATCGTGAAGAAAGAGCTAGAGAACGTGAGGAACAGGCTAAAATACGTGTGGAACAGGCTAAAATACGTGAGGAACAGGCTAAAATAAGAGAACTTGAGGAAAGAGCAAAGGATAGAGAACCTGAGGAAAAAGCTAGAGAACTTGAGTTAATAGAGAGAGAAAAGGATCGCGAGCTCGAAAAAGCTCGCCTTGAATTAGAGAATAAAAAGTTAACTCTTATACAACAACAATTAGAGGAAGGAGTAATTGAACGTCATGCAGTCAGTGCACATATTCCAACACCTAATTTACCTCCCTTCACAGAGGGGGAAGACATAACTTCATACATTATCAGGTTTGAAAATACCGCTACCCTCTGTGAATGGCCTGCTGACACCTGGGCTACCAGGTTAGGAATGTTATTTTCTGGTACCGCTTTGAATATCTATGCAACTTTGTCGCAGGATATTATGTGTAATTATAACCTTAATTATAACCTTAATTATAACCTTAATTATAACCTAATTATAACCTTAAAGCATATCAAAAAACCACTAATTCTTACAGGAAAGATTTCAGGTATGCCACCTTACAGCCTGGCCAGAACTTTCAGCAGTTACAGGTAACACTCGTTTGTTCGACTTTTGGATAGAGAGTTCAGGAATTGATCACAATTATGAATCTCTTAGAGACTTCATGGTTGCTGACCAGTTCCTGACAGCTCTTCCTCACCAGATACGAACATTCATCAGAGAACGTAACCTGATTAAAGCTGAGGAAGTTGCTGAGGCTGCTGACCTGTATGCTGAGGCTCACAATTCCTATAAAGACCTAAAGGGATCGAACCCTAAGGGCAAGGGTTCATCAGACCTTAAGAAATCAAAGCCTCTAGTGGAAAGTAAAATGACTTCTTTTATTCCTGTTTGTCATTTGTGTGGTGTTAAGGGACATAAACGTCCAGATTGTCCTTCTAAGAAGGTCCAAAAAGTTGGAAGATGTTTTAAAGACTGTAATGACCAAGCACCCTTCTGTTCAGGAACAGTTAATGGACTTAATGTATCTACCATTTTACGAGACACTGGATGCACATGTATAGTAATTTCTGATAAGCTGTTCCCTAACCTTAAAGAAACTCATTCTTCTGCTATACTTTCAGACTACTTGGGCCGTACGGACACTTTTCCTACCATCCGTTGTTACATTAGGTCTAAATGGTTCACAGGTTGGTCTGAAGCAGTACTACCTCCCATCACTTGCTCAGTACTAATAGGTAATGTAAAAGGTGCCATTCTTCCTTCTGAGATTGACCTTTCATCACCAAAGGTGGACATAAGCTTTTCAGATCTTCTTCCTGTAGAATCAGAGAAGCCCCTCGAAAGTTCAGATGAGACAATGTCTCGCGAGATTCATGTGGGATTAAAAACCAGTGATGCTACTCTCGAAAGCGAGGTAGTAGGATCACCGGTTCACTTGTTAGATGAAAAAGATATCACCTCCGATACCATACATGTCTTGACTAGGGCTCAGACCAAAGCCCAGGCTTCTCCTACTATCCATCCTTTGATTTTCCCTGACTTTAAGCCTTTAGATATATCGAAGGACTCCTTTGTCAATTTACAACGTAATTGCCCTTCTCTTCAGAATTGCCATAATGCCGCTAAACAAAATCGAGTTATCCAAAGGAAAAACTTTTCATATAAATTTGAATATATAAAAGGTATCTTGTACAAGTCAGTATTCAAATTAAATTCAGATGAGATAGACTATTCCATCTTAGTTGTTCCAAGTCAATGCAGAGAGACTGTTCTTAAAATGGCTCATGACCTGCCAGTGGCCGGACATTTCTCGCATCGTAAAACCTTAAATAAAATTAGGGAAACCTATTTTTTGGCCAAAAATGTCCTCAGATGTCACTACCTATTGTAGATCGTGTAAAGTTTGCCAACTGTCATCCTCCCGAGGTACCAGGTGTTACCTCCACGGTAGTCCATAAGATTGACTTAGTGACGGACAATCCTATCAAACGAAAATTATACCTAGTTCCAGTTCACCTTAGGGATGCATTTGACCGAGAGGTAGACAAATTATTAAAACTAAAGATCATTGAACCTTCAGTATCTGCATATTGGTACTCCAGGTATTGCTCACCAGTAGTCATGGTTAAGGAGGATAATTCATATAGATTTGCTATTGACTTCAGAGGCCTTAATGCTATAACTCGGTGGGATGCTGAGCCTATGCCCTTAATAGATAGCGATCTACACAAATTTTATGACGTTTCCTTCTTTTCAGAGATTGATATTGCGCAGGCATATCATCAAGTAATGTTAGATCCTTCTTCTAAGCAGTACACCACTTTTCCTACACACCAAGGACTGATGCAGTATAGAACTATGCCCTTCGGTTTGGTAACTGCCTGTGCTACCTACGTGAGACTGATGAGAAAGGTCTTGGGTAATATGCCAAATGTTTCAGTTTATTTTGATTACATTTACGTAATGACGTCCACGTGGGGCGAACATATCCAAACATTAACATCAGTTTTGTGTGGGTTATGCTCACATGGCCTCACTGCCAAGCTGAAGAAATGCTTCCTTGGGTATAACAAGATTAGATATCTTGGACTGATACTTTCTAATAACTCTCTGCAGCCTCTCCCCAGTAAGATCAAAACTTTATTAGAATTTAAATTCCCCAAAACCAAGAAGCTCATGCGTAGCTTTCTTGGTTCTGTAAATTTTTATGCACGGTTTATCCCAAACCTTACTGATCTTACAGGCACCTTATCTGACTTCCTTAAAAAGTCTGTGAAGGAACCTCTTGAACTTTCCGACGTAGCTCGGGAAAAGTTTAATGAGATTAAAAGTATCTTTTCGAAAGACCCTATACTTAAGATTCCAGATATTAATAAAACATTTTGCTTAAGAACTGATGCCTCCAATACTGGCTTAGGTGCGGTTTTACTACAATACCATGATGGTACTCCCTTCCCTGTATGCTTCCTAAGCCGGAAACTCCTTCCCGCAGAAACGAGATACTCCACAATAGAAAAGGAATGTTTAGCCCTTGTGTGGGGTATCTCCAAACTTAAATTTTATTTGCTGGGAAAAGAATTCATTTTAGAAACGGACCACAAACCTTTGATATACCTAGAAACTTTTAAGGGAACCAACAGTCGCCTCTTGAGGTGGACATTGGCACTCCAGGCTTTTAAGTTCCGTATTATGTATATCAATGGTTCATCCAATTATTTCTCTGACTGGTTAAGTCGTGACAGTCAGTAGAAGATTTGTTGCCTTACGCGACTTCCACATGTTAGAACTTTTTCCTCATCTATTCTTCTTATACTCCTTGACTATAAGTCTTGGTATGGGGGAGTGTGAGTGAAAAGTTCAATAGATAGGAGTAGAGATATAGTAACAATACTTTCATTGCCGGCTACTTGTTAAGGTAGGGTAAGTCTAGCTCCCGCTATTCCCGCCTTTTTCCCCCCACCCCGAAAGTGATAGTTTGATTGCTGGCTGCTTGTTAAGGTAGAGTCAGTCTAGCTCCCGCTATCCCTTCCCCTCCTTCCCCCCCCGAAAGGTGACGTGTGGGGCTCCGGCCCAAACAGTAATCACTAGACTCACAGCTCCCAGCACTACTGTAAGTACATGCCTGCCTTGTATTCTAGTGGATTTATTGGTTGAATGCTTCACTTTTGACCAATAATAAACTTAGTCCTTTCAGTCTTGCTCTAAGTTGACTGTTGTAATAATCACCATGTCTTTTAGGTATTGTACTTATGGAGAGTGATTTCTTAAGCAGTGGGTAACCTGTTTATCTTTCCAGCTTGGATGACAGAGAGGGTCACCTGCCAATCAACGAGTAGAATTGAAGGAGACGGACTAACGTTCTGAGATGCCCCAAATTTTGATCCACTTACCTGTTTGTGTATGCAAGTAGCAGGATATAACCCTCATCATTGCAGTGGAGAAAACCTGCTTTCCTGTCATCTGGAAGGATTACTGAAAGCTAGAAAATCTGTGAAGATCGAGCCAGTGGGCTGTCACCAACACCTGCGACCCCCCCCCCATCATCAGCAACGGCTACGATTTCAACAACACGCAGTGTCACCAACACCAGACACCCACGTTTTATATACATTTATATTAGCGTTGAATTCAGTTATCATTTATATTTTTCATTTTTCATTTTCTTTAATGTAGGATTAATACTTCATATTTAAGTGTTTTATATTTTATATTTTCTAAATAATAAAGTGTTTATATTTGTCAGTTTTTATTCTTTTTCTATACATTAATTTTCCTGAGGAGGAGCCAGCCTTGGTAATACTGTCTGAAGTTGTTACAGGGCTGAGTAAGCCTTCACAATATATATATATATATATATATATATATATATATATATATCTATATATATATATATATATATATATATATATATATATAGATATGTAGGGAGGTACCACCTCTAGAACTGTCCTGGTGACCCTCATCCTCAGAGAAAAGAATAAACTTGCTTCAGGGAAAACTCAAGGTTCTCCCTGAAGGTGTTTGAGAATTTTCTCCTACCACTCCCTATATTTAATATATATTTTATGTAAAGACAAAATACATTGACAAAACATTCACAAAAATACAATCGTGTGTGCGTGAGAGAGAGAGAGAGAGAGAGAGAGAGAGAGAGAGAGAGAGAAAGGAGGAGATAAAATGAGGGAGGAAAGGGAGCAGGAGGCACACCTCAGAGGTTTAATCTGCGGGAGCAGCAATCAGTTGAGCTCCCCTCTGTAGGAGGCGGCAATGGAGGGGAGAGAGAGGGGAAGAGAAAGAGAAGATGGGAGAGGGAGAGGAAGATAGATACAGCAGAAGAGGGGAGAGAGGGGGTGGAATTGCGGTAGCAACGACGGAGAAGGAGGGAGGTAGATAGATATATAGACAGAGAGAGAGAGAGAGAGAGAGTCTTTCTCTCTCCCTCCCTATCTTTCTCTCCTTCTATCCCCCAGTAATATTTTACCAACACACACATTCCCTCATTCATTATTTCCCTCCATGTATATCCTTCCTTTTCATTATCTCATTCTCTTCACGCCTCTTCCTCTTCCATATATACAAACTTAACATTATGAGAATTCTTAATCATTGATATATAAATTCTATTTATATCCACACTTTATTTAACATACAACAGAACACAAATTTATATATAAAGACTTACCGCAGTACTAAATACAAATACGTAATTATACATATATATATGGTATAAACCTTGGTAATAAATACTTCTAAACTTCTAAACCATATATAATATATATATATATATATATATATATATATATATATATATATATATATATATATATATATATATATATATATATATATATATATATATATATATATATATGTCGTGCCGAATAGGCAGAACTTGCGATCTTGGCTTAAATAGCAACGCTCATCTTGCCATATAGGTCAAGTGAAAATTTGTGTATGCAATAATTTCGCCAAAATCATTCTGAACCTAACGAAAAAAATATATTTCATTGTGTTTGTTTATTATTAAATTATTGTAAACAAATCTAAAATATATATAGTTGGGTTAGGCTAAAATAAATTGTTCTTGTTATAATAAGGTTAGGTAAGTTTTCTAAGATTCTTTTGGTGCAAAATTAATATTTTTTACATTAACATTAATGAAAAAAATATACCTTTAAACGTATAAGAGAAAATTTTTAGAAAGGACTTAATTTTAAATGAGTTCTTGCTAACTGACCAGTTTTACATATTCGGCACGACATATATATATACATGTGTATATATATATATATATATATATATATATATATATATATATATATATATATATATATATATATTATGGAAGACACTGTTGCTCGATCACGTGACAATAGATTCTCCATACAATGACATATTTTTGTGCTCTTAACTTGTCATCATATGTAAAGTATGCTGTCGTATGCTTGTGTTATGTTCTGTGTATGTCGTTGCGTTAAACATACTCGCGTGTATGTGTGCTCGTTTTAAGTACACTCTGGTGTACATCTCGTAGTGTTCGGTATACTCTCGTGTACGTCTCGTCGTGTTCAGTATATTTCCCTGTAGGTGTCGTCTTCGAGGGGTAAAAGAGCAACAAGTTAGCTCTTACCGAGAGTCGCCTCCATTATGAGACAGCTGTAAAACTCTCAAGGTGTAGCGCATAGTTGAACTAAATGATTAAAGTGAACACCTCTGATTGTTAGCGCATCTGTGGGCGGGTTACTTCTCTCTCTCTCTCTCTCTCTCTCTCTCTCTCTCTCTCTCTCTCTCTCTCTCTCTCTCTCACACACACACACACACACACACAGAATTAAGGATGAATTACTAGACATAAATTTAAAAGAAATTTATAGACCAGGTAGGAACAGACACCCCAAACACCATACATAGTTTTAAGAGCAGGTATGATCGGGTCTTGAAGGGCAGGAATCAGCATGCCAAACCCGACCCTCTCCAGCCTCCAACACTCCCTCACAATCCTCACAATCCTCACCACCCACCACCACCACCATGACACAAGTCTTCCTTCCTCACAAAACTCCTCCCTCACCCACCCATCTTTCATGCCTACAATATCTGCCAAGATGGAGACTAGTCCTTACCCTTACAGACTTGCACAATCCCTTACTTATTCATGGTCACCCCGTCTAAAACACATGCCTATCCTAAAGGATATTTTCTTCCATCTAGTCCTCAGCTCCCTCCTTCACAATTCCATCTTTCCTTTTTCCCAGCACTTTCTCCTCGCCCCCTTCTACATAAATCTTCCATTCTCACCCTCTCTCCCACCTTCCCTACACACCTGCCTCCACCACCAGATTATCTTGTCTCTCCCCCTCCTCCCACACAACCCTTCTTTCTTGCCCCTTCTCCCTTCTACCACCTCCCACACAATCCTTCCTTCTGTCCCCTCTTCCTCCTGCTCCTCTCCACCCTTTCCCCTCCACACACTCTTTCCAGCTCAGTCTTCAGACACAGTGAGTGACCTTACCTCAAGACTACTGCCAGGGACGGAGACTGGAGATGCATGTATTTAGACTCTGAGACGTCATTTATGTTGTTCTCCTTCTCACTGTATCTTTGTTAATGTATTTTATTGATAAATAAAGTTCACATAGAATATAGGGGGTGGTAGGAGAAGAAAATATTCAAACAGCTCCGGGGAGAACCTCAAGTTTTCCCTGAAGTACGTTTATTCTCTTCTCTGAGGATGAGGGTCCCCAGTACAGTTCTAGAGGTGGTACTGACAATTATTATTATTATTATTATTATTACTGAGAAGAGGTAAGCCAGGAAGACACAGGTTCAACAGCATTTCGCCTGGCTATCTTCAAGAGGGAACTCTACGAAGTCCTCAAATCAGTTCATGATCAGCCGGGTTGTGGTGTATAGATTGGACTGCTGGCAGCGAGCACAGACAGCTTGTCTGATCAAGCCAGCAAAGACAACTTGACTGAACAAGCCAGTAAAGACAGCTTGACTGATCAAGCCAGCAAAGACAGCCTGACTGATCAAGCCAGCAGCCAGGAAGCCTGGTCTTAGACCTGGCCGCGGGGGAAGGTGGCCTTCGGAAACGACTTCAGGAGAGCATCAAGTCAGCATCTCCCGTGCAGCGAGGTGCTGGTGATGGATGGTGATGGTCTAAGGGAAAGAACAAGAAAATGTTGGAACGAATTCAAAATTTTTTTCCACTGAGAGTGGGTAAACATAACACTGGGTGTATATTAACAGTGTTGAACCAGTGTCAGAGGAGGAGAATTGTTACACAGGTGTCAGCGGTGAATTGTGGAACTAGAGGGACAGTGTAAGGGAATCCTTACACTGTCCCTCTCCGACTCCCTTTCAGGGAAATGCTTTATTCCCTATTCAAGGACCTTTTCATTTGCTTACGATAGTTCTTTATTAATGTCAAGAACCCTTTTATATTATTATAGAATCAGAACTTACGAAATCGTAATGACACAATTGCAAACAAACTACGGTACGGGTGGAGTTTACCCCGCGGCCCGGTCTGTGACCAGGCCTCCTGGTGGATCAGAGCCTGATCAACCAGGCTGTTGCTGCTGGCTGCACGCAAACCAACGTACGAACCACAGCCCGGCTGATCAGGAACTGACTTTAGGTGCTTGTCCAGTGCCAGCTTGAAGACTGCCAGGGGTCTGTTGGTAATCCCCCTTATGTGTGCTGGGAGGCAGTTGAACAGTCTCGGGCCCCTGACACTTATTGTATGGTCTCTTAACGTGCTAGTGACACCCCTCCTTTTCATTGGGGGGATGGTGCATTGTCTGCCTGGAGTTTTGCAACTCACTTGCCGCGAGTTCAATCCCCACACGAACCGTGATTAAAGTCCTCTCATAAAGCTCTATAGAGTCCGATTTATTTTTGTATTTGCTCTGTACTGTTCGAAATGCACCACCTTTTAGTGGCTTTCTTTCGTGGCTAAAAATATTTAATTATATATAATCTACATGACCTGTATACAGTGCCAGTCAGTCGTGGTGGCACTTCTTACAGTGCCAGTCAGTCGTGGTGGCACTTCTTACAGTGCCAGTCAGTCGTGGTGGCACTTCTTACAGTGCCAGTCAGTCGTGGTGGCACTTCTTACAGTGCCAGTCAGTCATGGAGGCACTTCTTACAGTGCCAGTCAGTCGTGGTGGCACTTCTTACAGTGCCAGTCAGTCGTGGTGGCACTTCTTACAGTACCAGTCAGTCGTGGTGGCACTTCTTACAGTGCCAGTCAGTAGTGGTGGCACTTCTTACAGTGCCAGTCAGTCGTGGTGGCACTTCTTACAGTGCCAGTCAGTCGTGGTGGCACTTCTTACAGTGCCAGTCAGTCGTGGTGGCACTTCTTACAGTGCCAGTCAGTAGTGGTGGCACTTCTTACAGTGCCAGTCAGTCGTGGTGGCACTTTACAGTGCCAGTCAGTAGTGGTGGCACTTCTTACAGTGCCAGTCAGTCGTGGTGGCACTTCTTACAGTGCCAGTCAGTCGTGGTGGCACTTCTTACAGTGCCAGTCAGTCGTGGTGGCACTTTACAGTGCCAGTCAGTCGTGGTGGCACTTTACAGTGCCAGTCAGTAGTGGTGGCACTTCTTACAGTGCCAGTCAGTCGTGGTGGCACTTCTTACAGTGCCAGTCAGTCGTGGTGGCACTTCTTACAGTGCCAGTCAGTCGTGGTAGCACTTCTTACAGTGCCAATCAGTCGTGGTGGCACTTCTTACAGTGCCAGTCAGTAGTGGTGGCACTTCTTACAGTGCCAGTCAGTCGTGGTGGCACTTCTTACAGTGCCAGTCAGTCGTGGAGGCACTTCTTTCAGTGCCAGTCAGTCGTGGAGGCACTTCTTTCAATACCGTTAAGTGCCAGTCAGTCGTGGAGGCACTTCTTTCAATACCGTTAAGTGCCAGTCAGTCGTGGAGGCACTTCTTTCAATACCGTTAAGTGCCAGTCAGTCGTGGAGGCACTTCTTTCAATACCGTTAAGTGTCAGTCAGTCGTGGAGGCACTTCTTTCAATACCGTTAAGTGCCAGTCAGTCGTGGAGGCACTTCTTTCAATACCGTTAAGTGCCAGTCAGTCGTGGAGGCACTTCTTTCAATACCGTTAAGTGCCAGTCAGTCGTGGAGGCACTTCTTTCAATACCGTTAAGTGCCAGTCAGTCGTGGAGGCACTTCTTTCAATACCGTTAAGTGCCAGTCAGTCGTGGAGGCACTTCTTTCAATACCGTTAAGTGCCAGTCAGTCGTGGAGGTACTTCTTTCAATACCGTTAAGTGCCAGTCAGTCGTGGAGGCACTTCTTTCAATACCGTTAAGTGCCAGTCAGTCGTGGAGGCACTTCTTTCAATACCGTTAAGTGCCAGTCAGTCGTGGTGGCACTTCTTTCAATACCGTTAAGTGCCAGTCAGTCGTGGAGGCACTTCTTTCAATACCGTTAAGTGCCAGTCAGTCGTGGAGGCACTTCTTTCAATACCGTTAAGTGCCAGTCAGTCGTGGAGGCACTTCTTTCAATACCGTTAAGTGCCAGTCAGTCGTGGTGGCACTTCTTTCAATACCGTTAAGTGCCAGTCAGTCGTGGTGGCACTTCTTTCAATACCGTTAAGTGCCAGTCAGTCGTGGTGGCACTTCTTTCAATACCGTTAAGTGCCAGTCAGTCGTGGTGGCACTTCTTTCAATACCGTTAAGTGCCAGTCAGTCGTGGAGGCACTTCTTTCAATACCGTTAAGTGCCAGTCAGTCGTGGAGGCACTTCTTTCAATACCGTTAAGTGCCAGTCAGTCGTGGTGGCACTTCTTTCAATACCGTTAAGTGCCAGTCAGTCGTGGAGGCACTTCTTTCAATACCGTTAAGTGCCAGTCAGTCGTGGAGGCACTTCTTTCAATACCGTTAAGTGCCAGTCAGTCGTGGTGGCACTTCTTTCAATACCGTTAAGTGCCAGTCAGTCGTGGAGGCACTTCTTTCAATACCGTTAAGTGCCAGTCAGTCGTGGAGGCACTTCTTTCAATACCGTTAAGTGCCAGTCAGTCGTGGAGGCACTTCTTTCAATACCGTTAAGTGCCAGTCAGTCGTGGTGGCACTTCTTTCAATACCGTTAAGTGCCAGTCAGTCGTGGTGGCACTTCTTTCAATACCGTTAAGTGCCAGTCAGTCGTGGTGGCACTTCTTACAGTGCCAGTCAGTCGTGGTGGCACTTCTTACAGTGCCAGTCAGTCGTGGTGGCACTTCTTACAGTGCCAGTCAGTCGTGGAGGCACTTCTTACAGTGCCAGTCAGTCGTGGTGGCACTTCTTACAGTGCCAGTCAGTCGTGGTTGCACTTCTTACAGTGCCAGTCAGTCGTGGTGGCACTTCTTACAGTGTCAGTCAGTCGTGGTGGCACTTCTTACAGTGCCAGTCAGTCGTGGTGGCACTTCTTACAGTGCCAGTCAGTCGTGGTGGCACTTCTTACAGTGCCAGTCAGTCGTGGTGGCACTTCTTTCAATACCGTTAGCAAAACAATTGCTTTTAAGAATGAGAGAGGTAGGTGAACGCTCCAAGAACGTCTTCACGATCCCCCATGAACGCCTTCTCCTGCTGTTCCTGACCCCTCAAGGAAGGTTCCTTGATGTTGGTGAGGGGCTCTTGATTTAGGGAATTGGATCTGTGCTCCAGTTCCCCGAATTAAGCCTGAATGCCTTCCACATCCCCCCAGGCGCTGTATAATCCTCCGGGTTTAGCGCTTCCCCCTTGATTTTAATAATAATAATGGGGTTCCTGAGGTTCTTCCCAGTCAGGTCGTTCTCCTCATCGTTGGGAAAACTCCTAATTTCCTCAGAAATATTTCCCAACATTCTAAAAATTTTCGCACCTTTTTTTTAAGTAGAATTATTCGGTGTCTGAGTAAATTCCACCTCTGCACCGTCAGGAATTTCCCACTGCACCGTCAGGAATTTCCCACTGCACCGTCAGGAATTTCCCACTGCACCGTCAGGAATTTCCCACTGCACCGTCAGGAATTTCCCACTGCACCGTCAGGAATTTCCCACTGCACCGTCAGGAATTTCCCACTGCACCGTCAGGAATTTCCCACTGCACCGTCAGGAAATCTGTCCCTGGACCAGGTAAGGCGCCACTTCATCCATCAGAAGCGTCGTGCATCTCCGATATCAAAATCGTCGGTGCTATAATTTTTACTGCTAAAGAAACGTTAAGTATCGCCTCTCCCGACGCTCCGATACTCGCGATTTGCCGTAAAATAAATAAATAAAAGATGGTTGGCACCTCTGCGTTTCCCAGAGAGTTTCACACGGAATAAATCGCTTATTTATTCACGGGGAAATAAAACACGTCATGGCTGCCCGCCCATTAAGGTCCTTGGTGAAACACACACACACACACACACACACACACACACACACACACACACACACACACACACACACACACACACACACACACACACACACACACAAACTTACACCTTCATCTGCAGCAATACCAGATTTCTAGTCAATTCTTGGCTGCCTCGTTCTCTCCCTCTTCGACATAATTTATCTCTTTTCTCTGTCCCTATTTCTGTTTCTGCCACTTCTTGTCTACGTACATGACTACCCACAGACTACCAGGGATCATCGCTCAGTGACACATGACCAGTCACTCAGGCTGTTTGTTCTAGCTGCACGTATCTCCCATCGTTCTCACAACAGTCCGGCTGATCAGGAATTATCTGAAGAAACTTCGCGTTCCATCTTGAAAGGTGATTATCCTGATAATTTCCCCTAGTAGCTATATGAAATGAGAGTGTTGAAAAGCCTTGGACCTCTTACATTAATGTTTTCGAAAACCCACAAGCAGATGAATCAGACACTTGTGCAACACCTGGGTGTCTTGTTTACAAACACAAAGAAGCCAGAGTGTTGCACATGGGTCTTACTGGTGCATTTTTCACTGTTCATTATGTCTCTTTCACTCCAAGAATATTATTTCAGACTGTGAATTTTAAAACCAGTTTATCTAGTATTTTGATAGCTTACATTCTGAAAACCCTTTTCTCGGCCTGAACTTCAGGGAGCACAACTTGGGGGATTTCAGGCGTGCCGAAGAGTTTATCGGGTTGACTGAAATTATACATGGGTGAAAAATTTTCTGTACGTTCTCAAGGTGTTTAATTTCGTTTGTCTTAGAACTGGCTGTTAGTGTACAGCAATATGGCGTTAGAGTAATTATTCCTGTTTCCCCTTCCCCCATCCTTTCCCGTTTCCCTCCCAGTTGCCTGCCTGTTGATGGTTCCTGGAGTCATGGCCCCCCGCGGCCTGGTCCAGGACCAGGATTCCCGGGTATGGTGGCCACCTCAATCTCTGTTTCTGTCACTAAATTTTCTTCCGTGCCACTTTTCACCCTCAACAGCATGAAGAGATGACGAAGGCAAATACCAGCCCCTTCTGTGGGCTCCTCCTCTTCCACCACCTCTTCCTCTTCCTCCTAGGCGCCGTCAGCGGTGTGTCGAGGTGAAGAGCCACGCTGGTGGTGGATGAGTCTACTCACAGCATGTCAGTCAACGGTAGGTATCACATCTTCTTAGGAGGACAACGACGCAGCCCAGGAGCAAGAAAACATTCCCTACGTCAGGCAGACCCCACGAAGGGGAGGATCAAGGGTTAATTGTACCTAGGAGAGAGAGAGAGAGAGAGAGAGAATCCTTCATTGCGAGCTGCAAGAAACGTGTCAGTTTTGTTAGAGGTGACAATAATATACAAATTTAAACACATGTAACAATCCCAAGGAAGTACCAACATTCGAACTTTTGACTTGTCATCTGCCGAATCACAGATCTCTTGACTGAACCAAAACTGCCAAGTCATGGAATCGAATCCTGGCACTCCCTTTGAATCACTAGTCAGGTACTGTGAAAATTTCGTCTTACTGATTAGTGTTTTCAACGTGAGAAAAGGTAGATCCATCATCACTGCGTGTGTGTGGATGATCAATCAGGCTGTTGATGGTAACAACATGCAGTTCAACTTAGGTACCACAACCCGACTGGTGAAGAAATAACTTTAACTTGAAATTGATACTTCTTGATAAGCTGGACTGTGATGTTCAAGTTGGGCTAAGCTGAGCCTGAAGGATACCCGAATGTTTTTTTTGGGGTCAACGCCCCCGTGGCCCGGTCCCCAGACCAACCCTCCCGGTGAATCAAAGCCTGATCAACCAGGCTGTTGCTACTGGCCACACACAATCCAACGTACGATCCAGAGCCCAGCTGGTCAGGATCCGACTTTAGGACCCCATCTAATCCCTAGCTTGAATATTACTGCCCTTAGTTGTAAAATGGAGGTATGTAAGAAGGTAAGAATAGCACCAGTTCCTTGGATCAAGAACGCGAGTGGAGACAGCAACAGGGGCACTGGAGTGACTAACCGGACACAAATGCAAATAGAATGACTAAAGGAGCAGTGACCACGTGCTGGCTGCCCCTTCTTGCACACATTATGCAAATAAGACGTTAACTCTAGCCCTGGGCAAGGAGAAGAGTGGGGGGAGTGGGGGAGGGGGGAGTGGGGGAGGGGGGGAAGACAAGGGATGAGGGGCAAGATGAGAGTAGGTGAATGGAGAGACCTTGAGAGTCTGGTCTTTTAGAAAGAGAGAGAGAGAGAGAGAGAGAGAGAGAGAGAGAGAGAGAGAGAGAGAGAGAGTGAACTTTTTTTCCAATGACTTACTTCACTTCGCCCCAGAATCTCATGCCGATGCAGATAACTGTAAGAGAGGAAATGTCAGCTGCTCTATCAATCACCAGTTTACAGCTATATCAACCAGGGTAAAACGATGGCAGGTTACATTTGCTTCTGAGAAAACACAGATAATGATGGTCTCGAGAGGGGATGCTGTTGATACTGAAAAGAATGAATGGAAGAGTGCATGAGACTTGGCAGACAGTGCAAAACACCTCGACTAAAAACAGTAGGGGCGCGACGAGTACACTGAGTGTCTGAGGTCCCCGACTCTTCAACGTCCTTCCTCTATGCATACGAGTACTTACCAACAAATCTCCGGCGGTCTTCAGGAGGGAACTTTACAAGCTCCTCAGATAAGTGCCTGACCAGCCGAGATGTGGTTCGCATGTTGGACTGCATGCAACCAGCTGTAACAGGCAGGTAAATTAAACCTTAATCCTCCAGGAGGCCTGGTCTGGGACCAGGCCGTGGGGAAATAACCTCCGGAAACGCCTTTCAGGTATCTTTCAGGTTCATACTGGGGATGAGGTAGATATCCGAGGTGTGAAGCATGACTCCACGATGTCTATGAAGAATCACGTAGTAAATCTTGCAAGCAAGGCAATCAAGACGGTAACAGACTGACAGGAAAGGATGTAAAACTCTATACGAGGCACAAATGTGCTGTAACCTTGAGTACAAACCACTTTCTTGGATTGCCCGACCCCTGCTTTCATTTGCGACTTCTAGGCAGAAAAAGAGAAACATGCACGACAACGCCTGGCTCCGCTATAGCAGACAGTGAAAAGACAGCCTCTATACCACAAGACGGGCAGCAAACAGTAGCCAGACTCCGGCAGTACCGCTTCTCAAGAAACCAGCAATCGTTCACTCCCAGAGTGACTGGAGTCTGGGATATATTTACCCAGCAAGCAGACGTTAATAAAATCAAATCAACTGAACAAATAAAATATTTGGCACACAGCTTCATCCTGCTCTTTATTTCTGTCTCAACAATAAAGATACAATAAAAACTAATTAACTGAGATAAATAATATCTAATAGTCTGAAAATATAGATAGGATCTAATGTAGAGAGAGAGAGAGAGAGAGAGAGAGAGAGAGAGAGAGAGAGAGAGAGAGAGAGAGAGAGAGAGAGAGAGAGAGAGAGAGAGAGAGAGAGAGAAAATAAAGAGAGAAAAGAGAGAAGAGAGAGAAGAGAAAAGAGAGAGAGGAGAGAAAAGAGAGAGAAAAGAGAGTGAGAGAGAGAGTCAGAAAATATGTCTGCCATGCTGGGTGGAAACAATTTTATTGACGCAAATACGCTGGAAAGTTTCAATCGTATTATAAACAAATAGAAGAGCGATATTGTCTGCACAATAAACACAACCTGCCTCACAGGGAACACTCGCAGGGAACACTCACAGGGAACACTCGCAGGGAACACTCACAGGGAACACTCACAGGGAACACTCGCAGGGAACACTCACGGGGAACACTCGCAGGGAACACTCACAGGGAACACTCGCAGGGAACACTCACGGGGAACACTCGCGGGGAACACTCGCAGGGAACACTCGCAGGGAACACTCGCAGGGAACACTCGCAGGGAACACTCGCAGGGAACACTCGCAGGGAACACTCGCAGGGAACACTCGCAGGGAACACTCGCGGGGAACACTCGCGGGGAACACTCGCAGGGAACACTCGCAGGGAACACTCGCAGGGAACACTCGCAGGGAACACTCGCAGGGAACACTCGCGGGGAACACTCGCGGGGAACACTCGCAGGGAACACTCGCAGGGAACACTCGCAGGAAACACTCGCAGGGAACACTCGCAGGGAACACTCGCAGGGAACACTCGCAGGGAACACTCGCAGGGAACACTCGCGGGGAACACTCGCGGGGAACACTCGCAGGGAACACTCGCAGGGAACACTCGCAGGGAACACTCGCAGGGAACACTCGCGGGGAACACTCGCAGGGAACACTCGCGGGGAACACTCGCGGGGAACACTCGCAGGGAACACTCGCGGGGAACACTCGCGGGGAACACTCGCAGGGAACACTCGCGGGGAACACTCGCAGGGAACACTCGCGGGGAACACTCGCAGGGAACACTCACGGGGAACACTCGCGGGGAACACTCGCGGGGAACACTCACAGGGAACACTCACAGGGAACACTCACAGGGAACACTCACGGGGAACACTCGCGGGGAACACTCGCGGGGAACACTCACAGGGAACACTCACAGGGAACACTCACGGGGAACACTCGCGGGGAACACTCGCGGGGAACACTCGCGGGGAACACTCACAGGGAACACTCACAGGGAACACTCACGGGGAACACTCGCGGGGAACACTCGCGGGGAACACTCGCGGGGAACACTCACAGGGAACACTCACAGGGAACACTCACGGGGAACACTCGCGGGGAACACTCGCGGGGAACACTCACAGGGAACACTCACAGGGAACACTCACAGGGAACACTCACGGGGAACACTCGCGGGGAACACTCACAGGGAACACTCACAGGGAACACTCACAGGGAACACTCACAGGGAACACTCACAGGGAACACTCGCGGGGAACACTCACAGGGAACACTCACGGGGAACACTCGCGGGGAACACTCACAGGGAACACTCACGGGGAACACTCGCGGGGAACACTCGCAGGGACCACTCGCAGGGAACACTCGCGGGGAACACTCGCAGGGAACACTCACGGGAAACACTAGGATAAATGTACACAGGGAACATCAGGATAAACGAACCCGGGGAACACCAGGATGAACGTGTACAGCAAACACCAGAAACAAGCTCTGCCATCCCTCCTGTCTTGGCAGAAACTAAAAACACACAATACTGAGCACAAATGACTCATAAGACAGTGTTATCTTCTTAGATAAACCTCAGTGTGGGGGATACCTGTTACCCAACACTGGAATACTCCCAGTGTTGGGTAACAGCAGGTACGGGAAGTTCTAACATATGTGCATAAAATAATCCCTGCGTGCACACCAGAACAGTTGACTAACAACCGGATACCTATTTGTATTGCTGTGTGGGCTAAGGATTAGAGAGGGGGAGTGTGTTAGGGAGTAGAGTGGGGGGTGGGGGGAGAACGAGAGAGGGAGGAGGGCATATCTGAAATGTCTCTGTAATGTCCATCCCTGTAACAGAGACTCCACCGCTGCTGAAATGACGTATTTAAAAGTTTTACAACTATTGTACCCACTGTGGAATGCTCGATGTATCCTCATTGGGCATGCGAGTCCAGCAGCTCCACTGCCCCTGTGTAGCTGTCATGTAGACAAGGGTAGCCACACAATGCTGATGTACCTGAGATTGTTGTATAAAAAACACATACCTGTGACATACCTATGACTGGTTGCAAGAGTTGTGTTTTTTTTCTATTCGCAGCATGGGTCGAGTCTTGTCTTTTCTGTGATGACTTGAGTAAGCAGACTGTTGCTGGCAACGGTTTCCTTTGCTAGACTTATAACTTTTTTGCTGCAAATTTCTTTACGACTCCTGGTAGGGAGTTGAAGAGCCTTGGGCCACGCATGGTGGCTCGGCGTTTCTCTAAGTGCGTCCATGGCACCCCTGCCTCTCACAAGAACGAAGAATGAGGGAACACGGCAGTAGGCTTATTTGCCCAAGATAGGGAGGCCAAACTCGCACCCACCCATACCAACTTATGCACCCCCTCCCACCTGTATTTAAAGCTAACCAAAGATCTTGCCTCACTGACGCTACCCAGGGGATTTGTTCTACTCATCTACAACTCTATTGCCAAACACAACTTCCCTATATCCGTTCCAAATCTAAATTTCTCTAACTTGATATCCACTGCTGCGAGTCCTGTCTTGACTAGATATTTTCAACGCGTTATATATATATCCCTTTTATTTATTCCTGTTTTCCATCTGTACTCTTTAGTCACATCTCCCTTAATTCTACATCTGTCCAGAGAGTGCAAATTTAGTGACCTCAGCCAATTGTCGTAAGAAAGGTTCCGAGACAGGAATCAATTTTGCTATTGTTCTCTATATTTCCAACGTATTTATGTTTCACTGTATTTATTCTACGTTTCCTCACGTATTTCCCGTGTATGGATTACGAGATGTCTGCGTTCCATAGTAAGTAGAAGGCAAGGGAAGGAATATGCGAGGGAGGGAGGAAGGAGAGGGGAGTGAGGGGGGGAAAGGATTGCTGATGAAATGAGTACAGCCCTTGGAAGGAAAAGGGGAAAAGGAAGAGGGATGGAGTGTTGGTGACAACCCAGGAGAAAGAAGGGAAGGAATGAGAGATACAAGGAGGGAGGGAAGAAAAGAAAGATGCAGGAAAGGAGGGAGGGAAGGAAGGAGATGCAAGGAGGGAGGGAGGAAATGAAAAAAGAGAGATACAAGGAGGGGCGAAAAATAGAAAAAAAAAGTGAAGGAGGCTGCCAAGATTCCTTTGCCTCAATAAAAAAAAAATCCTTCAGATGATCTGCCGTTTTCCTGTCTTCTGAGGACCTAGGAGCAGCCCTACCTACTGAGTTTTGGCTGTTGTAGGGGACTGTAGGTAAATAACTCAAGTCATGCTCAATAACCGAGAGCTGTTCAGTGTATATATTGTGTAGTGCATATGTCTGTCTGGACAATGCGTGTCGTAAGAGGTGACTAAAATGCCGGGCGCAAGGGGCTAGTAACCCCTTCTGTATATATTACTAAATGTGAGGGACGGCCGGTACGTTGAATATATATATATATATATATATATATATATATATATATATATATATATATATATATATATATATATATATATATATATATACCTACATATTCTGGGATAATCTGATTGAATTTCACAGAGAGAGAGAGAGAATGAGAGAGAGAAAGCATTAATTAACAGGTATCGTTAAAAGGTCATTAGTCTTACCTTCCTTCATACATTCACTCTTCCTCTCCCTACATAGATTCATCCTCCCTCTCCATCCATTTACCCTCCCTCTCAATACATTTATCTTCCCTCTCCATACATTCACCCTCCCTCTCCATACATTTACCCTCCCCCATACCACTGACAATCGAGTACATGTTTCGTAAGCGATTTACGTGTGCTGGTGCGGGTGATTGTGCATTTGATAACCCCGTTTGTCTGCCTGGCCACTACTATGTTTTGCAAAACTTTAATTGTGGATTCGTATGCATGAACACGCTATGGGCTCGTTTCACACCTATTTGAGACCAGTTGTTCCAAATTTGTTCCACGACCACGCAATGTTTTTGTCCCAGAGCGCTGTGGCCGACGCCAGTGTGTAGAAAGCTGGCGGTTCCATGCTACGTAGACCAGCTGACACAATCATTCGTTTGTTTTTCATTACAGAAGGGGATTTGCTGTAGCAGTTAGCGTACACGTGTACGCACACACACACACACACACACACACACACAAACATACACACACACCTGTCGATCAGTGGTAAAGAGGTTGGGCCCAAGAGCTGGATCTGAGTCGAGGCGTGCACAAGTAGGTAAATACAGGTGAGAATATGAATTTTGTATCACCAACAATTCAAGGTTACCAAGAACTCGTATGTAAAAATTCATGACCAACGCATCTTGCGTCACCAGAAAAAAAAAAAAGTTGGATTAAGGCTTTTGGACCTATTATGTAACCTTAAGCTTTTAGATAAACACAGACTGCTTAATACAGCTGTATCACTGTAATCTCCCCACCACCACCGCCCACAGGATGGGTATGGGGTGCATAATAAAGCTCCATCACTGTAATCTCCCCACCACCACCACCCACAGGATGGATATGGGGTGCATAATAAAGCTCTGGCATCAACGTTGGCTCCGTCAAAAGAATTTATCGCGACCTTCCACATTTAGCAGCTCGCCCGTTTATATAATCCAGCAGGAAATGCATTTTTCCCTTGCAATGAATATGATCTCTCTTTTTTGTACAATCTCCGGGCGGTTGAGAGGAGCAAGGGAAGGAATGACGGGATGGATGGGTAAATGAAGGGAGAGAGCTAATAAACGATAGGTAGATTATTAAAAGATGGATTGGAAGACGGAGTTATGGAAGGCAGGGGCGATATTATTTTTATTATTATTTAGTAGATGTAATATATACAGACTTTGCAAAAGCCTTCGACAAGTGTGACCATGGCGTAATAGCGCACAAAATGCGTGCTAAAGGAATAACAGGAAAAGTCTTTCGATGGATCTATAATTTCCTCACTAACAGAACACAGAGAGTAGTCGTCAACAGAGTAAAGTCCGAGGCAGCTACGGTGAAAAGCTCTGTTCCACAAGGCACATTACTAGCTCCCATCTTGTTCCTCATCCTCATATCCGACATAGACAAGGATGTCAGCCACAGCACCGTGTCTTCCTTTGCAGATGACACCCGAATCTGCATGACAGTGTCTTCCATTGCAGACACTGCAAGGCTCCAGGCGGACATCAACCAAATCTTTCAGTGGGCTGCGGAAAACAATATGAAGTTCAACGATGAGAAATTTCAATTACTCAGATATGGTAAACATGAGGAAATTAAATCTTCATCAGAGTACAAAACAAATTCTGGCCACAAAATAGAGCGAAACACCAACGTCAAAGACCTGGGAGTGATTATGTCGGAGGATCTCACCTTCAAGGACCATAACATTGTATCAATCGCATCTGCTAGAAAAATGACAGGATGGATAATGAGAACCTTCAAAACTAGGGAGGCCAAGCCCATGATGACACTCTTCAGGTCACTTGTTCTATCTAGGCTGGAATATTGCTGCACTCTAACAGCACCTTTCAAGGCAGGTGAAATTGCCGACCTAGAAAATGTACAGAGAACTTTCACGGCGCGCATAACGGAGATAAAACACCTCAATTACTGGGAGCGCTTGAGGTTTCTAAACCTGTATTCCCTGGAACGCAGGAGGGAGAGATACATGATTATATACACCTGGAAAATCCTAGAGGGACTAGTACCGAACTTGCACACGAAAATCACTCACTACGAAAGCAAAAGACTTGGCAGACGATGCACCATCCCCCCAATGAAAAGCAGGGGTGTCACTAGCACGTTAAGAGACCATACAATAAGTGTCAGGGGCCCGAGACTGTTCAAATGCCTCCCAGCACACATAAGGGGGATTACCAACAGACCCCTGGCAGTCTTCAAGCTGGCACTGGACAAGCACCTAAAGTCAGTTCCTGATCAGCCGGGCTGTGGCTCGTACGTTGGTTTGCGTGCAGCCAGCAGCAACAGCCTGGTTGATCAGGGGCTGATCCACCAGGAGGCCTGGTCACAGACCGGGCCGCGGGGGCGTTGACCCCCGAAACTCTCTCCAGGTAAACTCCAGGTAGTAGTAGCAGTCGTAATAGTAGTAGTAGTAGTAATAGTAGTAGTAGTAATGGTAGCAGCAGTAGTAGTAACAGCAGTAGTAGCAGCAGCAGTACTAGTAACAGTAGTAATAGTGTAATAGTAGTAGTAGTAGTAGTAGTAGCAGCAGTACTAGTAACAGTAGTAATAGTAGTAGTAGCAGTACTAGTAACAGTAGCAATAGTAGTAGTAGCAATAGTAGTGATACTTTTAATAGTAGTAGTACTAGTAATAATAGTAACAGTATTATTAACGTCAAATTAATGGGGAAACAAGTCTAGGTGAATGGGAGATCTAACCCAGAGAAACGGAGATTAAGTCCAATTCCTTGGATCTAGAGCCTCCCTCACAGGCAGCATGACAGCTCTCTTGAAGAACCAAGGAAAAAAACACAAATAACCCGCACATAGGAGGGAGAAGCTTACGATAACGTTTCGGACCAAGTCGAACCGAAACGCTGCAGGTGACAGTAATTCATGTATATAAATTAGAGAAGTGTCGTTCGGAATGGTAGTTTACTAGTGCTGGATGGCAACGTCATCCAGCACTCTTGGAAAGCTGGGAGCCAATTGGGATTCACTTCATAACGGATTCCCACTGGTAAGACAATATCTTTTGGGGTGTATTTGGTACCAGGTGATTCTAATGACCTTACGTACAGGTGACACAATATTCATACCTTGTTGTGGTTCTCCGCCATTTGTCGCCTCTCCTGTGCGAATTTTAATGTTTTTCTTTACTATTATTCGTTAAGCCTGACCCCAGTTGCCTGGCCAGCGGTGACAGAGGCTTCAGCCGCACCTGCGGGGAGAACTTACGTAATTTACTGGAGGTGTCTCAGCACCTCTATCACACTCCGTCACAAGGCAGCTGGTGGGATCGGAGCATTCAGTACTCCTCTTGTGTGAAGAATATCTACTACACAGGACGTACGTGCCGTCAGAGTTGCGACATCTTTTCAGCGCCTTTCAATCTGGCCACCAACAAAAGCCAAACACCGTCAACCGTACCATGGCAAGTCACCATCATCACTCAACGCTCACACCTAACCTGGGAAAATTCCACCGGTCTCCAGTCTTCCGTGGCCCACCATACCACACTTGGCTATATTAGCCCCTCAGGTCCAAGAAGAATCATCCTGAACACAAGTACTTTTTATTTTACTTATATTAATTAGGTTATGTATTACGATATTTCTGTTTACCTTTCGTTTATTATTCTATTATTTCCTTAAAGTAATTTTCTTAAAGCTTAGGTTTGATTATATTAATGATTCACAGCAGAACTTGATAAATCCCTGACATAGCGAGAGATGTACATGTGTACTGTACATAAATAATGCAATTTAACTACAGTTATACACGTAGTCTATATAATAAAATAAATTTCTTGCGCAAGTGCCAACTGGTTGTCTACATAGATATCTAAAGAATGTTTCCGGGGGTCGACGCCGTCGTGACCCGGTCCCAGACCAGGAGGTTGAAGGTCTGATCAACCACGTCGTTGACGCTGGTATCACTACTGTGGAGTACCGTGCGTAAATCGCCCTACGGTGTGTATGCTGCAGATGACTAGGATTAACCAAATTCTGTATGTCATACACAATGTTTGGTCTGTGCTTCATAATACTTAAAAACAAATAATAACATTAACTGAAGTCAGTTCCAGAGGCCTCAGCTGCTCGGTCCCAGACCAGGTCTACTGGTCTTATTTTGGCTTTAATTGGATTTTCAATAGGATGTTGATTTTAGGCTGTTGTGTGAAAAAGCGCTTAGTTAAAGTAAGAAAATAGACAGTGAGCACACTGACCACTACACCAACCACCACCACTACTACTACTACACCCAACACCACCACCAGTATACCCATCACCACCACTACTACACCCAACACCACCACCAGTATACCCATCACCACCACTACTACACCCAACACCACCACCAGTATACCCATCACCACCACTACTACACCCAACACCACCACCAGTATACCCATCACCACCACTACTACACCCAACACCACCACCAGTATACCCATCACCACCACCAGTATACCCATCGCCACCACAGCTACACCCAACACCACCACCAGTATACCCATCACCACCACCAGTATAGCCATCACCACCACCAGTATAGCCATCACCACCACTACTACACCCAACACCACCAGTATAGCCATCATCACCACTACTACACCCATTACCGCTGCTATCACCACCATTCACCAACTACACCCACCACTATTACCACCTCCATTCCTCAACTACAATCACCACCACCATTCATCAGCATCAAACAAGACAAGCAGCATAAAGAGAATGATGAGTGGCCTTTTAACATCCTCTAATCAACCACTCTTTCCCTCCCTCCAGAACCCCCAACTCAATCCTCCATTCACCACACCCATCCACCCACATCCACACCCTCTATTCACTTCACCCTCTACCCTCCCCAGAGCCTCCATTCCTCCTGCCCTCCCACCACATCCCGAACAATCCTCCACCCAAACACCCACCCTCCCACCCACCCTTTCAATAGACATAACCCACCAAGGATCATCTTTTGACTTGCAAGTTGAATGTTGCATGTTGAATGGGCGTAACTCAGGACCAACTACTGCAGCTGCCGCCTCAAACTCGCTGGATTTAGCCTCTTAACATTCATTAAGCGGCAGCCCAGAAGACCTTCACAGTGTGAGAATGATCCTGTGTGTGTGTATGTACTCGCCTATCTGTGGTTGCACGGGTCGAGTTGTAGTTCCTGGCCCAGCCTCTTCGCTTGTGTGTGTGTGAAGGAGAAATGAAGACTGGTAGACGGGAAAAAGTAAATCACAGGAGGGTAAGGAGAAACGAGATTTTAGATTTTTCCACCTAAGCGGCTCGTTTATTGTGTACCCCATGTACATACCTGGAGTCTACCTGGAGGGCATTCCGGGGATCAACGCCCCCGCGGCCCGGTCCATGACCAGGCCTCCTGGTGGATCAGGGCCTGATCAACGAGGCTGTTACTGTTGGCCGCACGTAGTCCAACGTACGAACCGACGGCCTAGTTGATCAGGCCCTGATCCATCGGGAGGCCTGGTCATGGACCGGGCCGCGGGGGCGTTGATCCCCGGAATAACCTCCAGGTAACCTCCAGGTAACGGCTGATCCTGTGGAGGGTAGCACAAGAGCATCTGGCCACACAAAAGGCCTTGTAACGAGGCCCCAGAAGGGGTTAACAGGAATACATCTGGGTATATATCTACAGTTGATTTATCTGTTGCCAGCAAATTTAGGATATTTGCTTAACAAGTCTGGTATCTTGTTTTCTAATGATCAAGGAGAGTCAGAGGAGAGGAGGAAATGGGGTGATGGAGGAGGGAGAGAGGAGGAAATAGTTATCGAGGGAGAATCACGAAGGAAGGAAACGAAAGGAGAAAGAGCGAGGAAGGCAGGGAGAGACAAGAGGCTTCATGTGACGAGCCAGAAGAGGCAACAAGTGAGGCTCTCTCCCTTCCCCTTATCTTCCCCGTCTCCCTTCCCCTCATCTTTCCCCTCTCCTTTCCACCTTCTCTCTCTCTCTATTCCCATCGCTTTCATCTCTTGTGTTCTCCCCTTCCTCCTCCCTCCTCACCGTCTCCTACCGCCCCTAGTTCAAGGGAAAAAAAAAAAAGCAAATCAATGGAGAAAAGAATAGGGGTGATAAGAGAGGAAGAAATGAGGAAGCAAAAGCAGGAAAAACAGGAAGAGAAGGAGGCAGCAGCCCTTGTAAATACATTATCTGGTGTATGTACTAAGTGTGAGGGGAAGAGGGACATATGGGGAGGATCCTCTAGTTACGTATAAGGGAGAAGCCAGTATGGAGTAGTATTACCTGGAATCTACCTGGAGGGTATTCCGGGGATCAACGCCCCCTCGGCCCGGTCCATGACCAGGCCTGCTGGTGGATCTGGGCCTGATCAACCAGGCTGTTACTGCTGGCCGCACGTAGTCTAACGTACGAACCACAGCCCGGCTGATCCGGCACCGACTTTAGGTATCTCTCCAGCTCCCTCTTGAAGACAAGTGGAAGGGATGGGAATGGAGGAGGAAGGATGGGAAAGGGAGAGGAAAGAATACCAACAACCCTCTTTTACACTCCCCATTAACATTCCCCTGAACCACGTTTGGATATCCTTATCACTGGTAGACCTATGACCCTGTAATAAAGTTGGTAGAATTACCGACAATATGTAAAGTAAAAGGACACAAGTGCAACTAATGTGACATTTTATTGTGGCAACGTTTCGCTCTCCAGGAGCTTGATAAAGCTCCTGGAGAGCGAAACGTTGCCATAATAAAATGTCACATTAGTTGCACTTGAGTCTTTTTACTTTACCTATGACCCTGACCCGAGCCTACCTCAAGCCTCTGACAGGAAACATGGCAGAGCTGTGTGACCCCTTTTTGATTTAACTCTTAGTTATGATTATAATAATCAACATTACATAATCAGATGCCAAATTATCAGTAACTACAAAAAAAGGTGAAGAAAGTTAAGGAAGAGAAGAAAAAATAGAGAACGAGGAAGATGAAAAAACAGAGGGAGAGAAAGGAGACCAAGAAGAGAGAAAGCGTGTAAACAAAACAAGGGAAGAGAAGCATTAATGAAAGGAAAAGAAATATTAACTAAATAGAATACTCGGCTCCATTTAGTGGACGTGTGTTGTGCGGTGAAATATATAATAAACAGAGAAATGGGGAAGAGAGGAGGAAAGAAGCAGGGAGAAACGGGAGCTGAAGAGGGATTAGGGAGAGGGAAGCTGTGTGCCCAAATCCACCCAATTAAAGCACGTCAACAAAGCCGCTAAACTTGGCACCTTCCAGACGTCCTTGTGCACAACTTAAGAGAAAGGGAAGATGTTCTTGTGCACAACTTAAGAGAAAGGGAAGATGTTCTTGTGCACAACTTTTAGGTAAGAGAGAAAGAGAAAATTGGAGGTGATACGGAAAACAAGAACATAAATTCACCAATAATGGCGTGGTGGTCCACTGCTTGTCACACCATATTTCCTGCCTTTTACTCTTCTTCTCGTTTCGACTTTGTTTTCCCAGCTATACACGGTTTCACGAGTAGGAATGACGGTAACCCTGGGACCAGACTTAGTTACCTGTGATATACCTCTTACCAGCAACGAGGATCTCCAATGGAACAAACTCTTGTAAATATTTATATATATATATATACACATGCTCGCCTCTTTTCAGAAAGCAGGGTCTGCTGTGGGCAATTCATGGCTTTAAACCAAAAAACATTCTCCAGTTCTGAAATTTGGTAGAAGTGCAAAATGCGTCTCTCATTAGCGAATAAAGACTTGTGTAAATAAATTTTACAGTTTGGAGAGAAATAGTCTGAAATACAGACACAGTGGTAAAGGAGAAATGTAGAGGACGATTGTGACTCGATCAAGCTCACTGTATGGGCGAAACGTCGTGAACAAAACATCGCATTATACTGCATTTACTAAATGTCTTATATTTACAGTCTGCAAGAGAAATAACAGTAACATGATAAAACATAACTGAAGCAATTCCTAATTACAAGTGTTGGGGCAGGTGTGTCAGAAGATGAGTAACAAGTGTTGGGGCAGGTGTGTCAGAAGAGAGTAACAAGTCTTGGGGCAGGTGTGTCAGAAGATGAGTAACAAGTCTTGGGGCAGGTGTGTCAGAAGATGAGTAACAAGTGTTGGGGCAGGTGTGTCAGAAGATGAGTAACAAGTGATGGGGCAGGTGTGTCAGAAGATGAGTAACAAGTCTTGGGGCAGGTGTGTCAGAAGATGAGTAACCCACAAATTAAAATTATTCCATCTTTAACACGAATCATATAAAAACAACCACACAAAACGTCTTTTGACCTGCACACCTATTAAGGTAAGCAACTAACAATCTATGAAGGTAAGCAACTAACAATCTATGAAGGTAAGCAACTAACAATCTATGAAGGTAAGCAACTAACAATCTATGAAGGTAGGCAACTAACAATCTATAAAGGTAAGCAACTAACAATCTATTAAGGTAAGCAACTAACAATCTATGAATGTAAGAAACTAACAATCAAAGTAAGCAACTAACAATCTATCAAGGTAAGCAACTAAGAATCTATCAAGGTAAGTAACTAACAATCTATCAAGGTAAGCAACTAACAATTTATCAAGGTAAGCAACTAACAATTTATCAAGGTAAGTAACTAACAATCTATCAAGGTAAGCAACTAACAATCTATCAAGGTAAGCAACTAACAATCTATCAAGGTAAGCAACTAACAATCTATCAAGATAAGCAACTAACAATTTATCAAGGTAACTAACAATCTATCAAGGTAAGCAACTAACAATCTATCAAGGCGAGCAACAATCTATCAAGGTAAGCAACTAACAATCTATTAAGGTAAGCAACTAACAATCTATCAAGGCGAGCAACTAACAATCTATCAAGGTAAGCAACTAATAATCTATCAAGATAAGCAACTAACAATCTATCAAGGTAAGCAACTAACAATCTATTAAGGTAAGCAACTAACAATCTATCAAGGCGAGCAACTAACAATCTATCAAGGTAAGCAACTAATAATCTATCAAGGTAAGCAACTAACAATCTATCAAGGCGAGCAACTAACAATCTATCAAGGTAAGTGACTAACAATCTATCAAGGTGACCAACTAACGTAAGTTCATTACTACTGGCTTAAGCCGGTGGGAGAATTGGACGTGCCTCGCATGGGCCAGTAGGCCTGCTGCAATGTTCTTTCTTATATTCTTCTTAATATGCTGAAGCAAATTCCTTTCTGGGGCAGAGTCCACGCAATGGACATAGGTCGCAGACACAAGACAATGCTAAGAAATTCTAAGTGCTGAAAATGATGCTGTGTTAGTGGAGACAGAGTAACTGCTCACGTCCTTCCCAGTGGCAGCACATCGCCAGCTGCTGACCTCTGAATAAGTGTGGTGGTGGTGGAAGGGTGCACCTGACATTTACCCAAATTATTACTGTGCTCACTGCTCAAGTAGACATTGAAAAGCAGTACCAAGGACATCTACTCAATATAATTTACCAAACCTCTCAAACAATACTATAAAAATGGTAAAAAAAATTTTTTACAACAGAAGGCCTGGAAATTCTCTCGGCTATTGAAATAATAGATACGACTTATTGTAAGAACTACTATCTTAACAGAAAACAATAATTATATACTAAACAAACAGACAAAAGCCAAATAATGTACTGATGTATGTTACATCCTTCTTCTTATCCGCCTCCTCCTCCTCTCTCCCCTCCTGCTTCCTCTTCCTTCCCCTCCTATTCCTTACCTTTCTCGACCACTCTTATTACATCTATGTCTACCCTCTACTGTGTTGCTGCCCTTTCTTCCTCCTCTTCCTGCTCCTCCTCTTCCTTTTCCTCCTACTGTACCCACATTTCTTCCTGCTCCACCCTCTCCCTTTCCACCTCCTAATCCTCGTCCCCCCCGCCCTCTTATTTCTCATGCACCTCTCCTCTCAAAATTTCCCTCCACCTCTCCTCTCAAAATTTCTCTCCCCTCTCTCCCTCCTCCTCCCCTTTATTTCGCTTCATACATCTCCTGGCATATTTACTCTTAGTCTCATTCCCTTCCGTTCTCATCATTTTTCCTTTACACTGCTCTTGGTGTGTTGACTCTTCCTCTCTTCTATCAGAATGAACCTCAAATTGGCAATAAAAGAAGTAGCCTCCCTTCAACCACCTCAGGGGGGCCCAGGAGCTACGATTCGATCCCTGGAAACATAAGCCAGTACATCACTCTCCCGCAACACGCAAATAACCTCTCCAGTCTCCACCACAATCGCCTGTCTCTCTCTTCCCCCACCAGAACCACCTGTCTCTCTCTTCCCCCACCAGAACCACCTCTTTCTTCCCCCAACAGGACCACCTGTCTCCCTCTTCCCCCCACCAGAACCACCTGTCTCTCTCTTTCCTAACCACAACCACCTGTCTCTCTCTCTTCCCCCCACCATAACCACCTGTCTCTCTCTTCCCCCAACACAACCACCTGCCTCCCTCGATCAGTTTCCCCACAACCACCTGCAAACCGAACTTGCAAAAAATTCTCCCAAAATTCCCCCCAAAAATTCTTACATATTCGAACAAAATTTAAGAAATTTCCGTTCGCAAAAATCGGCACGTAAATTCGCGCATTTTCTTATAATCATGACGCAAAATTTCTCAGAAAACGTTCACAAATTTCTCGGAAATTGAAGAGATTTGTAAAAATTCCCAAGAAATTCGTAGAGATTCTCATGAAATTTATAGAAATTCTTCGAAAATTCATAAAAATTCTCAGAAAATTAGTAGAAGGAATCAGCTAATACAATCTGCAAACAAAAACATTCAGTAATAATAATAATAATAATAATAATAATAATAATAATAATAATAATAATAATTAATAATTAATAATAATAACTGACAATATTATAATAATAATAATTATAATTATTATTATTATAACATTGGGAATGTACCGAATCTGAAGCTCTCATGCAGTGCCTAGGAATGGAAGGTAATTAGGGATGATGCGAGATAGGAAACGGTAACTCTAATTTCTTGGCTCAACAATCTTGAAGGTTAATTTGGCTGTGCTTACACAAGTTTCAGAGCAAACCCTACGCCATGTTTTTTTTTCCCCCTCCTGCCTGGCTGTCTTCATAAAGCTGGCAATAATACCAACACTGATAACGGCAGTAATCTTTCACTGAATTACGAAACTCTGGAGCCGCGGCCGCCGGCCGGAGACTACAACCACCGCAGATAAATTGACCAGTTATCGCAAAATTGGTTAATTCATCAGGGCTCATTGCCACA
The DNA here is from genome assembly GCF_038502225.1 of Cherax quadricarinatus. Lineage (NCBI taxonomy): Eukaryota > Metazoa > Arthropoda > Malacostraca > Decapoda > Parastacidae > Cherax > Cherax quadricarinatus. The sequence continues at coordinate 21,891,809 of NC_091307.1, read as the reverse complement.
TAAACCAAAGCACTCCACTTTTAATGGCTCTCCTACGCTCGTAAACCGTGCCTTGGACAAATATGAAATATGGCTATCGGGTGCCCATTACTGCCCGGGTCCTTGTTGTGGCGCGCGAGGCCCTGTTTGCTTTAGAGGCGAGGCTGATGGCCCACAAACACAAGCTTATCGCAACAGGAGGTGGCGGGTGGGGCTCCAGTCTCTTTCTCTATCACACATCTGCATTACCCTTCTAGAATTCTTTTACCCTTGTGCATGACTTTTTACATTTTCGACCCTCGACCCCCGCTCCATCTGCTTCAAGAGTTTCAACCGCCAGGATTAATAAGCACTGACTTTTGCGACACACACATTTCTTCTAATTATGCATTATGTACCTTTTATACCTGTGACCTCTCCATCCAGATACCATGAAATGCTCTGCTTAACCAGGAGCTCCTATATAGTGTCACTGATGTCAGCTAGGTCTGTATAAGTTGTAACATGTACTTGTAGAAATAAATATTATTATTATTATTATTACTCTTTCACACTCCTCTCGCCCCCGACTCATGACAAGAACGGTGGCCACTGAGGGAACTCTAGTCCGTATCCGTGCCCAGGAGAGAGGGAGGGTCGAGGGCTTACTCACTCCATGTCTGGATTACTTCTTTGTCCATTGTTTGCGTCTTATCAGCCATAGTCTAAACACAACAACTGTGAACTCTGGGTTCTACACATACTTGTGGTCAGGGTTACAGTCTTCATCTATGGTGTATCCGTGATGTTGCTTCCTTTTCGATTACGTCTTTAATTATCGTTGACTAAACATAATGTAGAGACGTGAATGGGAGCTGTGACACACCTTATCTGCCAGACTGGTTATCCCTTAGTTACTGCTACCAGCTGCTGCTACCAGCTGCTGCTACCAGCTGCTACTACCAGCTGTTAATACAATCTGTTGCTACTACCATCACTATGATGCAACGCAACAGCTAAGAGTTCTACATCTATTGTTTACTTATTGATGATTCCTTGGATTATCGCCCCCGCGGCTTGATCTGCGGTCCGGCCCTGCGCCAGCCCTTCCCACTGATTGCCTGGTCAATCAGGCTGTTGCTGTTGGCGGTCCGCCGGGTCATATCTTCATAACACCCTGGTTCATTTGACACACAGCTCAAGTAGTGATCTAGTTTCTTCTTAAAGATTTCTACACTAGTCCCAAAAATATTTCTCACATCTGCTGGTAGGCTGAAAAGTCTAGGCTAACAGGTGTTGATCTCAGTAGTAGTAACCAGTTAAGATGTAAAGAATGCTCAACGAACAGATCCCATGTGGTCTGGTGTGATTCGATTCCTGCTCCAGGAAGATCTTATTCTGACTGTGAAGCCACCAGCACCCATCAGTGACTTTGTCCTGAACCAAGAATTACTGTATCGAACAGCCGAGTTGGGTACTCCTAGCAGAAGAGTATACCAGTTAGTAATTCCACAGTCACTAGTGAATGTAGCCTTACTGCTAGTTCACGATGTACCAGGTGTTGCACACCCTGGTATGGATCGTTCAGTAAAACAAGCCAGATTGAAATACTTTTGGCCTCGTATGGCAACTGATATTTCTGAGTATGTTAAGAAATGTAGTGTCTGCATGCAACATAAAGGTAATGCTAATGGTCCTAATCCAATCCAAGTATATCCAACTACTAGCGAACCGTGGGAAAGAGTTGCGCTAGATTTGTTAACTAATTTCCAATGTTCCCTCCAAGGCAACAAACATCTGTGTGTTATGGTAGACCATTTCACCAGATATTGTGAGTTAGTTCATATTGCAGATAAGACTGCAGAGACAGTAGCTAAAGCGTTTAAAGAACGCATTATCTGCAGGCATACCACCCCTAAGACCCTAGTAACAGATAATGGAGGTGAATTCTGTAATGAGATTCTTGAAAATTTGTGCACCTTGTACAAGATCTCTAAATCCACCATTGTTCCTCATCATCCTGCCAGCAATGGGTTAGCGGAACGAACCAATAAGAAAGTACTTGATGTCTTGAGAGCCACTATCAATCCCAACAGTGAAACTTGGGATGAAGTTATACCTGATGTGCAGTGTGCTATAAATTCTGCTTACAATGTTTCTATAGGTGACACTCCACATTATGCATTGTACGGTGTAGATAAACGTTTGCCTTATGAGTTGTTATATTCTAATCCGAAACCAAATTACAACCCTGATGATTTCATAGCAACTCGTACCAGCTTAGCTCAAAGTGTTTTTAGAAGAATCCGTGAAACACTTCATAAATCAACAGCAGAATTTACAAGAGTCGCAAACACTCGAGCAAAGCCATCCAAAATCAAAGTAGGTTCGAGAGTTATGCTGATTAACTTTAACAAAACGTCTGCAATGCCAAAGCTTGATCAAAAGTTTGTTGGTCCTTATCGAGTAGTTGAACATATCACTGGTAATAAGTATAAGGTTAGAGAGATTAGTACTGGTCAGTATAAAGAATCGCATTTAGATCATATGAAGTTAGTATGTGATGATAATGATGTTCCAACCCAGACTAATGTGACAGACTCTAACAATCCTCCTGATCCTGTACTCTCTTCCTCTGATACTCAGTCAGACGATCAACCTGAATGTCGTTATTCCCTACGTACACGACAGGTATTGAGAAATCCTCAAGTATCATTTGTAACATCCAATTCAGAATTGCCTCAAATACAGCATGAGTTAGCCAATGCAACAGAGTTTGATCCTCCCAGAGATGACATCCATTCTGCATATGTCAATCTTACCCTAGCAGAGTTGGGGTTAAATGTAAATAACCTGTATAGATGAATAATTACAGTATCAACTTATCAGTATTCAAGAATTTTTTTTTTGTGTTCATGTTCTCTCCGCATTCTGAGAGTTAACAGTCTAGATTTGAGTGCACCGAATCTGTCTTTCTGTTAAACACTCTTTCTTTGTATATATTCCTTCCTCAGAATCCGTAGATCACATGAATACAGATCGATCGATCAAATTTTTTTATCACTTATTGTGTAATCCCAACGTTGAGTTTCTTCGATGAGTTGTGCTATATTATACCTTGTATTGCATTACAGTTTCAGTTACGTAAGCTTCCATTCCAATGTTCTACTTATGTATGTTATAATGTTTAATTGTTGTGTACTTTGACATTGTATAGAATCAGCCCAAGCCGTACACCTGCCATCTCTAGTTTGTATTAGTTGTATGTCGGGACGACATACGTTAGCGTCGCCGAGCTCTCAGTAGTAGTAACCAGTTACCAGTAACCAGTGTACCAGTAGTTGACTCACTACCAACCGTCTCTGCCTGAGTCACTGTCTATTCATATTGTGCTGACCACAGCAGTGTTCAAAGACCCCCTCACATATGGGTACTGTGGGCGGCCAGTCAGTTATACGAGAGTGAGCGAGAGAGGCAGGATCGGCTGTGGCGCCCTTCCACATACTTCAGTTACAATATACGTACTTCCAGCCTATGTGAGTATTTTTACCCAATCCACGTGTTCGAACTCCCACATGATATTGATATAGTGCTCTCATATTGTGTCAGAGACTCCTTTTATTGCCACAGTCTGTTTCAGACTTCCTCCCATATCTCTCACTCCAGTATGTGGTTATGATAGCGTGTAAATTATGGATCAGGCCGTCCAGTATCTTCTGTTTACATATTATCAATAACTCACTCTCGCCTTCTTCCCAGTGTTTTGTGACGTTCCCATTAGTCTTAAATGCTTTAATGGAGTCATGTGGGCAGAAAATGCTCTATTTTTTTCAGCTCTATCTCGCCTGCTCTGAACGACGCCGTCAACATCGAGTAGTACTCTAAGCGAGAGAGCACTAGTGATTTCAATAGTGTTAGTAGTGACAATATTTCTATTGACATTTTCCTAGCCTTTGCAGCATTGACTGTGTTCTCTAAACGATAAGTCAGCTGGGACTGTACCTCGATATCTTTTACCTGCTCTTTTTGCCCTATAGGGTGACCTTCCTGGGTCTTATAGCTGTATAGAGTAACCTTCTTGGGTCTTATAGCTCTATTGGGTGACCTTCCTGGGTCTTATAGCTCTATTAGGTAACCTTCCTGGGTCTTATAGCTCTATAGGGTGACCTTCCTGGGTCTTATAGCTCTATAGGGTGACCTTCTTGGGTCTTATAGCTCTACAGGGTGTCCTTCCTGGGTCTTACAGCTCTACAGGGTGACCTTCTGGGTCTTACAGCTGTACTGGGTGACCTTCTGGGTCTTACAGCTGTACTGGGTGACCTTCCTGGATCTTATAGCTGTACTGGGTGACCTTCCTGGGTCTTACAGCTGTACTGGGTGACCTTCCTGGATCTTACAGCTGTACTGGGTGACCTTCATGGGTCTTACAGATGTACTGGGTGACCTTCACGGGTCTTACAGCTGTACTGGGTGACCTTCCTGGGTCTTACAGCTGTACTGGGTGACCTTCCTGGATCTTACAGCTGTACTGGGTGACCTTCCTGGGTCTTACAGCTGTACTGGGTGACCTTTCTGGGTCTTACAGCTGTACTGGGTGACCTTCCTGGGTCTTACAGCTGTACTGGGTGACCTTCCTGGATCTTACAGCTGTACTGGGTGACCTTCCTGGGTCTTACAGCTGTACTGGGTGACCTTCCTGGGTCTTACAGCTGTACTGGGTGACCTTCCTGGCTTTTATATATCGTTTTCCTTTCAAGTTCTTAATTTTCCCAATATCAGAGCAACTGGAACTTGTCTCTGTTAAATATCATGTTACTTTTTTCCCGGAAAATTTCGCTTATATCCTCTTATAGTTTTCAGTGACTTACCTGAGGAAACGTCCATTATAATTTTTGTGTCATATACAAAAGCTGAGACCAAACTGATTTATATTTTTATTTATGTCTTATGAGAATGAGAAACAAAAAAGATGTACTCACCTAGTTGTACTCACCTAGTTGAGGTTGCGGGGGTCGAGTCCGAGCTCCTGGCCCCGCCTCTTCACTGGTCGCTACTAGCTCACTCTCCCTGAGCCGTGAGCTTTATCATACCTCTGCTTAAAGCTATGTATGGATCCTGCCTCTACTACATCGCTTCCCAAACTATTCCACTTACTGACTACTCTGTGGCTGAAGAAATACTTCCTAACATCCCTGTGATTCATCTGTGTCTTCAACTTCCAACTGTGTCCCCTTGTTGCTGTGTCCAATCTCTGGAACATCCTGTCTTTGTCCACCTTGTCAATTCCTCTCAGTATTTTGTATGTCGTTATCATGTCCCCCCTATCTCTCCTGTCCTCCAGTGTCGTCAGGTTGATTTCCCTTAACCTCTCCTCGTAGGACATACCTCTTAGCTCTGGGACTAGTCTTGTTGCAAACCTTTGCACTTTCTCTAGTTTCTTCACGTGCTTGGCTAGGTGTGGGTTCCAAACTGGTGCCGCATACTCCAATATGGGCCTAACGTACACGGTGTACAGGGTCCTGAATGATTCCTTATTAAGATGTCGGAATGCTGTTCTGAGGTTTGCTAGGCGCCCATATGCTGCAGCAGTTATTTGGTTGATGTGCGCTTCAGGAGATGTGCCTGGTGTTATACTCACCCCAAGATCTTTTTTCTTGAGTGAGGTTTGTAGTCTCTGACCCCCTAGACTGTACTCCGTCTGCGGCCTTCTTTGCCCTTCCCCAATCTTCATGACTTTGCACTTGGTGGGATTGAACTCCAGGAGCCAATTGCTGGACCAGGTCTGCAGCCTGTCCAGATCCCTTTGTAGTTCTGCCTGGTCTTCGATCGAGTGAATTCTTCTCATCAACTTCACGTCATCTGCAAACAGGGACACCTCAGAGTCTATTCCTTCCGTCATGTCGTTCACAAATACCAGAAACAGCACTGGTCCTAGGACTGACTGTGTGTGTGTGTGTGTGTGTGTGTGTGTGTGTGTGTGTGTGTGTGTGTGTGTGTGTGTGTGTGTGTGTGTTTACCTACTAGGTAGGCATGTAATCACACAGGAAATTGAATCCTCTGTAGCACTGTTTGCGGATATTATGAAATTAATGAGGAAGATAACCGGAGAGGACATGGAGAAGCTCCAAGATGAATTGAATGAGCTACAAACGATCAAGAGGGCGGTTATTACAGCCCAATCCTGATAAGTGAGAAGTAATAAGCGAGGGGAATGCAAGGAGAGAGAGGTGGAAGGACGCATTCCGCCAAACATATCACTTATATATATATATATATATATATATATATATATATATATATATATATATATATATATATATATATATATATATATATATGTAAACAACCACAGGGAGAGTTGAATAGTAGCTCTAGGCTTTTCGTGTTGCAATTAACACATCAGGAGCTTGCAAAGTTGCAAATTCGTTCCGAGTAACACTTTGCTAAATCTTAGCAAAGTATTACTCGGAACGAAATAATTGCTAATTTTCAGTGGTTAGATACGATTTGTTAATTATTTATTAGTAGGCAATGAATTTGTTTTTCAGCTTATTCTTGGAGAGAGAGAGAGAAAGAGAAAGAGAGAAAGAGAGAGAGAGAGAGAGAGAGAGAGAGAGAGAGAGAGAGAGAGAGAGAGAGAGAGAGAGAGAGAGAGAGAGAGAGAGAGAGAGAGAGAGAGAGAGGTGATGTAGGTAAATGTGTAAGCCCAGTCAGTGACTTAAACATTGGCCTGGAGTTTTACGAGTCACTTCCCGTGAGCTCGATCCCCACCCGTTCCGTGGTTTGTTTGCAATCGTGTAATTGCGATGACGGTTCTGAGGGGACTTGAGCTACAGTTCGTCACACCCATGCTGGCGAAGATTCGTCTGTAAAAACTTGCATTTGTGGTTACAGTGGTGGCCCATTCTAACCTTCCTATGATGTATAAATATACCTAGTTGGATGAATCTTATTGAAGCCAGCTGGCCCAGTGGCTTACGCACTGGCCTGGAGTTTTACGACTTACTTGCCGCGAGTTCGAACCCCACCCGTACCATGGGTTGTAAATAAAGCTAGGAATTCTAAACCAAACTTTGTAAAACCCTGTGTAAGAGAGAGAGAGAGAGAGAGAGAGAGAGAGAGAGAGAGAGAGAGAGAGAGAGAGAGAGAGAGAGAGAGAGAGAGAGAGAGACCGAGCTGTCAGTCGTGACTGACAGCTGCATACAGCAAAAGGTGGAACCTCTGTTTATTTCTTTTACTGTCTAACAAATGGTTGCATCGCGTGATGGAGGCGCGTGAACCAGGGGAGGATTATGCCAGAAAAGGTATGCAAGGTAATCAAGGTAATTATCCTTCCTAATTACAACAAAGGCTGCTGGTCTGGATATTACCCTCCCCCCACCAGCGCCGATGTTCCCTGCTGTCCTAAGGAGGGAAAGGTAACAAACTTATATCAGTGAACCAATCATCTATTTTACCCGAGGGCAGAGAGAGAGAGAGAGAGAGAGAGAGAGAGAGAGAGAGAGAGAGAGAGAGAGAGAGAGAGAGAGAGAGAGAGAGAGAGAGAGAGTTGAAAAATTCACTCTAGTAAATCTGATTAGATTTCGCTCAGAAAAAAATCTGCATTTCAACACAATCAGAAAAAAATCGAGCCACTGAAAGCTCTTTTGCTTTTCAGAATAAAACTAAAACCCACTTCACAATGAGCATCAACTTCGCATTTCAATAAACCCTGTTCTAGTTACCTGTTCTCTCTAGGATGGAATATTAATGTACACTAACGGACCATTTTAAACGCCTATATTACTGCGAACGTCTGAAACCCTCTGAACGTCCCAGGAACGTAGGCTTGAAAGATGCGTCATAATTTCCTCTTGGGAAAATCTGGAGGAATCTTTCCCGAAAGCAGACGGTGCAAAATCACCTCAGTGAAGAACATGGGAGTAATGAGTACATTAAAGATATAATAAGCGTAATGGGACCAAGACTTCTCAACAACCAGGGTTCTGTTGGCAGAACCCTGGCTGTCTTTAAGAGAAAATATTATGAGCCGAAGTTTGTTCTTGATCAACCAGACTTTGGTGCCCGGGTTAGACTTCGTGCGGGTACCAGGATACCCGAATCATGTTTTCGGGGGTCAAAGCCCCCGCGGCCCGGTCCAAGGCGAGGCCTCGTGTAGGATCGAACTCTGATCAACTAGGCTGTTACTGCTGGCAGCGCACAGTCTATCGCACGGCTGATCAGGCACTGATTTGAGGAACTTGTCCAGCTCCCTCTTGAAGACAGCCAGAGATTTGTTGGCAATTCCCCTTATGCACAGAGGGAGGAAGTGAAGAGTCGAGGACCTCTGACACTCAACGACTTCTGTCTTAGTGTACTCGTCGAGCCCTTACATTTTAGTGAAGGTACTCTGCATTAGCAACCTGGTTAATCAGGCCATCTCAACTAAGAGGCCTGGCCATGTCAACCAAGAGGCCTGGCCATCTCAACCAAGAGGCCTGGACATCTCAATCAAGAGGCCTGACCATCTCAACCAAGTGGCCTGGCCATCTCAACCAAGAGGCCTGGCCATCTCAACCAAGAGGCCTGGCCATCTCAACCAAGAGGCCTGGCCATCTCAACCAAGAGGCCTGGCCATCTCAAACCAAGGGGCCTGACCATCTCAACCAAGATATCGTGGGGGTTCTTTGGAGATAGATGGATGTAGATAAACACACTTGTGGATGGTAACACTATATATTGTCAGACTGTGATAAGGGAGCCCAACCTGCCGTGCGTTGCCTGGTAGACCTATGCGTGGACTGAGGAAGTTACAGAGGTACTCGCGAACACATGCGCATCACGTGACGTCACACAAACTGGTCTCTAGGCCTAGTAAGGGATCACATATGTAAAACATATGGATGGTACTATGATACTCAGATAAGCTATACAACACATGTAAGGGGGATCAGCAACTATGCTGACAAAGAGGCCTGACCATCTCAACCAAAAGGCCTGACCATCTCAACCAAGAGGCCTCGCCATCTCAACCAAGAGGCCTGGTCATCTCAACCAAGAGGTCTGACCATCTCAACCAAGAGGCCTGGCCATCTCAACCAAGAGGCCTGGCCATCTCAACCAAGAGGCCTGGCCATCTCAACCAAGAGGCCTGGCCATCTCAACCAAGAGGCCTGGCCATCTCAACCAAGAGGCCTGGCCATCTCAACCAAGAGGCCTGGCCATCTCAACCAAGAGGCCTAGCCTGAGACTGATCTGCTGGGGCGGTGAACCAGATGTTGCTTTAAGGTAATTCTCAGAACATGCCTGAAGGATGGATAGCTGAAGCAGGTTTTGTTGAATCAAAGCCCCTGCTGCCCGGTCCCAGACCAGGCTTCCCGGTTGATCAGCGTAGTTTCGCGACAGATTTCGGCCTCAGTGAGTCAGAGACTGCGACTGCAAGTCATTACTTCACTAGTAACTGTAGTGTCCAGCAGTCTAGTCGTGTTAGGTTCAGAAGACAGTCGGTGAGTTTGTTGTGACTTCTAACGGTCAGATCGTGAGAGGTTGGGGCCTCCAGCAGTCAGTTCATGAAAGGCTGTGACCTCCAGCAGCAAGTTCGTGAAAGGCTGTGACCTCCAGCAAGTTCGTGAAAGGCTGTGACCTCCAGCAGCAAGTTCGTGAGAGGCTGTGACCTCCAGCAGCAAGTTCGTGAGAGGCTGTGACCTCCAACAGTAAGTTCGTGAGAGGCTGCAGCGTCCTTGAGTCAGTTCGTGAGAAATTAAGAGCTGTGGTGGATTTGTTTGGTCTTTAGCGGCTCATTAGGGAGTCGAGCCATCTGTGGCTGGTGGGGAGTCTTCTCTGGGTGAATTATAGTCCGCTGGGCTCATTATAGACTCAAGGATGACCCAATAAAAATGATGAGACGGTCGGATGATCTCAGTGAGGAGAGACGCTAACCATGCAGGGGAAAAAATAAGAGTAGGGAAAAGATGGGCTCGGGGGGTAAAAATGTGAGAAGGGAAAGATGATTTCGAGTAAAAACATAAATAGGAGAAAGGAAAGATGGTGTCTGGGAAAAAAAGTGAGAAGGAAAAAGATAATCTCGAGTATAAAAAATAGGAGAAAAAAAAAGACGGCTTCTAGGAAAAAATTATGAAGAGAAAGATGATACCTAGTAAAAATAAAAATAGGAGAAAGGAAAGATGGTCTCTGGAGGGGAAAAAATGTGAGAAGAGAAGAGGGGGCTCTCTACTCTTTACTTTTTGTCGCTGTATTCACGAAAAGAAGAGGCGAGGTCTTCTTAATTTATCCCACAATAACAAAGTGTGGGAGGTGTGAGGGTAAGTGTGCTTGCGTCTCTGTGTTTATACGGGCTGGCGCCTCTCGTTATAAGTGGGTCTTTCTTTGCCAAAGTTTTTAAGTAATTACTGTCCGGGCATGCAACACACTTTGTCACACACTCTTGCTGCCTCTCACTCTCTCTCTCTCTCTCTCTCTCATACACTCTCACTCACACCCTCACACTCATTCTTGCTGTATATCGTATCCTGTGATTAATCTCACACTCACTTTCTTACCCTCTCACCCTTGGCGTCCTCACACTCGTGTACTCATTCTTACAGCCTCTCAAATTCCCCCTCACCCTTACACCCTCACTCTCTCACCATCATACTCATATTCGCAGCCTCCCTCACCTTCATCCTCTCCGCCAGCACCATAATATCAAGTGAAGGTGCTTCATGACAGACCAAATTACCCGGGAGAAGACATTTCCCCAGATACTTTTCATCTCTTCCAGATGTTCCCTCTTTTCTGATGTCCTCCCCGTAAGCTTCCCTGATGTCTCATTCTAAGCTTCCCTGATGTCCCATCCTAAACCTCCATGATGTCCTCTCGTTAGTTTCCCCTGATGTCCTCTCGCAAGCTTCCTTGATGTCCCATCCTAAGCTTCCTCTGACGTCCCATCCTAAGCTTCCCTGATGTCCCATCCTAAGTTTCCCTGATGTTCCCTCGTAAGCTTCCCTGATGTCCCATCCTAAGCTTCCCTGATGTCCCCTCGTGAGTTCCTCTGATGTCCCTTCGTTAGCTTTCCTGACATCTCTTTTTTCTGTCTCATTGTAAGCTTTCCTTATGTCCATTCTTAAGCTTCCCCGATGCCTCTTCTTAAAGCTCCCAGATGTCCCTCCATCCGTAATGGCTGCTCGTAAGCTTTCCCAATGTCTGACTAGTGTCTTTGATGCAGCAATGGTGTTCCTGGTGTCCCCTCATCACAGTCCTTGATATCCGAACCTGAGCGTCCCCCATATCCACACGTCACTCCTTTGATGTCTCTCCCCCGTGAGCCTCCCTGATATCCTCTCTTCAGCCTTCCTGATGTCCCTCATGACAGGCCTCTGATCATCTACACCATCTCCCCGACACTACCCATAACATTGTTTCCTAGCAATGGAAGACAAGCAAAACCCCGACAAAACATTTCCTCAAGTGTTGTTTTAGTATATCACAGCAGGTCTGCAAAAAGAGCAACTTCAACTCTAAGAGACTGGAGCCAAAGAATAATAATCAGCAAAGTAAAATAATATACCTCCACCTTAATATCTATTGGTGGTTCCTAGGACCATCGCTCCCTGCAGCCCAGTTTCCGATAACGCCTCCTAAATTGGAAAGGAAGCATTACTTGAATAGCAACTACTCAAATGTAAGTAAATATAAGTGCATATCCAATATAAACAGAACTATAAGACTACCTACTATATCTGATACACAGGAGATCAGAATAAATGACCAGTTATGCCTGGTCATGGACCAGGTAGCGCTGATGTTGACTCTCGAAACAACTTCCAGGTGTACTCCAGGTATGCTGCCAGAGACTAAGGCATTGAAAAGCATATCGTTTCACATTTTTATGACTAGTAGCATCTTCAAGGATGCTGGTGTCTACCAACTTACTACTTATGTTTTCACAAGCATACGACTGGACGGTGGGACCTCACTGGATGATGATGTCTACCAACTTACAACGTGTAAAGTTACTGTGATGCCACGTACTCTTCTCAATACTCCATCATTCTCTTCTCTGACAGACAGCGATACAAATCACAGCCGTAACAGCCTGTGCAGACGATCCTAAAATTTGTACGAGAGTAGCGTACGTCCAGGACGCTGTTGGCAAGCAACACCATACAAATAAAGCCTTCAAGTGGTCTACCAGGCTTTTTATAACCCCCACGGGTTTATCTCTTCTACTAGAAAATGACAGACTGAATTATAAGAGCTTTCCAAGCAAGAGAAGGAACGCCAATGATCGTAATTTCAGGTCAATGATGAACCCACACCTTGAATATTATTCTGTATACACAACATCATTCAAGGTACGAGAGATAACAAAGCTTTAAAACATACAAATGGGAAGTATTGGAAAGTCAGGTCCCAGAACTACACACAACCGCTGGTCTCTTCCTCATCCATAACAGGATCTATGATTTTGTTAACTCTCCTTCTCCCTACAACCCTTTTCTACTGGCTGCCCTATCCGTCTCATTCCAATAATCACTTTTCCCCTATCCTCTTCTGTTTCTAAAGCCACGTTCTCTTCTGTCCTCTTCTGTTACTCTCTACATCCACCTCTCTTCTATCTTCCTCTGCCTCTCTCTCTACATCCACCGCTCTTCAACCCTCGTCTGTCAGTCGTCTCACAGCGGCAACACGCGGGGCACGCGGCGATACACCGACCACACGCTAAGCTATGGCTTCCACAGCTCAAGTCGGGCGAGCATAAAAATAAAAAAAAAATCTTGAATTTCTGAAACTTTACTCTCTTGCAAACCCAACTGAGCATCGCCATGCAACTTTGCTTATAGCTCTTGTTAAACACACCCAAGTGAAGCCGAGTTCAGTCAAGCATATTTTTTTAAAATCTTCGTTAAGCGTTTTAATGATGCCGGAACGTTATTCTTTTTACCTCCCCTCCCCCCCCTGTCAGTGGTGGTGGTAGCTTTACCGTCCTGTTCCTTCCCTCTGTCAGTGATGGTTGTAGTTTTACCGTCCTGGTCCTTCCCTCTGTCAGTGATGGTTGTAGTTTTACCGTCCTGTTCCTTCCCTCTGTCAGTGATGGTTGTAGTTTTACCGTCCTGGTCCTTCCCTCTGTCAGTGATGGTTGTAGTTTTACCGTCCTGTTCCTTCCCTCTGTCAGTGATGGTTGTAGTTTTACCGTCCTGTTCCTTCCCTCTGTCAGTGATGGTTGTAGTTTTACCGTCCTGTTCCTTCCCTCTGTCAGTGATGGTTGTAGTTTTACCGTCCTGTTCCTTCCCTCTGTCAGTGATGGTTGTAGTTTTACCGTCCTGTTCCTTCCCTCTGTCAGTGATGGTTGTAGTTTTACCGTCCTGTTCCTTCCCTCTGTCAGTGATGGTTGTAGTTTTACCGTCCTGTTCCTTCCCTCTGTCAGTGATGGTTGTAGTTTTACCGTCCTGTTCCTTCCCTCTGTCAGTGATGGTTGTAGTTTTACCGTCCTGTTCCTTCCCTCTGTCAGTGATGGTTGTAGTTTTACCGTCCTGTTCCTTCCCTCTGTCAGTGATGGTTGTAGTTTTACCGTCCTGGTCCTTCCCTCTGTCAGTGATGGTTGTAGTTTTACCGTCCTGTTCCTTCCCTCTGTCAGTGATGGTTGTAGTTTTACCGTCCTGGTCCTTCCCTCTGTCAGTGATGGTTGTAGTTTTACCGTCCTGTTCCTTCCCTCTGTCAGTGATGGTTGTAGTTTTACCGTCCTGGTCCTTCCCTCTGTCAGTGATGGTTGTAGTTTTACCGTCCTGTTCCTTCCCTCTGTCAGTGATGGTTGTAGTTTTACCGTCCTGGTCCTTCCCTCTGTCAGTGATGGTTGTAGTTTTACCGTCCTGTTCCTTCCCTCTGTCAGTGATGGTTGTAGTTTTACCGTCCTGGTCCTTCCCTCTGTCAGTGATGGTTGTAGTTTTACCGTCCTGTTCCTTCCCTCTGTCAGTGATGGTTGTAGTTTTACCGTCCTGGTCCTTCCCTCTGTCAGTGATGGTTGTAGTTTTACCGTCCTGGTCCTTCCCTCTGTCAGTGATGGTTGTAGTTTTACCGTCCTGGTCCTTCCCTCTGTCAGTGATGGTGGTACTCTTACCGTCCCGGTTCTTTCCTACCTTCCCCTGTCAATACTTACGATGTATTCTGTGTTTTACCTCCCCCGCCAATATTTATGCTTCATACTCCCCTTACCCCCGCGTAGGTAGGCAGACCCTGGCAAGAACACTTCCTCAACTCTTATTTCTTCTCCATAACTATCTTTTTTTTTATATTTTCTTACACGACTCGTATTTCCACTTAAATTCTCTCTTTCTCTTTCTCAGCTACACAATCTCTTTTTTCCCCTCGCGTACTTAGCAGTATTCTTTCTACACTATGGCATTTAACTATCGTCTCATCTGTCTGTGCCTCTCTCTCCTTCCTTCCCTCCCTCCCCCCCTCTCTCTCTCCATTAAATCCTTTCATCTCTCGATTTTGGTCATATCCCACTTAATCTCCTCCTCCTCTATCCCGTTCTCTCTTTCCTCCCGTCTGATCCAGTTTCCCTCTTTTTTTTTTTTGTCTCCTTCGCTTCCTCATCTCTGTATACGTGTGTAACTATTTCACTCTCGCACTCAGCTTGCACCATGTCCTTGCATTCTCTTCCAGCTCCTCCTTTACCACTTCTCTTCTATCTACCACTTGTCTTCCATTGAAGGTTCTCTACCACTGCACTTCGTTAGTAACACTAACGAAGAGAAGCGGTAGTAACGTTTTCAGTGTTCAGATTGTATTCATGTGTAGTCCACATCTGCATTAGTAGTAGTAGTAGTAGTAGTGCTAGTAGTAGTAGTAGTTGTAGCAGCAGTTTTTGTAGTAGTAGTAGCAGTAGTTGTAGCAGTAGCAGTTGTAACAGTAGCAGTTTTAGCAGCAGTAGTAGTAGCATTAGTTGTGGTGTTAGCTGCAATAGTAGTTTTAGTAGGAGTAGTAGTAACAGTAGTTTCAATAATAGTGATAGTAATTAAGTTGAGGTAGTTAAGGTTATTACTGCATGGTATACTAATGTTATACTACCATGGTATACTACCATGGTATACCACCATGGTTGTTATACCGGGGGTGAACGAGAGGTCCTCATTACCCTCGGCAGAGTTAATTAGCAGATTTAATTAGGAAGTCTGCTTAGCAAATACCACTTAAAGATTTGCACCTCTAAAGGCGAGCTACAAAGGGGTGAGAAGAAACCTGCTGGCCACTTAGTTACCACCTACCTAACACCGCTTAAAGTCGGTATTTTCACATTCTTAACCAAAGCTTCCACTTAACCACCTAAATACAGAATTGAAGCACAAACAAATATATATATATATATATATATATATATATATATATATATATATATATATATATATATATATATATATATATATATATATATATATATATACTGATGAGGAATATATAAATTATCACGTACTGAAATATAAAACGTCTTTCACAAACAACGTTTCGCCCGAAACTGGCCTTTATCACCCCAAAACTACTACTTCGAGAGTGATAAACCGATTACATCGTCCCTACGTCTCCACTGCTTCAGCTGCTGCCTCTGTATTCGACTGAAGAAGCCTACTGTGTAGGCGAAACGTTTCTGAATAAAGATACTTAACTACTGGACGCGTCTTTTTACTTATCAAAATTAATTTATCAAGCATGATATTGTTGACTTTGGATTGTTTACCTACTAGGTACCGGGATATTAACTAGATACGGTGCTCGTGGCTTGGTTGGTAGCGTCCTCAACTCATGTCCGGAATCGATCCCCGGTACCGGTGAAACATTGGTCATGATCCCTTGTACCTGCTGCCCCTGTTCACCCAACAGTAAGTAGGTACATAGGTGTCATGTATTTGTAGGAATGAAGATTCTTCTTCTGCCTCTTTTTATTATTATTATTATTATTATTATTATTATTATTATTATTATTATACTATGGTGGAGGGGACGAGGGAATGATAGATTTTTGTCTAAGGAATTTGGAATGAGACGACTTTTTTCCAAAGAAATGTACTTAAACATCTACAAACTGTCCTGTCGAAGAAACGCTTGCCAATGGTTCCCTCAACCACCAGTCCGTATCTGTGACTCTGAACACAAACTCGACACAGAGTGAGTTCTCTCCACTAGCACAGGTCTTCCTGTCTCTACCGTGTCCTCCTTAACCTTAGTTCAGAGCTCTCTCTACTCCCCCGTCCCTTATATCCTCATCTTTCCCTCCAGCTAAACAAGAGAGTACTGTCAGTTTTCCCCCCTTCACCCATCGAAGGTACCCAGCGTCTTAAAAGCTAGTGATAAGGATGATATTAAGCTGCCACGTCAAGTGGGATTCTATGAACCGATGTGTGTGTGTGTGTGTGGGGGGGGGGGGTCTGGAGGTTACCTGGAGGTTATTCCGGGGATCAACGCCCCCGCGGCCCGGTCCATGACCAGGCCTCCCGATGGATCAGGGCCTGATCAACTAGGCTGTTACTGCTGGCCGCACGCAGTCCGACGTACGAGCCACAGCCCGGCTGATCCGGCACTGACTTTAGGTATCTGTCCAGCTCTCTCTTGAAGGCAGCCAGGGGTTTATTGGCAATTCCCCTAATGCTTGATGGGAGGCTGTTGAACAGTTTTGGGCCCCGGACACTTATGGTGTTTTCTCTTAGTGTACCAATGGCGCCCCTACTTTTTATTGGCGGCATTTTGCATCGCCTGCCCAGTCTTTTACTTTCGTAGGGAGTGATTTCTGTGTGCAGATTTGGGACCATTCCTTCCAAGATTTTCCAAGTGTAGATTATGATATATCTCTCCCTCCTGCGTTCCAACGAGTACAAGTCAAGTGCTTCCAAGCGTTCCCAGTAGTTAAGGTGCTTGACAGAACTTATACGTGCAGTAAAGGATCTCTGTACACTCTCTAGATCTGCGATTTCACCTGCTTTGTATGGAGATGTTAATGTACAGCAGTATTCCAGCCTAGAGAGAACAAGTGATTTGAAAAGGATCATCATGGGCTTGGCATCTCTCGTTTTGAAAGTTCTCATTATCCATCCTATCATTTTCTTTGCACGTGCGATCGTGGCACTGTTGTGATCCTTGAAAGTGAGATCCTCAGACATTACTACTCCCAGGTCCCTTACATTATTTTTCCGCTCTATTGTATGGCCGGAGTCAGTAGTATACTCTGTTCTAGTTATTATCTCCCCCAGTTTTCCATAACGGAGTAGTTGGAATTTGTCCTCATTGAATATCATATTGTTTACCGTTGCCCACTGGAAAACTTTGTTTATATCTTCTTGGAGGTTAACCGCGTTCTCAGCAGATGACAGCCTCATGCAGATCCTAGTATCATCCGCAAAGGATGATACGGTGCTGTGGTGTATGTCTCTGTTTATGTCTGATATGAGGATAAGGAATAAGATGGGGGCGAGTACTGTGCCTTGTGGAACAGAGCTCTTCACTATGGCAGCCTCCGATTTAACTCTGTTGACCACTACTCTTTGTGTTCGATTTGTTAGGAAGTTGAATATCCATCTCCCCACTTTCCCAGTTATTCCTTTAGCACGTATTTTATGGGCTATTACGCCATGATCGCATTTGTCTACGGTAGTATATTATTTTTTTTCAAATGTAATCACCGTTATCCTTCTACGATATCTGGAGTCTATTCCGGTGAACAGTGGCCCCGCGGCCCGGTCCCAGACAAGGCCTCCTTGGTGGTCTACTCACTAATATTTAAACCCTAATGGAAACCCTAGATTAAAGACTCCTCTCTCTGTGAGAAACAAGAGGGATCCTCCCCTCAGGATGAGACAAGAGGGATCCTTCCCTTAGGATGAGACAAGAGGGATCCTCCCCTCAGGATGAGACAAGAGGGATCCTCCCCTCAGGATGAGACAAGAGGGATATTTCCCTCAGGATGAGACAAGAGGGATCCTCCCCTCAGGATGAGACAAGAGGGATCCTTCCCTCAGGATGAGACAAGAGGGATCCTCCCCTCAGGATGAGACAAGAGGAATCCTCCCCTCAGGATGAGACAAGAGGAACCCTCCCCTCAGGATGAGACAAGAGGAATCCTCCCCTCAGGATGAGACAAGAGGAATCCTCCCCTCAGGATGAGACAAGAGGAATCCTCCTCTCAGGATGAGACAAGAGGAATCCTCCTCTCAGGATGAGACAGAGGAATCCTCTCTGAGTCACTTACAAGATATTAATGACTGACAAGCGTCGAGCTGGTAAAAGTGTTGGCAATTACACACTCTCTCCCCTCACTCTCCTCTCGTTACTCTCAACTTAATAAAGGCCACTGTGAACAGGGCGGACCAAGAACATTCAGTTTTGGCAATGTAATTAACCTTACTACTCTTCTGTCTACATGACAACAACATTCCTCTGTCTGTAAGTTGATTTCATGGAGGAGGAGGAGGAGGGGGAGAAGGAAGAAGCGGAGGAGGAGGGGCAAGTTAGTTAATATTCTTTTGATATTCATTCCTTCCTTTCCTATCCTCCCTCAGGTACACCTTTCCACCGTCCCACCTTGCCTCCCTTCCTCCTTTGTATAATCAATTCTTTCCATCGTTTCTGTCTTTCTTTTCTTCTCTTCATCCTGTCCATAGTACCTCCCGTTTTCTGTCCCACCAGTCTTACTGACGCGTTCCACAAAACCCTGACCTTCCCGTTTCACATTCATTTTTTTTCCTTCACTTCCCTTTCTTTGCTTAACTCATACCCTCTCTTTACTTACTCCTTATACCACCTCTTTACTTACCTCACACCGTCTTCTCCTTGCTTGCCTCACGCTCCTCTCTTTGCTTCCCTCCATCCATTACTCGTCACCCCCTTCCTTCTCCATTTCTACATTCACGTCAGTTTCCTTGTCGTTTCCCCACACTTCACTCCACACTTTTGCCACTTCCAGCATCCTGATGCATCTCTCCCTTTCCTTCCTCGCTCTCCGCACCCCAATTCTCCTTATTCCCTTCCCCTACATGTTAATATACTAACACTCCCATATCATCAAGTGCTTCGCCCTCTCAGGAATACATCAGCAAGGGACAATCCAGAAGCAGAAACTAAGGAGTGTGTGTGTCGATTGTAATTTCCTGCACATACTACAGCTAGCATACACAACTTTTTGATCTGACTTTCAATATGCAGGTCTGGTCCGGAGAGCGGGGTTGGGAAGGAGGGATGGGATAACTCTTGGAATCAACAACAGGTAGATAAATAATAATAATAATAATAATAATAATAATAATAATAATAATAATAACAATAATAATAATGATACTGCTGCTACGACTACTACTACTACTACTACTGCTACTACTACTGCTAGTAGTAGTAGTAGCAGTACTACTACTACTACTACTAATAATAATAATTTCTATATACATATTTTTTAAGAAATTGAATAACATTTAATAGCACACGTAAAAAAACCCTGGTTACTCAAAGAAAAAGAAGATCTAGACAGGTAAAAGTCTGGAATCTGAGTTAAAATGAATCAGCTGGACATGAGCAATTTCTATTCAGTGGTTGCCAGGAGACAGTGAGTTAGGTTACTTAAGAGTCGTCAGGAAAGAGCAAAAGTGCTTCCTGACGCGGGTCTTTAGTCATATGATGACCCGCCACTGGAGCTTTTGCTCATCTGACCGAGGCCTTCCGCCGGCTAACAGCTCCATCCCATTTAAAATTTTATATGTATGCGGACAGAGATCAGGAGACATGAACCACGCCCAGAGGACCTCTTGATGTCATAGAACCAGTTGACCAATGGCAGCCAAGAACTCCACGTCGTCACGAATGTTTAATATCCTAAGGACTTCAATTCACTAATAACAGGAACGAAATATACTATTCAGATACGATATACATTAGTCTAACTTATTGTAAATAAATGTAAAGATCAAATTCCTTAAAATGCCCAAAATCCAAACGTGTGTTTATCCGATAATGAATTAGACACGTGCAATACCTGGTCCAGTACAGAGAAGAATAACTGGACTGAGTAAGCCACTGATTGGCAAGACATTTCCACAATAAAGTTGCCCAAGCGTTGCTTAACCTCTGAGTTATTTATCTACGTGTGCTTATATGTTTATAGTTTAGCGAACTCGGTGCTTTCCTCGTATAAGAGCGGAGACGAGCGGCTTGGAAGAGCAGTGAGACCCAAGGCTTCACACGGGGATGTGATGTCGAGATCGCAGCGGGATTAACCTGGTTCGTTGAGTCGAAGAACAGTAGTGTCGCGATATCGCGTTGATTACCACTGACTTGACGAATTCAATGACGTGAGACACATTGATGCTGCGCATAACTGTGAGATCAGTCAAATTACCATCGTGTTTATCCACAAATAACCCGCACATAGGAGAGAGAGACAAGCTTATGACGACATTTCGGTCCGACTTGGACCATTTACAATGTCACACTAACACAAAAGAGTGAGGGAGCCTGTACATGTAGGACAGGAGGACAGGGGCGGGACCAAGAGAGGAAGAAAAAGAAGCAGTTGTAGTGGCATTTATACGTTCTGTCACGTCACTCCTTAGACTGACTGACAGCTCAAATCACCATGTTAACAGTCTAATATTAGGGCCGCGGCTTACTCGAATCCAGGGCTTAAAAACCTCTGATAATTACCCGTCAAGAAGAAGGATCCACTGTATACCACAATGTAAATATCTGTACTATAGCTTAGTCTCGGATCCAGGTCTTCACAAGACTAATGAACTGTGTCACCAGGGGAAGCCAATTTCAGGGTAAGATGCATAACCTAACATCCAGAACAGGTAAGAATCCCTTTATACTACTTACATATTGCTCTATAATGTTTACTGAGGCTGTAACCATTATGCTATGCAATCTCTGTCTCTTGCTTTGAAAGGCGCTTTCTTTTTCTTCTCCTCTTCCTCCTCCTTTCGTCCTCCTTTTCGTCCCTTCTACCTCATACCCTTCTCCTCTCCTCCTTATTTCGTCCTCTCTACTTCACCCCCGTCCCGTTCCTCTCATCCTCACCTCACTCTCCCTCAGTAATAAGTGACTAACAACCCAATCAGTAACAAGACTGACTTAGTCATGCAGTGGTGTTTATTTATAGTCCTGCACTCTATCCTTCCATCCTTTCCTCCCCTCCAGCCATCTCTCTCTCTCTCTCTCTCTCTCTCTCTCTCTCTCTCTCTCTCTCTCTCTCTCTCTCTCACGGATAGAGAGGAAGGTAAGCCACAAAAAGAAATTAACTAATTTTCAAGATGGCATGTGTTAGGGATTACGTCGGGTGTTACGGTACGTGACGGTGTGTTACCGGGAAGTAGGGAGAGAGGAAAGGGATGGAAAGAAGGAACTATTTGAAAGGAAGAGAGAAAAAAAGCGTTCATAATATGAGGCTTTCTTTCCCTCCTCTCCTCCTTCCTCTTTCCTTCTTCTCGCCTCTACACTCTACTCTTCATTTGAACAATCCTCCAACCTGTCTAATCCTCCTTTCGCTCAATTCCCACTGAATTGGCACTTTTTTTTTCCTTTTTCAGTTTCTTCTTTTTGTCCTTTCCATTTCCTTCTTCCAGTTCTTTCCTACCAGTCTCTTCCTCTAGTTCGTTCTTCCAGTCCCTTCCTCTAGTTCGTTCTTCCAGTTCCTTCCTCTAATCCGTTCTTCCAGTATCTTCCTCTAGTTGGTTTTCCCAGGCTCTTCCTCTAGTTTGTTCTTCCAGTCCCTTTCTCTAGTTCGTCCTTCCAGTCGCTTTCTTTAGTTCGTTCTTCCAGTCCCTCTAGTTCGTTCTTCAAGTCCCGCTAATCCGTTCTTCCAGTCCCTTCCTCTAGTTCGTTCTTCCAGTCCCTCCAGTCCGTTCTTCCAATCCCTTCCAGAGATTTTCATTTCCCTCGTATCCAGCAACCGAGGGCTGAAGACAATACACGATTTCCCCTCCCTTCGCAGTGTCTGGGCGAGTAAGGGGAGGTCTCTAGCACCCCCTACCTGCCTTTCCTCGCAGTTTTTGGGCGAGGGGAGGTCTCTATCACCCCCTACCTACCTCCCCTCGCAGTTTTTGGGCGAGTGAGAGGTCTCTAGCACCCCCCTATCTGCCTTCCCTCACTTCTCTGAGTCGGGGTGAGTGAAGGGAGGCTTCTAACACCCCTACCTACCTCCCCTCGAGGTTTTTGGGTGAGGGGAGGTCTCTAGCACCCCCTACCTACACACCCCCCGTAGTTTTTTGGGCGAGCGAGGGGAGGCTTCTAACACCCCCTACCTGCCTTCCCTCCCAGTGTTTGGGTGAGCCGATAACAGATCAGGACGAATCGAAACGCTGTCGAAATTTTCCCGTCCAAAGAAAAGCTAATTTGTGAACTGTTCCAGACACGACATTGTAACTTTTATTCTCCATTAAATGGTTAAATATTACACAAAAAATGTACTAATATTTCGCCGAGGACCCCGAAGATGCTCCGACAACATTAAACTGAAACAGTCCAACCCACCGGCAAACCATTAGAGGTTGAAAATTAAATACGCTGGTCAATCGAAGATAAGAGGTAAGGCCTGGAACGAAGCCTGAATCTGGGGAGACAGAGACAGGTGAGGGTAGGTTGAGTACACACTTGGGCTGACGTTAATGTACCAGGGTATTTATCTATCATTATTAACCCACGAGACCTCAGTCCAGGGGGCCGCTACCTCCTCACTCCTGATTATTACCTGCCTTTAATCTGGTTCATGATGGAAAAGATAATATCTGAATCTCAATCTTAGTCTCTCTCTCCCCCTCTCTCAGAATTTCTTACAGGATCCAGTGTTCTATTGTGTACACACACACACACACACACACACTTGGAGTGCAACCTAGTATGAAAAGCCTGATTTAAAAAAGTTGCTGTGCTTGTCTTCTGGTCCTAACAATGAGGGTGAAAACAGTTCGTCTTGTCAAAACAAACAGAAACAACTTTAATGTGCGATTAAAATCCAGTGGAAAGATTGAGGTGTCATAAATATAACAAGAAAAATAGCGTTTGACATTCAGGTCAGGATTTGATTAGCTCATTACTGTCACGAATACACAAAAGAAACACAGTGGGAGGGGTCAGTGCACTACCTGCCTTGTGTCTACGACTGTCTACTTGTCTACTGGCGCGTACTCGGTGTCTACTTGAGTCTACTGGCGCGTACTCGGTGTCTACTTGAGTCTACTGGCGTGTACTCTGTGTTTGCTTGAATCTATTGGTGTCTAATCGATTTCTGGCCATTCTTTCTTGTAGACGGGTTGCTCAGTCAATCCGTTGGTTGCTGTTTGCCGTTCGAAGCAGGTACCACAGCTTGGTTGATCAGGAAGAAAGCGGGAGGAACTTGTCAAATTGCCTCTTGAAGACAGTAAGAAGCGTGAAAACTGAGACACACGTGCAACATCTTGGTATCTTCGGTGTAGACGTTTCGCCATCCAGTGATTTTATCAATACAGTCCCAGAATCTGCATTGATGAAGTCACTGGACGGCGAAACGTCTACAATAAAGATACCCAGATGTTGCACATGTGTCTCAGATCTCATCTTGTCGGTATTGTATACCATTCTTGTATAGTAAGAGGCGTGTTGGTAATGCCTCTTTATTTCTGAAGTGTTGAAAAACGAGAGAGAGAGAGAGAGAGAGAGAGAGAGAGAGAGAGAGTTGGAGCAAGAAGGGTCTTTCTCCAGTGTACACTTGGTATCGGATGACAGGTGCGAACCGTGTGTGTTGTAAGTTTGTGCAGGTGTGTGTAGCGCGGGTGTGTCTCGTGCAGGTGTGTGAGGTACAGATGTGTGAGGTGCAGGTGTGTGAGGTGCAGGAGTGTGAGGTGCAGGTGTGCGAGGTGCAGGCGTGAGGTGCAGGTGTGCGAGGTGCAGTTGTGTGAGGTGCAGTTGTGTGAGGTGCAGGTGTAAGGTGCAAGTGTGTGAGGTGCAGGTGTGTGAGGTGCAGGTGTGTGAGATGCAGGTGTGTGAGGTGCAGGTGTGTGAGGTGCAAGTGTGTGAGGTGCAGGTGTGTGAGGTGCAGGTGTGTGAGGTGTAGGTGTGTGAGGTGCAGGTGTGCGAGGTGCAGGTGTGCGAGGTGCAGGTGTGTGAGGTGCAGGTGTGCGAGGTGCAGGTGTGCGAGGTGCAGGTGTGCGAGGTGCAGGTGTGCGGGGTGCAGGTGTGCGAGGTGCAGGTGTGCGGGGTGCAGGTGTGCGAGGTGCACGTGTGCGAGGTGCACGCGTGTGAGGTGCACGTGTGTGAGGTGCAGGTGTGCGAGGTGCAGGCGTGCGAGGTGCAGGTGTGTGAGGTGCAGGTGTGCGAGGTACAGGTGTGCGAGGTGCAGGTGTGCGAGGTGCAGGTGTGCGAGGTGCAGGTGTGCGAGGTGCAGGTGTGTGACGTGCAGATGTGTGACGTGCAGGTGTGTGACGTGCAGGTGTGTGAGATGCAGATGTGCGAGGTGCATGTGTGCGAGGTGCAGGTGTGCGAGGTGCAGGTGTGTGAGATGCAGGTGTGTGAGGTGCAGGTGTGAGGTGCAGGTGTGCGAGTGACACGGGGAGAGGTAAGCTGCATGGTTTTATAAGAGGATAAATTTAGCATCACGCGTATGACCAGCATCAAAGCAAGATGCTGCTGGTGCTGCTGCTGTGACTGCTGGTGCTGCTGTTGCTGCTGTGACTGCTGGTGCTGGTGCTGCTGTGACTGCTGCTGCTGTGACTGCTGGTGCTGCTGTGATTGCTGCTGCTGCTGTGACTGCTGCTGCTGCTGCTGCTGCTGTGACTGCTGCTGCTGTGACTGCTGGTGCTGCTGCTGCTGGTGCTGTGACTGCTGCTGCTGTGATTGCTGGTGCTGCTGCTGCTGCTGGTGCTGCTGTTGGTGCTGCTGCTGGTGCTGGTGCTGCTGTTGGTGCTGCTGCTGCTGGTGCTACTGCTGCTGGTGTTGCTGTTGTGACTGCTAAACAATCGCTAATGGCCACATAAACCCCACTTGGAAACAGAGAAATCGTCTTGGCTGCATATTTCGACATCTGCTGACGAGGACGTCAGATGGAAGTGGAAAGAGTCTACTACTCGTGAGTTTCCTATAAATACATATGTGCACAATAGTGCATGCGTGATGGCCACTCTCAGGTCTGGTCTCAGACCAAGCCGCGGGGGCCGTTGACCCCCAAAACCCTCTCCAGGTAAACTAATACAGCGGTACACTCGAACACACCGGGACCTGGTCGCCCAATTTGTGTAATTCCTTCTGCTGCATGACCCGTCCATATTATTCCCTTCTTCATCCCCCATCCGTGTCCACCTCACTCTGCCTTCCCTCAATCCCCACTCTACTCTCCCCTATGCCAGTTGAGGATGCTGTTGTTGTTGTTGTTGCTGATAATCTCGTTGCAACTGCTGTTGCTAGCGATGCTGCTACTTGTGTTGTTGCAGCTGTTGTTGTGTATGTTGTTGTTGCTGTTGCTAGCGATAGTGCTACTTAGGTTGCTGCAACTGTTGTTGTTGCTGTTGCTAATGCCGATGCTACCTGTGCTGCTGCAGCTGTTGTTGTTACTGTTGCTGGCTATGCTGCTACTCGTGTTACTATAGCTGTTGTTGTGTATGATGCTGTTGCTAGCGATACTGCTACTTGTGTTGCTGCAGCTGTTGTTGTCTATGTTGCTGTTACTGCTGCTAGTGCTGCTACTTATGTTGCTGTAGCTGTTGTTGCTGCTTGCGTCGTTAACTAAGCAGCACATGTAGTGGAGGGAAGGGAGAGTGGTTTATGCAAGTTGATTTAAGTAAACCGGAGTGTTTATGACAGCCTAACCAGATGTAAGATACTGTTAGCATATAAGTTACCAGTGCTCTCTGTCTGTCTGTCTGTCTGTCTCTCTCTCTCTCTCTCTCTCTCTCTCTCTCTCTCTCTCTCTCTCTGTCTCTCTCTCCCTCTCTCTCACACACAGACACACACACATGTAAATGACCTTTCAGATAGGACAGATTCCTACATATCAATGTTGGCCCAGGATGCCATATTAATGAGGAATATTCGAGCAGAGGATAGCTGCAGGAAGACCTGCGCGAGCTACAGAAATGGTCAAGCAAGTGGCTGTTTGAGTTCAGTCCCAGCAAGTAGAAATCCGTGAATCTGGTAACCTGAGAACGGAAAACAACGTCACATCACAAAGGGACAAAATCCATATTATAAACTTATATATATATATATATATATATATATATATATATATATATATATATATATATATATATATATATATATATATATATATATATCGTGCCGAATAGGCAGAACTTGCGATCTTGGCTTAAATAGCAACGCTCATCTTGCCATATAGGACAAGCGAAAATTTGTGTATGCAATAATTTCGCCAAAATAATTCTGAACCTAACGAAAAAAATATATTTCACTGTGTTTGTTTTGTATTAAATTATTGTAAACAAATCTAAAATATATTTAGTTGGGTTAGGCTAAAATAAATTGTTCTTGTTATAATAAGGTTAGGTAAGTTTTCTACGATTCTTTTGGTGCAAAATTAAAAATGTTTACATTAACATTAATGAAAAAAATATATCTTTAAACGTATTAGAGAAAATTTTAGAAAGGACTTAATTTTAAATGAGTTCTTGCTAACTGACCAGTTTTACATATTCGGCACGACATATACATAATATATATATATATATATATATATATATATATATATATATATATATATATATATATATATATATATTTTCTTTGAGAACTCCACAGATTTCAGAAGTGTTTCACATCCATAATGGGACACAAAATAAAGTAAAAACATCGGAAAATGATAAAAAAAGAGTCTTAAAGAATCGTATGGGAGAGACGGGGTTCTTACCGAGCTTCACATGAATAAGAAAGTTCCTAAAAGCTCCCAGAGGACGGGGTTCTTATAGTGTCCTACACGTCCCTTAAAACAACTCAGGCGAGTACTAGGACTATTAGTCCCAAATTATCAAAGGAGTTCTTAAAAGAATCTTTAAGGTTATAGGTCCCTAAAGAGTTTCAATTAAGCAATTAGGTCCCTAGAAAGTCCCAGGTGTCCTTTATTTTACCATAGAGAAGTCACAAGGTCTTCAAGAAGACCCTAAGAGGCTTCTTGAGAGGCAAGAGGTGGGCTGAGTTGCCGAGTCAAAAAATATTTTCATATTTTGGCTTCCAAAATTTGGATGTAAAAGTGGGGAGCGACTCGCAGAAATATATGAAGTTAGAAATGTTTTATTCATGGTTTGTGATTGTGAAAGAGAGATGTGACATATAAGGTGAAGACGACCTGCTTAGGTGGTGGTGGTGGTGGTGGTAGTGGTGGTGGTAGGGGTGGTGGTAGTGGTGGTGGTAGGGGTGGTGGTAGTGGTGGTGGTAGGGGTGCTGGTGGTGGTGGGTGGTGGTGGTGGAGGAGGCGGTGATAGAGATGGTGGTGGTGATGGTGGTTAGTTCGTTGGTTGATGTTAGACGTTGACTGGTAGTAGTGGTGGTGGTTACGTTGGAAGTGCTGGTGCCTGACATACGTACGTTGTGTGATTCTCTGTTAAGGTTCCTGAACGCTAATATCCAATAAATCACTGACCTGATTGTTTGGGTTATTACACTTAATGACGCGACACGAGAGTCATTAAGACCACAATTCACCAGTACACACATACAGGATACATAATATATTTATATATATATATATATATATATATATATATATATATATATATATATATATATATATATATATATATTATATATATATATATATTATGATGTTATGATGTAGATTTATAGTAGTATATAAAAATCTTCATCATAAGTTCGCGTTCTGTTCTAGAAATTTTTAATAAATGAGATTTTTCTATATAAATCTTAATTTATATAGAATCCACACGTCACCATAACAAAAAACACTTAAAGGAAAGGCAAAGTTATGACACTTAACCTTTGTTACCTGTCTCTCTCCCTGTCTAGGTACCTTTCTTACCTGTCTCTCTCCCTAAGTAGCTTTGTTACCTGTCTGTCCCTGTCTAGGTACCTTTGTTACCTGTCTCTCTCCCTGTCTAGGTACCTTTGTTACCTGTCTCTCTCCCTGTCTAGGTACCTTTCTTACCTGTCTCTCTCCCTGTCTAGGTACCTTTCTTACCTGTCTGTCCCTGTCTAGGTACCTTTCTTACCTGTCTCTCTCCCTAAGTAGCTTTGTTACCTGTCTGTCCCTGTCTAGGTACCTTTCTTACCTGTCTCTCTCCCTGTCTAGGTACCTTTGTTACCTGTCTCTCTCCCTGTCTAGGTACCTTTGTTACCTGTCTCTCTCCCTGTCTAGGTACCTTTGTTACCTGTCTCTCTCCCTGTCTAAGTAGCTTTGTTACCTGTCTGTCCCTGTCTAGGTACCTTTGTTACCTGTCTCTCTCCCTGTCTAGGTACCTTTGTTACCTGTCTCTCTCCCTGTCTAAGTAGCTTTGTTACCTGTCTGTCCCTGTCTAGGTACCTTTGTTACCTGTCTCTCTCCCTGTCTAGGTACCTTTGTTACCTGTCTCTCTCCCTGTCTAGGTACCTTTTTTACCTGTCTCTCTCCCTGTCTAGGTACCTTTCTTACTTGTCTCTCCCTGTGTAGGTACCTTGCTTACTCTCCCTGCCTAGGTACCTTGCTTACTCTCCCTGCCTAGGTACCTTGCTTACTCTCCCTGCCTAGGTACCTTGCTTACTCTCCCTGCCTAGGTACCTTGCTTACTCTCCCTGTCTAGGTACCAGTACATTACCCTCGCCAGCATTACCCTCGCCAGCATTACCCTCGCCAGCATTACCCTCCCCAGCATTACCCTCGCCAGCATTACCCTCCCCAGCATTACCCTCGCCAGCATTACCCTCCCCAGCATTACCCTCCCCAGCATTACCCTCGCCAGCATTACCCTCGCCAGCATTACCCTCGCCAGCATTACCCTCCACAGCATTACCCTCCCCAGCATTACCCTCCCCAGCATTACCCTCCCCAGCATTACCCTCGCCAGCATTACCCTCGCCAGCATTACCCTCGCCAGCATTACCCTCCCCAGCATTACCCTCCCCAGCATTACCCTCGCCAGCATTACCCTCGCCAGCATTACCCTCCCCAGCATTACCCTCCCCAGCATTACCCTCGCCAGCATTACCCTCGCCAGCATTACCCTCGCCAGCATTACCCTCGCCAGCATTACCCTCCCCAGCATTACCCTCCCCAGCATTACCCTCCCCAGCATTACCCTCGCCAGCATTACCCTCCCCAGCATTACCCTCCCCAGCATTACCCTCCCCAGCATTACCCTCCCCAGCATTACCCTCCCCAGCATTACCCTCCCCAGCATTACCCTCGCCAGCATTACCCTCCCCAGCATTACCCTCCCCAGCATTACCCTCCCCAGCATTACCCTCGCCAGCATTACCCTCCCCAGCATTACCCTCGCCAGCATTACCCTCCCCAGCATTACCCTCGCATTACCCTCCCCAGCATTACCCTCCCCAGCATTACCCTCCCCAGCATTACCCTCCCCAGCATTACCCTCCCCAGCATTACCCTCCCCAGCATTACCCTCCCCAGCATTACCCTCCCCAGCATTACCCTCCCCAGCATTACCCTCCCCAGCATTACCCTCGCCAGCATTACCCTCCCCAGCATTACCCTCCCCAGCATTACCCTCCCCAGCATTACCCTCGCCAGCATTACCCTCGCCAGCATTACCCTCGCCAGCATTACCCTCGCCAGCATTACCCTCCCCAGCATTACCCTCCCCAGCATTACCCTCCCCAGCATTACCCTCCCCAGCATTACCCTCCCCAGCATTACCCTCCCCTGCATTACCCTCGCCAGCATTACCCTCCCCAGCATTACCCTCGCCAGCATTACCCTCCCCAGCCTTACCCTCCCCAGCATTACCCTCCCCAGCATTACCCTCCCCAGCATTACCCTCCCCAGCATTACCCTCCCCAGCATTACCCTCCCCAGCATTACCCTCCCCAGCATTACCCTCCCCAGCATTACCCTCGCCAGCATTACCCTCGCCAGCATTACCCTCCCCAGCATTACCCTCGCCATCATTACCCTCCCCAGCATTACCCTCCCCAGCATTTCCCTCCCCAGCATTACCCTCCCCAGCATTACCCTCAGCATTACCCTCCCCAGCATTACCCTCCCCATTACCCTCCCCAGCATTACCCTCCCCAGCATTACCTCCCCAGCATTATTTACCCTCCGCAGCATTACCCTCCCCAGCATTACCCTCCCCAGCATTACCCTCCCCAGCATTACCCTCCCCAGCATTACCCTCCCCAGCATTACCCTCCCCAGCATTACCCTCCCCAGCATTACCCTCGCCAGCATTACCCTCCCAGCATTAGCATTACCCTCCCCAGCATTACCCTCCCCAGCATTACCCTCGCCAGCATTACCCTCGCCAGCATTACCCTCCCCAGCATTACCCTCCCCAGCATTACCCTCGCCAGCATTACCCTCGCCAGCATTACCCTCCCATTACCCTCCCCAGCATTACCCTCCCCAGCATTACCCTCCCCAGCATTACCCTCCCCAGCATTACCCTCCCCAGCATTACCCTCCCCAGCATTACCCTCCCCAGCATTACCCTCCCCATTACCCTCCCCAGCATTACCCTCCCCAGCATTACCCTCCCCAGCCAGCATTACCCTCCCCAGCATTACCCTCCCCAGCATTACCCTCCCCAGCATTACCCTCCCCAGCATTACCCTCCCCAGCATTACCCTCCCCAGCATTACCCTCGCCAGCATTACCCTCCCCAGCATTACCCTCGCATTACCCTCCCCAGCATTACCCTCCCCAGCATTACCCTCCCCAGCATTACCCTCGCCAGCATTACCCTCGCCAGCATTACCCTCCCCAGCATTACCCTCGCCAGCATTACCCTCCCCAGCATTACCCTCCCCAGCCATTACCCTCCCCAGCATTACCCTCCCCAGCATTACCCTCCCCAGCATTACCCTCCCCAGCATTACCCTCCCCAGCATTACCCTCGCCAGCATTACCCTCGCCAGCATTACCCTCCCCAGCATTACCCTCGCCAGCATTACCCTCCCCAGCATTACCCTCCCCAGCATTACCCTCCCCAGCATTACCCTCGCCAGCATTACCCTCCCCAGCATTACCCTCGCCAGCATTACCCTCCCCAGCATTACCCTCCCCAGCATTACCCTCGCCAGCATTACCCTCGCCAGCATTACCCTCGCCAGCATTACCCTCGCCCAGCATTACCCTCGCCAGCATTACCCTCCCCAGCATTACCCTCCCCAGCATTACCCTCGCCAGCATTACCCTCCCCAGCATTACAGCATTACCCTCCCCAGCATTACCCTCCCCAGCATTACCCTCCCCAGCATTACCCTCGCCAGCATTACCCTCGCCAGCATTACCCTCGCCAGCATTACCCTCGCCAGCATTACCCTCCCCAGCATTACCCTCGCCAGCATTACCCTCCCCAGCATTACCCTCCCCAGCATTACCCTCCCCAGCATTACCCTCGCCAGCATTACCCTCCCCAGCATTACCCTCCCCAGCATTACCCTCGCCAGCATTACCCTCGCCAGCATTACCCTCGCCAGCATTACCCTCGCCAGCATTACCCTCCCCAGCATTACCCTCCCCAGCATTACCCTCCCCAGCATTACCCTCGCCAGCATTACCCTCCCCAGCATTACCCTCGCCAGCATTACCCTCCCCAGCATTACCCTCCCCAGCATTACCCTCCCCAGCATTACCCTCCCCAGCATTACCCTCGCCAGCATTACCCTCCCCAGCATTACCCTCCCCCGCATTACCCTCGCCCGCATTCCCCTCCCCAGCATTACCCTCCCCAGCATTACCCTCGCCAGCATTACCCTCCCCAGCATTACCCTCCCCAGCATTACCCTCCCCAGCATTACCCTCCCCAGCATTACCCTCGCCAGCATTACCCTCCCCAGCATTACCCTCGCCAGCATTACCCTCCCCAGCATTACCCTCCCCAGCATTACCCTCCCCAGCATTACCCTCCCCAGCATTACCCTCGCCAGCATTACCCTCCCCAGCATTACCCTCCCCAGCATTACCCTCCCCAGCATTACCCTCCCCAGCATTACCCTCCCCAGCATTACCCTCCCCAGCCCCTCGCCAGCATTACCCTCCCCAGCATTACCCTCGCCAGCATTACCCTCGCCAGCATTACCCTCCCCAGCATTACCCTCCCCAGCATTACCCTCCCCAGCATTACCCTCCCCAGCATTACCCTCGCCAGCATTACCCTCGCCAGCATTACCCTCCACAGCATTACCCTCGCCAGCATTACCCTCCCCAGCATTACCCTCCCCAGCATTACCCTCCCCAGCATTACCCTCGCCAGCATTACCCTCCCCAGCATTACCCTCCCCAGCATTACCCTCGCCAGCATTACCCTCGCCAGCATTACCCTCCCCAGCATTACCCTCGCCAGCATTACCCTCCCCAGCATTACCCTCCCCAGCATTACCCTCGCCAGCATTACCCTCCCCAGCATTACCCTCCCCAGCATTACCCTCCCCAGCATTACCCTCCCCAGCATTACCCTCGCCAGCATTACCCTCCCCAGCATTACCCTCCCCAGCATTACCCTCGCCAGCATTACCCTCGCCAGCATTACCCTCCCCAGCATTACCCTCGCCAGCATTACCCTCGCCAGCATTTCCCTCCCCAGCATTACCCTCCCCAGCATTACCCTCGCCAGCATTACCCTCCCCAGCATTACCCTCGCCAGCATTACCCTCGCCAGCATTACCCTCCCCAGCATTACCCTCGCCAGCATTACCCTCCCCAGCATTACCCTCCCCAGCATTACCCTCCCCAGCATTACCCTCCCCAGCATTACCCTCCCCAGCATTACCCTCGCCAGCATTACCCTCCCCAGCATTACCCTCCCCAGCATTACCCTCCCCAGCATTACCCTCCCCAGCATTACCCTCCCCAGCATTACCCTCCCCAGCATTACCCTCGCCAGCATTACCCTCCCCAGCATTACCCTCGCCAGCATTACCCTCCCCAGCATTACCCTCCCCAGCATTACCCTCCCCAGCATTACCCTCCCCAGCATTACCCTCCCCAGCATTACCCTCCCCACCAATACCCTCCCCAGCATTACCCTCCCCAGCATTACCCTCGCCAGCATTACCCTCCCCATTATTACCCTCCCCAGCATTACCCTCGCCAGCATTACCCTCCCCAGCATTACCCTCCCCAGCATTACCCTCCCCAGCATTACCCTCCCCAGCATTACCCTCGCCAGCATTACCCTCCCCAGCATTACCCTCGCCAGCATTACCCTCCCCAGCATTACCCTCCCCAGCATTACCCTCCCCAGCATTACCCTCGCCAGCATTACCCTCCCCAGCATTACCCTCCCCAGCATTACCCTCGCCAGCATTACCCTCCCCAGCATTACCCTCCCCAGCATTACCCTCGCCAGCATTACCCTCCCCAGCATTACCCTCCCCAGCATTACCCTCCCCAGCATTACCCACCCCAGCATTACCCTCGCCAGCATTACCCTCCCCAGCATTACCCTCGCCAGCATTACCCTCGCCAGCATTACCCTCCCCAGCATTACCCTCCCCAGCATTACCCTCGCCAGCATTACCCTCCGCAGCATTACCCTCCCCAGCATTACCCTCGCCAGCATTACCCTCCCCAGCATTACCCTCCCCAGCATTACCCTCCCCAGCATTACCCTCCCCAGCATTACCCTCGCCAGCATTACCCTCCCCAGCATTACCCTCGCCAGCATTACCCTCCCCAGCATTACCCTCCCCAGCATTACCCTCGCCAGCATTACCCTCGCCAGCATTACCCTCCCCAGCATTACCCTCGCCAGCATTACCCTCCCCAGCATTACCCTCCCCAGCATTACCCTCCCCAGCATTACCCTCGCCAGCATTACCCTCGCCAGCATTACCCTCCCCAGCATTACCCTCGCCAGCATTACCCTCCCCAGCATTACCCTCGCCAGCATTACCCTCGCCAGCATTACCCTCGCCAGCATTACCCTCCCCAGCATTACCCTCCCCAGCATTACCCTCCCCAGCATTACCCTCGCCAGCATTACCCTCCCCAGCATTACCCTCCCCAGCATTACCCTCGCCAGCATTACCCTCGCCAGCATTACCCTCGCCAGCATTACCCTCGCCAGCATTACCCTCGCCAGCATTACCCTCCCCAGCATTACCCTCCCCAGCATTACCCTCCCCAGCATTACCCTCGCCAGCATTACCCTCGCCAGCATTACCCTCCCCAGCATTACCCTCCCCAGCATTACCCTCCCCAGCATTACCCTCCCCAGCATTACCCTCCCCAGCATTACCCTCCCCAGCATTACCCTCCCCAGCATTACCCTCGCCAGCATTACCCTCGCCAGCATTACCCTCCCCAGCATTACCCTCGCCAGCATTACCCTCCCCAGCATTACCCTCCCCCCCATTACCCTCCCCAGCATTTCCCTCGCCAGCATTACCCTCCCCAGCATTACCCTCCCCAGCATTACCCTCCCCAGCATTACCCTCCCCAGCATTACCCTCCCCAGCATTACCCTCCCCAGCATTACCCTCCCCAGCATTACCCTCGCCAGCATTACCCTCCCCAGCATTACCCTCCCCAGCATTACCCTCGCCAGCATTACCCTCCCCAGCATTACCCTCCCCAGCATTACCCTCCCCAGCATTACCCTCCCCAGCATTACCCTCGCCAGCATTACCCTCCCCAGCATTACCCTCGCCAGCATTACCCTCGCCAGCATTACCCTCCCCAGCATTACCCTCCCCAGCATTACCCTCCCCAGCATATCCCGCGCCGGCATTACCCTCGCCAGCATTACCCTCCCCAGCATTACCCTCGCCAGCATTACCCTCCCCAGCATTACCCTCCCCAGCATTACCCTCCCCAGCATTACCCTCGCCAGCATTACCCTCCCCAGCATTACCCTCGCCAGCATTACCCCGCCAGCATCCCCAGCATTACCCTCCCCAGCATTACCCTCCCCAGCATTACCCTCCCCAGCATTACCCTCCCCAGCATTACCCTCCCCAGCATTACCCTCGCCAGCATTACCCTCCCCAGCATTACCCTCCCCAGCATTACCCTCCCCAGCATTACCCTCCCCAGCATTACCCTCCCCAGCATTACCCTCGCCAGCATTACCCTCGCCAGCATTACCCTCCCCAGCATTACCCTCGCCAGCATTACCCTCCCCAGCATTACCCTCGCCAGCATTACCCTCCCCAGCATTACCCTCCCCAGCATTACCCTCCCCAGCATTACCCTCCCCAGCATTACCCTCCCCAGCATTACCCTCCCCAGCATTACCCTCGCCAGCATTACCCTCGCCAGCATTACCCTCGCCAGCATTACCCTCCCCAGCATTACCCTCGCCAGCATTACCCTCCCCAGCATTACCCTCCCCAGCATTACCCTCCCCAGCATTACCCTCGCCAGCATTACCCTCCCCAGCATTACCCTCGCCAGCATTACCCTCGCCAGCATTACCCTCCCCAGCATTACCCTCGCCAGCATTACCCTCGCCAGCATTACCCTCGCCAGCATTACCCTCCCCAGCATTACCCTCCCCAGCATTACCCTCCCCAGCATTACCCTCGCCAGCATTACCCTCCCCAGCATTACCCTCGCCAGCATTACCCTCCCCAGCATTACCCTCGCCCCTCCCCAGCATTACCCTCCCCAGCATTACCCTCCCCAGCATTACCCTCGCCAGCATTACCCTCCCCAGCATTACCCTCCCCAGCATTACCCTCGCCAGCATTACCCTCCCCAGCATTACCCTCCCCAGCATTACCCTCCCCAGCATTACCCTCGCATTACCCTCCCCAGCATTACCCTCCCCAGCATTACCCTCCCCAGCATTACCCTCCCCAGCATTACCCTCCCCAGCATTACCCTCGCCAGCATTACCCTCCCCAGCATTACCCTCGCCAGCATTACCCTCCCCAGCATTACCCTCCCCAGCATTACCCTCCCCTGCATTACCCTCCCCAGCATTACCCTCCCCAGCATTACCCTCCCCAGCATTACCCTCCCCAGCATTACCCTCCCCAGCATTACCCTCGCCAGCATTACCCTCCCCAGCATTACCCTCCCCAGCATTACCCTCGCCAGCATTACCCTCGCCAGCATTACCCTCGCCAGCATTACCCTCCCCAGCATTACCCTCGCCAGCATTACCCTCCCCAGCATTACCCTCGCCAGCATTACCCTCGCCAGCATTACCCTCCCCAGCATTACCCTCCCCAGCATTACCCTCCCCAGCATTACCCTCCCCAGCATTACCCTCGCCAGCATTACCCTCCCCAGCATTACCCTCGCCAGCATTACCCTCCCCAGCATTACCCTCCCCAGCATTACCCTCCCCAGCATTACCCTCGCCAGCATTACCCTCCCCAGCATTACCCTCGCCAGCATTACCCTCGCCAGCATTACCCTCCCCAGCATTACCCTCCCCAGCATTACCCTCCCCAGCATTACCCTCCCCAGCATTACCCTCGCCAGCATTACCCTCCCCAGCATTACCCTCCCCAGCATTACCCTCGCCAGCATTACCCTCCCCAGCATTACCCTCCCCAGCATTACCCTCCCCAGCATTACCCTCCCCAGCATTACCCTCGCCCAGCATTACCCTCGCCAGCATTACCCTCGCCAGCATTACCCTCCCCAGCATTACCCTCCCCAGCATTACCCTCCCCAGCATTACCCTCGCCAGCATTACCCTCGCCCAGCATTACCCTCGCCAGCATTACCCTCCCCAGCATTACCCTCCCCAGCATTACCCTCGCCAGCATTACCCTCCCCAGCATTACCCTCCCCAGCATTACCCTCCCCAGCATTACCCTCGCCAGCCTGTCCCTCCCCAGCATTACCCTCGCCCAGCATTACCCTCCCCAGCATTACCCTCCCCAGCATTACCCTCCCCAGCATTACCCTCCCCAGCATTACCCTCGCCAGCATTACCCTCCCCAGCATTACCCTCCCCAGCATTACCCTCGCCAGCATTACCCTCCCCAGCATTACCCTCCCCAGCATTACCCTCCCCAGCATTACCCTCCCCAGCATTACCCTCCCCAGCATTACCCTCCCCAGCATTACCCTCGCCAGCATTACCCTCCCAGCATTACCCTCCCCAGCATTACCCTCGCCAGCATTACCCTCCCCAGCATTACCCTCGCCAGCATTACCCTCGCATTACCCTCCCCAGCCTGACCCTCGCCAGCATTACCCTCCCCAGCATTACCCTCGCCAGCATTACCCTCCCCAGCATTACCCTCCCCAGCAATACCCTCCCCATTACCCTCGCCAGCACTACCCTCCCCAGCATTACCCTCCCCAGCATTACCCTGCCCAGCATTACCCTCGCCAGCATTACCCTCCCCAGCATTACCCTCCCCAGCATTACCCTCGCCAGCATTACCCTCGCCAGCATTACCCTCGCCAGCATTACCCTCGCCAGCATTACCCTCGCCAGCATTACCCTCCCCAGCATTACCCTCCCCAGCATTACCCTCGCCAGCATTACCCTCCCCAGCATTACCCTCCCCAGCATTACCCTCCCCCGCATTACCCTCCCCAGCATTACCCTCGCCAGCATTACCCTCCCCAGCATTACCCTCGCCAGCATTACCCTCCCCAGCATTACCCTCGCCAGCATTACCCTCGCCAGCATTACCCTCCCCAGCATTACCCTCGCCAGCATTACCCTCGCCAGCATTACCCTCCCCAGCATTACCCTCCCCAGCATTACCCTCCCCAGCATTACCCTCGCCAGCATTACCCTCGCCAGCATTACCCTCCCCAGCATTACCCTCGCCAGCATTACCCTCCCCAGCATTACCCTCCCCAGCATTACCCTCCCCAGCATTACCCTCCCCAGCATTACCCTCCCCAGCATTACCCTCGCCAGCATTACCCTCCCCAGCATTACCCTCGCCAGCATTACCCTCCCCCGCCTTACCCTCGCCAGCATTACCCTCCCCAGCATTACCCTCGCCCAGCATTACCCTCCCCAGCCAGCATTACCCTCGCCAGCATTACCCTCCCCAGCATTACCCTCCCCAGCATTACCCTCGCCAGCATTACCCTCCCCAGCATTACCCTCCCCAGCATTACCCTCCCCAGCATTACCCTCCCCAGCATTACCCTCCCCAGCATTACCCTCCCCAGCATTACCCTCCCCAGCATTACCCTCGCCAGCATTACCCTCCCCAGCATTACCCTCCCCAGCATTACCCTCGCCAGCATTACCCTCCCCAGCATTACCCTCCCCAGCATTACCCTCCCCCGCATTACCCTCCCCAGCCGTACCCTCCCCAGCATTACCCTCCCCAGCATTACCCTCGCCAGCATTACCCTCCCCAGCATTACCCTCCCCAGCATTACCCTCCCCAGCATTACCCTCGCCAGCATTACCCTCCCCAGCATTACCCTCCCCAGCATTACCCTCGCCAGCATTACCCTCCCCAGCATTACCCTCCCCAGCATTACCCTCCCCAGCATTACCCTCCCCAGCATTACCCTCCCCAGCATTACCCTCCCCAGCATTACCCTCCCCAGCATTACCCGCCCCAGCATTGCCCTCGCCCAGCATTACCCTCCCCAGCATTACCCTCCCCAGCATTACCCTCCCCAGCATTACCCTCCCCAGCATTACCCTCCCCAGCATTACCCTCCCCAGCATTACCCTCCCCAGCATTACCCTCCCCAGCATTACCCTCCCCAGCATTACCCTCCCCAGCATTACCCTCGCCAGCATTACCCTCGCAGCATTACCCTCGCCAGCATTACCCTCCCCAGCATTACCCTCGCCAGCATTACCCTCCCCAGCATTACCCTCCCCAGCATTACCCTCGCCAGCATTACCCTCGCCAGCATTACCCTCCCCAGCATTACCCTCGCCAGCATTACCCTCGCCAGCATTACCCTCCCCAGCATTACCCTCCCCAGCATTACCCTCCCCAGCATTACCCTCCCCAGCATTACCCTCCCCAGCATTACCCTCCCCAGCATTACCCTCCCCAGCATTACCCTCGCCAGCATTACCCTCGCCAGCATTACCCTCCCCAGCATTACCCTCGCCAGCATTACCCTCGCCAGCATTACCCTCCCCAGCATTACCCTCCCCAGCATTACCCTCCCCAGCATTACCCTCCCCAGCATTACCCTCCCCAGCATTACCCTCCCCAGCATTACCCTCGCCAGCATTACCCTCCCCAGCATTACCCTCCCCAGCATTACCCTCCCCAGCATTACCCTCGCCAGCAGCATTACCCTCGCCAGCATTACCCTCGCCAGCATTACCCTCGCCAGCATTACCCTCCCCAGCATTACCCTCCCCAGCATTACCCTCGCCAGCATTACCCTCGCCAGCATTACCCTCGCCCAGCATTACCCTCGCCAGCATTACCCTCCCCAGCATTACCCTCCCCAGCATTACCCTCCCCAGCATTACCCTCCCCAGCATTACCCTCCCCAGCATTACCCGCCCCAGCAGTACCCTCCCCAGCATTACCCTCCCCAGCAATACCCTCCCCAGCATTACCCTCCCCAGCATTACCCTCCCCAGCATTACCCTCGCCAGCATTACCCTCGCAACCATTACCCTCCCCAGCATTACCCTCCCCAGCATTACCCTCGCCAGCATTACCCTCCCCAGCATTACCCTCCCCAGCATTACCCTCCCCAGCATTACCCTCCCCAGCATTACCCTCCCCAGCATTACCCTCCCCAGCATTACCCTCCCCAGCAGCACATTACTGATGTATCCGATTCTCTTTACTAAAACTCCTTTTGTAAAAAAAAAAAAAAAAAGGGAGGGAGGGAAGGGAGGGAGGGAGGGAAGGGAGGGTGGGAGGGGAGGAGGGTGGGAGGGAGGGTGGAAGGGAGGGAGGAGGAGGGAGGGAGGGAGGAGGGGAGGGGAGGGAGGGAGGGAGGAGGGGAGGGAGAGGGAGGGGAGGAGGGAGGGAAGAAGGGAGGGAGGGAGGGGAGGAGGGAGGAAGGGAGGAGGGAGGAAGGGAGGGAGGAAGGGGAGAAAGGAGGGAGGAGGGAAGGGGAGGGAGGGAGGGAAGGGGAGGGAGGGAGGAGGAGGAAGGAAGGAAGGAGGAAGGGAGGGAGGAGGAGGAGGAGGGGAGGGAGGGAAGGAAGGAGGAAGGGGAGGGAGGGAGGAGGAGGAGGAGGGAGGGGAGGGAGGGAGGGAGGGAGGGAGGGGAGGGGAGGGAGGGGAGGGAGGAGGGAGGGGAGAGGGAGGGAGGGAGGAGGGAGGAGGGAGGGAGGGAGGGAGGGAGGAGGGAGGGAGGGAGGGAGGGGAGGGAGGGAGGAGGGGAGGGAGGGAGGGAGGAGGAGGAGGAAGGGAGGGAAGGAAGGGGAAGGGAGGGAGGGAGGGAGGGGGAGGGAAGGGTTGGAGGGAGGGAGGGAGGGAGGGAAGGGAGGGAGGGAGGAGGAGGGGAGGGAGGGAGGGAGGGAGGGGAGGAGGGAGGAGGGAGGAAGGGAGGGAGGGGAGGGAGGAGGGAGGAAGGGAGGGGAGGGAGGGAGGAGGGGAAGGGAGGAGGAGGGGGAGGGGAGGGAGGGGAAGGGAGGAGGGAGGGAGGGAGGGAGGGAAGGGAGGGGGAGGGAGGGGGGAGGGGAGGGAGGGGAGGGGAGGGGAGGGGGAGGGAGGAGGAGGGGAGGGGAGGGAGGAAGGGAGGGAGGAGGTAGGGAGGGAGGAGGAGGAGGGAGGGAGGGGAGGGAGGAAGGGAGGGAGGAGGGAGGGAGGGAGGGAGGGGAGGGAGGGAGGAGGGAGGAGGAAGGAGGAAGGGGAAGGAAGGGAGGGAAGGAAGGGGAGGGAAGGAAGGAAGGAGGAGGGAGGAGGAGGAGGAGGAAGGGGAGGGGAGGAGGGAGGGAGGAGGGGGAGGGAGGGGAGGGAGGAGGGAGGAGGAAGGAAGGAATGTAAGGAGAGAACAATGAGAGGCGCAGTGAAGGAGGGGGGGAGAGATGAGGGTTGGGGAGTGGAGATGTTTGGGGAGTACAGAGAATAGTTGGGGAGATAGCTCCCATCTGTGGACTGGTCGAGGCTGCAAAACAATTACACGTCCCAGCGCTCCTCCTCACCCTCCCCATCTTTCCCCTTACTTATCGCGCTGATCCTGTTACACTCTCTACCTCCTCCCCATCTATCCTGCTGAGGAACGTGGAGGGGACACCTACACTCCCCACCTCCAGTCCTCTCCCATATCCTCCAAAAGAATTGCGGAAAATATCTGTTATATCTAAAAGGTACAAGTTTCTAAGATTTTCTTCTATCTTACACCTTGAGTATCCGTGGTTCGATCCCCGATACGGGTGGAAGCATTGGGCGTGTTTCCTTAAGACACCTACTGTCCCTTTTCACCTAGAAGTAAGTAGGTACCTCAGTGTTAGCCGACTAGTGTGGGCCGCATCCTGGGGACAGTATCAGCCTAAGGTACCCCAATATTCTGCATGACCAGAAGCTTTCTATATAGCATATCACTGCTGTTAGCTATGGTCTGTATAAGTTGTATCTTGTACTTGCAGAGGTGTCTGCAAGGCAGGAACAATCTTGCAGAGGTGTCTACAAGGCAGGAACAATCTTGCAGAGGTGTCTACAAGGCAGGGAACAATCTTGCAGAGGTGTCTACAAGGCAGGGAACAATCTTGCAGAGGTGTCTACAAGGCAGGAACAATCTTGCAGAGGTGTCTGCAAGGCAGGAACAATCCTGCAGAGGTGTATGCAAGGCAGAAACAATCTTACAGAAGTGTCCGCAAGGCAGGGAACAATCTTGCAGAGGTGTCTACAAGGCAGGAACAATCTTGCAGAGGTGTCTGCAAGGCAGGAACAATCCTGCAGAGGTGTATGCAAGGCAGAAACAATCTTACAGAAGTGTCCGCAAGGCAGGGAACAATCTTG
Organism: Cherax quadricarinatus; assembly: GCF_038502225.1. Taxonomy (NCBI): domain Eukaryota; kingdom Metazoa; phylum Arthropoda; class Malacostraca; order Decapoda; family Parastacidae; genus Cherax; species Cherax quadricarinatus. Next base: position 21,849,903 of record NC_091307.1, on the reverse strand, counting down.
CAGAGGTGTCCGCAAGGCAGGGAACAATCTTGCAGAGGTCTCTACAAGGCAGGAACAATCTTGCAGAGGTGTCTGCAAGGCAGGAACAATCCTGCAGAGGTGTATGCAAGGCAGAAACAATCTTGCAGAGGTGTCCGCAAGGCAGGGAACAATCTTGCAGAGGTGTCCGCAAGGCAGGGAACAATCTTGCAGAGGTGTCCGCAAGGCAGGGAACAATCTTACAGAAGTGTCCGCAAGGCAGGGAACAATCTTACAGAAGTGTCCGCAAGGCAGGGAACAATCTTGCAGAAGTGTCCGCAAGGCAGGGAACAATCTTGCAGAGGTGTCCGCAAGGCAGGGAACAATGTGTAGAACGCGACCCTAAACGAAGACTATAGGCGACCGGCACAAATCTACATAATTGGATATTCGACTCCACACTGGCCCGACTTTGATGATAAATTCATTCATGAGAAGCTGCATGCAATTGATCAGTGTTGCAAAGCTCTCTATACATGCACTCACCGATTTGTGTTTGCAAGGGATCGATTTGCTGTTGCGAGGGATCGATTTGTGTTTGTTAGGGGCAGTCGATTTGTTCTGCAAAGGGTCGATTTGCGTTTGCAAGAACAAGGGTCAATTTATATTTGCAAGGTGTCGATTTATGTTTTGTGGGAGTCAGAGTCCTTGGCTGGAGTCAAATTGTGTTTGTGAGGGTTGATTTGTGTAGTTATAGACGAGTACTGAACATACACATGACTCTCAGGGATGTTAGGAAGAACTTTTTCGGTGCCAGGATAGGAGACAACATACATTCACCCTCGAGCGCTCATACACGCATGCACTCATACGTGTACTAGCACTCACTCAAACACGCCCTCACATACATCCACTCACGCACATACCCACTCACTCACCTTCACCAATATTCCATTTCTCTCACAAAAAAACCACACGCAAAAAAAAGAGCAAACTCATTGTCAAATAGTGCCGGGAAAAGCGAGAATATTGCCCAGAATAAAAGTTTGGGGCAGTAACCCGAGCTTAGAGAGCCAGATGAAAACAAAAACACGCCCATATACGTAATCAAATATATGGGAAAAGTAAACAAAATGTCCCACTTTTGTATGAGTCGGAGATAGAAACCAACAAGAAAAATAACGTCATATCTGACGCAGCGAGAGGGATGGATGAATGAGAGAAAGAGAGAGATAGAGAACGGGATAGACAGATAGAGGATATGGAAGATTACACCAAAGTTTTGAAACCTATCTACTTGTATGCAAATGAAGAATTAAAGACTATTGCATATCAAGAGAGAGAGAGAGAGAGAGAGAGAGAGAGAGAGAGAGAGAGAGAGAGGATGCCTTAATAATTATATCCATCCAAATATTACTTTTTTTTCTCACGAGCACGACTTGGGATCCCTTAATGACCCGAGCAAATCTCTCCTTATCAAGCCCCGGACCCACCCACCACGAAACCTGCCCCGACACCCTGACCAAACCCAACCCGATTATTTTGTTTCTGCCTCCTAACCCATCCCGGCATGACCCAAGCCAACCTGATACTATCCTCTCTCTTCCCGCATGACCCACTATCAGGCTATCCCACCCCCAAACCTGACACTTATCCACTCATCTCTTCCTCACTTCGAGGTTCACTAGCTCAGCACCTGAACAGACCAATTCCTTCCGGACTATCAACATCAGCTGGCTGAACTCAGACTACAGTACCAAGGCTAGTAAACCAGTGTGGTCCGAACACATATCAAGTACGTGTTTAATAAGACACGTACTTGATACCTGTCTTATTAAACCAGTAGCTGGTTTATCATGTCATGATGTAAGGCTATAGATAAATGGTTCAGAGAACCGACAAGAATGATGGACTGATGACAGCCACTCCAGGCTGAGAGACTGATGACAGCCGCTCCAGGCTGAGAGAGTGATTACTTTAAACTACTCCTGATCTTCAACCATTCTTCTCTGCTACATTTCGCTCAAATTTAAGACTTCAAAAAGTTCCGGCCGAGAGAAAGGTAACCTCAAAAAAAAAAAAAAAAATTCAAACGTTACAAATGTAATGGATATGCGGACCAGCGGGTCGCAAGCCCCGACAGTCTGGTTGACCAGGCAAGCACCAGACGAGCCTGGCCAGGGAGCCGGGTTGCGGGAATAGGAAAACTCTGGGAAACCATCAAAACTAATCAAAACCTAAGGTATACCACTCAATAAGGTATACCTTTGGCTTTGACAGGCACCTAAAGCCTGTTCCCGACACACCGGGCTGTGGTTCGTACGTCGGTTTACGTGCGGCCAGCAGTAACAGCCTGGATGATCATCCCCTGATCCACCGCGAGGCCTGGTCATAGATCAGGCCTCGGGGGCATTGACCCCAGGAACACCCTCCAGGTATACTCTCACAAGGTCACCAGTTACCACCTTCGCGTCAGTCGTGGACAATACCTGATCGAACCACGGAACGGGTGAGGGTTTGAACCCGTGGCAAACAAGTCCTAAGAGTAACCGGCCAGTGTCATTACTTTTTGGTGAGTCACGACCTGATGACCAGGAAGGCACAACGCCGTGACTGGAACAATACACAAATAACCCGCACGTTTCAGTCCGACTTGGACTTAGTTAATGGTCCAAGTCGGACCAAAACGTCGTCATAAGTTTCACTCTATGTGCCGGTTATAGTTATGCATCATTACCTGATATCTGTAAAAGGGAACGCTGACAGTTTCTTGCAGTGTCTCCTGCCAGTGCTAATGGCACTAGTTAATTAACAGTTTGTATACCTGTTTTATGATCTCTCTATCTGTCTGTCTGTCTCTCTGTCTGATGATAGCAATAACAGATGCCGCCCAAAGCTGTCTATAAGCTGTTCGAAGCTTACTAAAATCGAATCTAAACCAAATGAAGCCAAAGGCAATTTCAGCAAACCAGATTCGTCCTGCAATTTTTATCAATTAAGGAATTACATCAGTGCACAAGTGGGGAAACAATCCCATAAAAAAACACACACACAGATCGTTTCCTAATCGCCGCCTCATTAACGAAAAGGATTAATCGCTTAATTGAACCCAGGGGATCATTTAACTAAGTAGATTACTATTGGCCCGAAATGTTCTTTGAACAGCCACGTAAACATTACATTACTCGCTTTAATTAATATTACCCGAAAAGCTAAAACAAACACATTGTCCCGAGGGAGAAATCTGTCGGGACGGAAGTGATGTCTGTGATAGCTGGCGCATCTCTAGGAATAAAGCACGGTTGACTGGTTGACGAAGGGTAAAAGAACAGCACTGGTTGGCACTGGAAGTGCAGACGAGTGATATAAAGTGTTAAACAGTGCTACAGAAGTCAACACTGTGACGCGTTGAAAACAGTTTGGATACAAGACTGTGAATGGTTTAAATAATAATAATAATAATGATAATAGCAATACTCTTACTACTACTACTACTATTACTATTACTAGTAATAATAATAATAATAATAATAATAACACTACTACTACTACTAATAAGAATAATCCTTTATCATGTGTATCAGTAGCGTCTGCTAATGAGCCTCATGGAGGGTTACCAACCTTGAGTGGAGACTTAACGCTAAACTCCGGGTGCACGAATCTTATTTAGAGGGTAATTGACCGAACCTCTTCTTTATGGAGGTGCACCACGCTAGCCAACTATGTTTTGATATCGGTCGCCGTCCTGGGAGGTGCTGGAGGAGGAGGAGGAGGAGGAAGAGGAAAAGCTGATGAAGGTGAGAGAAGTAGTGGGGTCAGAAAGATAACATGGTGGCGTAAGAGAAAATAAAACTGACACAGTATTGATTGTGAGGTGCAAATGACAACAACAATTGTTCTAAAACAAGTAAGTTACCTAAATCAAGAAAACTTCTCCGTCCACCCTCGACAATGAAAAGCCGCAAGGAGTGGTGAAGGCTCGACCCTCCGTCCGGTAATCGCGAGATTCTCCACTCTGGCAGCTAGGCTTCCCAGTTGCCGGCACTAGTGAAGGACAGAGCTGCAAACTGATGAAAGTCTCAAAGTTCAACAAAAAAGTTGTCTTTGTAACTCCTTAACTCGTTTTTCTGGCAGGTTTGTGTACGGAGAGTGAGGGAAAAATTGTGTGCCCCAAGTTGTCCCTGTGTACCTACCTACGTACATGTGTTTGCAAGGATCGATCCATGGTTCCTTATTTCTTATCGTCTTAGCATGTGTGTACATACTCACCTGTGTGTGTGAGTGTGTGTGTGTGTGTGTGTGTGTGTGTGTGTGTGTGTGTGTGTATGTGTGTGTGTGTGTGTGTGTGTGTGTGTGTGCGTGTGTGTGTGTGTGTGTGTGTGTGTGTGTGCGCGCGCGAGCGTGTGTGTGTGTGCTTGCTTGTTTGTACTCACGGTTTCTGTATGCATGGTTTCGAGACTTAGCTTCTGGCTCCGCCTCCTAGATCACTTTGATCGGCATCACTGACATCTGGCCTCTTGGGACTTAACATGTCTCTTCTTGAAGCTGTGTATTGAGTCCACCACCACCATCTCATCCAAGTTAGGTGTGTTCGTACACTCACCTTTCTCAAGTGTTAAGGAATTTCAATTTCAGCTCTGATTCCCGCTTCTCAAACATCAATCGACTGGTGGAAATTTACAACTGAAGGATACCTGACAAATTACGCAACATGGGCGAAACGTTTCCACAATAAAGACACCCAAGTGATGCTAATGCGTTTATCACCCTGTTGGTTTTCTGAGCCAGTTATCTACATTAGATACCTGAAGGACGTTTCTGGGGGTCAACGCCCCCACGGACCGACCCCAGACCAGGTCTACTGGAGGATCAAGGCCTGATCAACCAGGCTTCTCTTGGAGTTTACCTTCATTACTTTCTTTATTAGTTCCCTCAACTTCTTAACATCCAGTAAAACACTGTAAAACGTAAGTTTCCCCTACCGTAAACTTTCCTTAAATTATCACTTCTAGGTGATAATTTGATAATTTGTCTAGCAAATTATCAAATTATCTAATAGTAGTTCCTTAGGATTATCTTCCTCACGGCCAGGTTTCAGACAAGACCTCATATAATGGAAAGAAAATATTACAAGAAGCACAGAGGAAGGAAGAGATGTGTCTTCTTAATGTAACATAGAAATTTCTTAGCTTTACCTGATAATCTTACGTGTTCGCGAGACAGAAAGATCAGCAATCCTGAAAGAGTTCAAAACACTGAACAAGTTTCTATTTTACAGTCTGAGAGGACGATAGTACCTCCCTGGATGATTGCTGTTCACACACACACAGCAACAAGGGGTCACAACTGGAAGTTGAAAACTCAGATGAGTCACAGGGATGTTAGGAAGTACTTCTTCAGTCACAGAATTGTCAGGAAGTGGAACAATCTGGAGTTATGTAGTGGAAGTAGGATCCATACATAGCTTTAAGAAGAGGTATGATTAAGCTCATGGAGCAAGGAGGGAGTAGACCTAGTAGAGACCAGTGAAGAGGAGGGGCTAGGAGCTATGAATCGACCCCTGCAACCAAAATTAGGCGAGTACACACATACACAAAGTAGGGGGTGATCGCACTGTGTCTGGTGTATGCCTAGGCAAGAGAAGGAGAGTGGGAAGGATGAATGAAGGGGTAGTAATGATAGATGAGGGGATTGGAAGGATAGAAGGTGTGTGAAGAATAGATGAAGGGATGTAAAGTACTGACGATGAAGTGGACAGGATGGACAAGATGGTCTGAGGGGGGCCTGACAAATGTAGAGATCCTACTTACCAACTTCCTAACAAATCGAACACAAAGAGTAGTGGTCAACAGAGTTAAATCGGAGGCTGCCATAGTGAAGAGCTCTGTTCCACAAGGCACAGTACTCGCCCCCATCTTATTCCTCATCCTCATATCAGACATAGACAGAGATATACACCACAGCACCGTATCATCCTTTGCACGAGACTGTCATCTACTGAGGACACGGTTAACCTCCAAGAAGATATAAACAAAGTTTTCCAGTGGGCAACGGAAAACAATATGATGTTCAATGAGGACAAATTCCAACTACTCCGTTATGGAAAACTGGAGGAGATAATAACTACAGACTCTGGCCATACAATAGAGCGGAAAAATAATGTAAGGGACCTGGGAGTAGTAATGTCTGAGGATCTCACTTTCAAGGATCACAACAGTGCCACGATCGCAAGCGCAAAGAAAATGATAGGATGGGTAATGAGAACGTTCAAAACGAGAGATGCCAAGCCAATGATGATCCTTTTCAAATCACTTGTTCTCTCAAGGCTGGAATACTGCTGTGCATTAACATCTCCATTCAAAGCAGGTGAAATTGCAGATCTAGAGAGTGTACAGAGATCCTTTACTGCACGTATAAGTTCTGTCAAGCACCTTAACTACTGGGAACGCTTGGAAGCACTTGACTTGTACTCGTTGGAACGCAGGAGAGAGAGATATATCATAGTCTACAGTTGGAAAATCCTGGAAGGAATGGTCCCGAATCTGCACACAGAAATCACTCCCTACGAAAGTAAAAGACTGGGCAGGCGATGCAAAATACCCCCAATTAAAAGTAGGGGCGCCATTGGTACACTAAGAGAAAACACCATAAGTGTCCGGGGTCCAAGACTGTTCAACAGCTTCCCACCAAGCATAAGGGGAATTATCAATAAACCCCTGGCTGCCTTCAAGAGAGAGCTGGACAGATACCTAAAGTCAGTGCCGGATCAGCCGAATCATACTGTACGTTCATTATTTCGCCAGTTTATTTATTGCCATAAGCTCTATAACCCCCAAACAAGAGCTCAGTACTAGAGGTACCCATCACCTCAGTGGCGAACCATCCAGCACACAATCGAAAGCATATGGGATCAATTTTGGGCGACGCAAGGCAGATAGATAAGTCTGTAGCCTCTGTTCACCTACCACTAAATACTCATCTAAAAGTTAGTTGACTGATGTGGATCACATCTTGGGAAAGAAAAACCCACAAGGACACAGATGGATGTAACCCACACTGCTTGATTTTCTTGGATTATCCACCCACACCACCATCCCCACCGCCTTCACTACCATTTTATCCCTCCCCTTCCCTCCCAAAACCACCACCCACCACAACCACCACCCACCACAACCAACACCCACCACAACAACCACCCACCACAACAACCACCCACCATGCATTAAGGGGGTAGCTATTATCGCCAATTTCCGACTTTGATTACACAAGGAAATGATATGAATCATAAAATACCCTCACCTGTTACTAATGGCACCATCTGGTGGCCAGTGATTCGCCTACACACCCATTAGCATATTCCGATCGATTGAACGCGGTCTAATCACCTATTGCTGTTCATTATAAGTGCAAAATAAGCTTAAGCTGTGAAACATATGGGTGGCTGATTAGATTGCGCCCACAGCGTTGCCATGAGGGAAAATACAGAGGGAATGAGTGCAAGAAAAGTGAATGACTTGTCGCTCCTGTTGTTGCTGATGCTTCTGTTGCTGTTGGTATTGCTGTTGCAGTTAATGTTAATTTTCCTGTTATAGCTACTGCTGTTGCTGCTGTTATTACTGCAGCTATTGTTGCCACTGTTGTTTGTTGCTGCTGCTGCTACTGCTTTTACTACTGCTGCTGCTACTGCTTGTACTGCTGCTGCTACTACTGCTGCTGCTGCGGCTACTGCTTCTGCTGCTGCTACTGTTTGCACTGCTGCTGCTGCTGCTGCAGCTACTGCTGCTGCTGCAGCTACTGCTGCAGCTACTGCTGCTGCTGCAGCTACTGCTGCTGCTGCAGCTACTGCTGCTGCTATTACTACGGCTGCTGCTACTGCTTTTACTGCTATTGCTGCTGCTGCTGCTACTCCTGATGCTGCTGCTGCTGCTACTGCTGCTGCTGATATTACTACGGCTGCTGCTACTGCTGTTACTGCTATTGCTACTGCTGCTACTGCTGCTCCTGATGATGCTGCTGCTGCTACTGCTGCTCCTGCTGATATTGTTGCTGCTGCTACTGCTGCTGTTGATACTGCTGCTGCTACTGCTGCTATTGTTGCTGCTACTGCTGCTATTGTTGTTGCTGCTGCTCCTGCTACTGCTGCTATTGTTGCTGCTGATGCTGCTGTTGCTGCTGTTGCTACTGCTGCTGCTGCTACTACTGCTCCTACTGCTCCTGCTGCTGCTGTTGTTACTGCTGCTGCTACTGCTGCTATTGTTGCTGCTACTGCTGCTATTGTTGCTGCTACTGCTGCTATTGTTGCTGCTGCTGCTCCTGCTACTGCTGCTATTGTTGCTGCTGATGCTGCTGTTGCTACTGCTGCTGCTGTTGCTACTGCTGCTGCTGCTACTACTGCTCCTACTGCTGCTACTACTGCTCTTGCTGCTGCTGTTGCTACTGCTGCTGCTACTGCTCCTGCTGCTGCTGTTGCTACTGCAATGCTGCTGTAATAGCTGCTGTCTGTTTGCTGTAACATTGTGCTAACTGCTGCTGCTGCACTGCTCCTGCTGCTGCTGCTGCTGCTCCTGCTGCAGCTGCTGCTGCTCATAACAGCTGCTGCTTGCTGCTGCTGCTGCTGCTGCAACACAATTTGCTGCTGCTGCTGCTCGATTTCTAGCAAGCTGCTGCTAGCTGTGCTCTGCTGCTCTCTGCCTGCTGTAACTTGCTGCTGCTGCTGCTGATGCTACTGCTGCTCTGCTGCTGCTGCTGCTCTAACTTGTACTGCTTGCTCATAACAGCTGCTGTTGCTGCTGAGCAATTGCTGCTGTTCCTGCAATGCTGCTGCTGCCTGCAGCTTAACTGCTTGCTGCTGCTGCTGCTGCTGCTGCTGCTGCTGCTGCTGCTACTGCTAACTGCTGCTGCTGCTGCTGCTGCTCCTTTGACACTGCTGCTGCTGCTGCTGCTGTTCTGTGCATGCTGCTACTACTGCTCCTACTGCTGCTACTACTGCTCCTGCTGCTGCTGTTGCTACTGCTGCTGCTGCTACTACTGCTCCTACTGCTCTTGCTGCTGCTGTTGCTACTGCTGCTGCTGCTACTACTGCTCCTACTGCTCTTGCTGCTGCTGTTGCTACTGTTGCTGCTACTACTGCTCCTACTGCTCTTGCTGCTGCTGTTGCTACTGCTGCTGCTGCTACAATTATTGCCAACTCTCGTAAACCTTTATAACATTATAGTTGACAATCATTTACAAAATTAGGTTTGAATTTACTTTGTGTTACCTGATCCACTAACTGGTTCACCATCAATTATTATATTAAGCTCAGCAGCCGTGTTGATTACTAAATGCCTACGTCGTGTACACGGATTTTGCAAAGGCACTTGATAAATGAGGCCATAGAGGGATTGCCCGCAAAAAAAGGAGGGCAAGAGATATGACAGGAAAAAATGAAATAGGTAGTAAATACAATATAACGATGAACGAGTAAAGTAATGAATTTAGGGGTTTAGGAAACGGTTCTGGCGTCTTTACTGTTTCCCGCTCATCAGCCACAGCTTTGTGTCATCTTTCGCTGACAATTTCAAAATAAACATGAAAATGACTTCATTAGAAGTTACGGAAAGACTCCAAACAGACATCAGCAACTTGTCGGTGGGCAGAGGATACCAACACGACGTTTAACTGCAGCAAATTCCAATTGCTTAGATACAGAAAGAACGAAGATTTCAAAATGAACACGAGACACAAAAAGAAACAGAACTTTGCAGACAACTAAAAAAAATGTGAACGACTCACCAGTAAAAATGTCTGATGACATATCCTTCAGAGAACGCAACAAATTACAAGCATCAGTGGCCAGGAAAATTGTAAGATTAATTGTGAGAACTTTCAAAACAAGAGAAGCTACGCTATTGATGGCACTATTTAAATTCTTCGTATTGTCACATTTGTTATATTGTCTTATGCTCAGACTTTCTTCCATGACAGGAGGGAGAGAGAGAGAGAGAGAGAGAGAGAGAGAGAGAGAGAGAGAGAGAGAGAGAGAGAGAGAGGGAGAGAGAGAGAGGGAGAGAGAGAGAGAGAGAGAAAGAGAGAAATACCTGAGGGGTTAGGCTCCCAACTAACACACTCCCCTGACAACATACTGGAGTGAGAAGTACAAGAGGAAGTGTAGAATAAAGCTAGAGAAGAGCTGGAACACCAGAGGCACAGTAAGAGAACACTGTGTCAACATCCATCGTCCTGGACTCTAATTTTCTTTTACAAGCAGATATAAGAAGTATTACCAGAAGAAAGTTGACAAATAAATAAGTGGACAAGACCCTGAAGAAAACCATAGCTCATCCTGGAGGTAATATCTTCGTAGGACTGACGACCTGGGCAGCAGCAGCAGCAGCAGCAGCAGCAGCAACAGCCTAGTCCATCAGGCAGTCAAGAGCGAAGCCGGGCTTCATGCAAGGCCACAAGAATAAAACTCTCGAAGCCGGTCACAGGTTTTTCCACAGGCATGCCGCCCACTGCGTAGGCGAAACGTTTCGAAATAAAGATACCTAACTGTTGCACATGTGTCTTACCTAACAACCTGTCGGTATTTTATACCATTTTAATATCCAACTAAGGAGAAGATCACCGCCAGTAGCCATTAAATCTTAAAAAACTCAACACCATTAATCAAAGAGATATGAAGGTTGATAGTTAATTACCTTAATAATAGTTTACAAAGTAAAGTAACATCGTTAGTCACTTCGAAACCTTCATGTTTACCCTCAGTAAATCCTTTGGGCATAATATATTAAGAATTTATCAGCGTATTTACTAACCATAATTTTTTACAAATGAGGTTTATATACATAAACTGTAAGTTAAATAAAATAATAAGAATAAATCAGAGAGGAAACACCATTGTGATGATGATGTGTGTGTGTGTGTGTGTGTGTGTGTGTGTGTGTGTGTGTGTGTGTGTGTGTGTGTGTGTGTGTGTGTGTGTGTGTGTTAAAGTCACCATCCGTCAGTGGCTTTTGTCAATAGACACTTGTCCTCTGTATGTGTATTTGTGAAGTGTGTGTGTGTGTGTGGGGGCAGACTTATACAGAAAAGTTGGAGTGTGCTCTGAATAAGAGCACACACACAGGCAGCGTCAAGGTGACTGTGTGTGTGTGTGTGTGTGTGTGTGTGTGTTGAGGTTCAGGTATGTTGGTACAAAAGCCCCTATCCACGTTTGTGTTGCAACACTTGCCACGGAGTTCCCTACTAACGTTTTTTCCTCCATCATCTCACTTCGCACTTCAAATAGTGCTCTTTGCTTATTTCGCGAGTTTTTAGTTACAAAGCTTAAATTAGATCTCCTCGTAGTTTGTTTTCAAGTTTACTGCTTGTTTAGCGCTTTGTGTCAGTCTTCTGACAGGATAGAGACCAGATGTCGCTATTAGCACATGAAGGATCGGGCCTCCACACCTCCTTGCGCTGCTTTTACGTGGTTCATGAACAACTAATCAGTACAAATTGATTTTCCTCCTCTGGACCAACAAACCCCTGGTTATCTTCAGGAGATAACTTAACAGGTTCTTCAAGTCAGTTCCTGATCAACCGGGCTGTGGTGCGCATGTGGGACTATGTGTGGCTACCAACATCCGCCTGGTCGATCGGACAGGCAATGTAAAGTCTGGTCTGGGACCGGGACGCGGGGGCGGTGACTCCAGATAAACCCAGGTACCACCAGGGGCATAGTGTCCAGTAATTTAAATACTTTATTAATTCGACGCGGATCGTAACTGATCTCTGTATATGTTCCACCCCTGCTATCTCTCCTGCCCTGAACGGGACCGTCAATACTGAACAATACTCTCAACGAGAGAACACAAGCTAGTTGGATAGTGTCAACATCCGCACTATTTTCCATGCTTTGTAATTCCTCCTAATCCACTCAAAGAAATGTCAGTTAACATATTTACTCCCAGGTCTTTCACATGTTCCCTTCCTTCTATTTGATGATCCTCTTGAGCTTTGTATACAGTGTCCCTCTTGAGTTTCTTATTCTTTCCATATCTACGCAACTGGGACTTATCACCTACTAAATGTCATGTTCTTCTCCACTGTCCACTGGAAATCCCTGCTTATATCTTCCTGCAAATATTCTGTCTTTTACCGAGGTTATTTTTATACTTATTATGGTGTCAGCTGTAAATAATAGTAGAAAACTATGGTGAGCGTTTTTATCTATGTCTTCTATGAGGATAAGAAACAGTAGAGGAGCCAGGACAGTGCCTTAGGATACTTATTACTAGATGAAGAGGGACAAGAGGTGTAATATAACATGCCTTTGTTTCTAACAGCCACAGGATCGATCCCAGGTCCTTCAGTTGTGAGCCAAATCGCTACGAACGTTCTTGTGCTTCGTATTCGACATTCTAGCTGTGAAACCCAAAGTTTATATATTTATTTTCAGAGAGAGAGAGAGAGAGAGAGAGAGAGAGAGAGAGAGAGAGAGAGAGAGAGAGAGAGAGAGAGAGAGAGAGAGAGAGAGAGAGAGTGGGAGCAGCCAGTCATCTGGTTATATTGTGACATCACAGGGATGGCAACAAGTGATACCATCAACTAGTTTTCTTTTATTGCCCAGAAAACATTCTCCATAGAGGCAACAGCTTCTTCTCTCTCTTGCTTTGTGTGTGTGTGTGTGTGTGTGTGTGTGAGAGAGAGAGAGAGAGAGAGAGAGAGAGAGAGAGAGAGAGAGAGAGACAGACAGACAGACAGACAGACAGATTATTCAGGTCCACATATGCTAACCACTTGGGCATGACAAGATTACAAATATCACGACCAGAGAATACACGCCAAGATCCACCTGGTGTTTTGTGTTGTGCGCGCGCGCGCGCGCGCGCGTGTGTGTGTGTGTGTGTGTGTGTGTGTGTGTGTGTGTGTGTGTGTGTGTGTGTGTGTGTGTGTGTGGTGTGGTGTGTGTGTGTGTGTGTGTGTGTGTGTGTGTGTGTGTGTGTGTGTGTACTCACCTAGTTGTACTCACCTAGTTAAGGTTGCGGGGGTCGAGTCCGAGCTCCTGGCCCCGCCTCTTCACTGATCGCTACTAGGTCACTCCCCCTGAACCGTGAGCTTTATCATACCTCTGCTTAAAGCTATGTATGGATCCTGCCTCCGCTACATCGCTTCCCAAACTATTCCACTTACTGACTACTCTGTGGCTGAAGAAATACTTCCTAACATCCTTGTGATTCATCTGTGTCTTCAACTTCCAACTGTGTCCCCTTGTTACTGTGTCCAATCTCTGGAACATCCTGTCTTTGTCCACCTTGTCAATTCCTCTCAGTATTTTGTATGTCGTTATCATGTCCCCCCTATCTATCCTGTCCTCCAGTGTCGTCAGGTTGATTTCCCTTAACCTCTCCTCGTAGGACATACCTCTTAGCTCTGGGACTAGTCTTGTTGCAAACCTTTGCACTTTCTCACGTGTGTGTGTGTGTGTGTGTGTGTGTGTGTGTGTGTGTGTGTGTGTGTGTGTGTGTGTGTGTGTGTGTGTGTGTGTGTGTGTGTGTATGTGTGTGTGTGTATGTGTGTATGTGTGTGTGTGTGTGTGTGTGTATGTGTGTGTGTGTGTGTGTGTGTGTGTGTGTGTGTGTGTGTGTGTGTGTGTGTATGTGTGTGTGTGTATGTGTGTGTGTGTGTGTGTGTGTGTATGTGTGTGTGTGTGTATGTGTGTATGTGTGTGTGTGTGTGTGTATGTGTATGTGTGTGTGTATGTGTGTGTGTGTGTGTGTATGTGTGTATGTATGTGTGTGTGTATGTGTGTGTATGTGTGTATGTGTGTATGTGTGTATGTGTGTATGTGTGTGTGCGTGTGTGTGTGTGTGTGTGTGTGTTAAGGGAAGAAAATATTCAAATGGCTCTGTTCTGCTTGAAGGGGTCGATTCATATCTTTTGACCCTGCCTCTTAACTCTCATTGGCCGGCATTACCAATTCTTGGACTCGATCATACCTACTCCTGATGCTGTGTAATAGTTTGTCTCCATCAACTCTTCATCTAGTTAGTTCCACTTGCTACCCAAAGATTACAAAAAAAAAAAAATACTTTGTAGCCATCCTTTCTAGTGTTTCTGTGATTGTTTTCGTCTTGGGCCTCTCTTTATTCTTTCTTTTTCTTTGTGTCTCTCTTTCTGGCCTGAGTATCGTCTACACCCTGATTATATCATTTTCCTTATTCTCCTTCTCCTTATCTTCCTTCTATCCTTTTTTTAAACCCCTTTGCTCTCGTCCCTATTTATCTTCTTGCTCCTATTCCTCCTGTTGATGTTGCTTCTTCTCCTCTTCCTCCTGCTCCCTCTCATCTTCCTTCTCTACTCCTGCTCCTCCTCCTGCTACTTCCCCTCTTCTTCCTGCAGCTCCTCCTGCGTCCTTAGCACTGCCCGGGGCACACCAACAACACCCTAACAACACATCAAACAATTTTATGCTCACGTAATCAGTGTAACTATCTCAGTGGCACCAACAATTTCCACACAGTTTCTCCAATTGAAAAGTGTATCTTAGGTGGCCATATTTTCCTTGAAACTTCGCATGCGCGAAACGTTTCATTTGTGGGGGTAATGGTATGTGATGGAGGTGTGAGTGTTGAGGTGGGCTTCTTACCTGCCCATGTAGAGAGCCGGTGGAGGTGTGAGTGTTGAGCTGGGCTTCTTACCTGCCCATGTAGAGAGCTGGTGGAGGTGTGTGTTGAGCTGGGCTTCTTACCTGCCCATGTAGAGGGCTGGTGGAGGTCTGTGTGTTGGACTGGTCTTCTTACCTGCCTTTGCCTAGGGCTGGTGGTAGTGTGAGTACGGGCTTGGGCTTGTTATGTGTGCGTGTAGAGGACTGGTGATTGCATGCCACCAGGTGTGAGGATAAACTCGCTTATTCTACCATGATTATATACATGAATTACCCAGCTCCACGCCCCCTCTCCTCCCACCTTCCTACTTCTCGTCCACTCTCTACCTCTGCCTTCCCTCTAACCCTTTCCACTTTTTCTCTTTTCTGTCTGTCTGTCTGTGTGTGTCTACCTGAAAAAGAGCCACTTTCAGACACTTGCTTCCAAGTACTGATGACAAAAATATAGTAGGTTCTGGTACATCCAGGAACACCCCAAGTACTCAAGGACGCCTCCAGTACTCAAGAACATTCCCAGTCCTCTAGGGCCTCACGGACTAAGAAACCTCCTTCTATACTCAGGAAAAACCTCTGCTACTCTGAGACTCCTGTCAGTACTCAAGAACTTCCAAAGAATACAGGAACCTTTGTTTGGCACACAGAAATCAATCTCAACCCTAAGGAAGAGGGGTCCCATAAAGCAAGGAAAGACTTGGGTAATAATGGTAGGATTGCCAATGCAACAATAGTTGCATCTGTGTCCTTTTAACTAACAAGGAAAGACTTACAGATGTCAAGGAAGAAACCTCAGAACTCTAAGTATTTCAGGAAGACCCCTGTTCTTGCCTTCCTTCCGCAACCCTTAAAAACCCTTAAGACCCTTCCTTCCTCAAAGCTGCCCTAATTACAAGACCCTTTCCGACAGGTCTCGTCTCGTCTTGAGCACAAGTTTTACAATGCCTTTGCTGCTGGGCCTAGCCCCGGATCTTTTCCTTTTTCAGTAGCCTTTTCCTCTCTCCCACCTATTCATTATTTATCCTCACTCCCGCCTCACTCCTTGTGGATCCTTACCTGTGAGTTCTTCTAGTTCTCGAGGTAAGATTCCTCACGGTCCTCTAGAGAAACTACCCATCCCTCCAGACCTTGTGGGACCCCAAAACCCCATCTTACCCATCCTTCCAGACCTTATGGGACCCCACACCCCTTCTTATGGGGATCCCACCAGGTGTTCCTCATTAACGGTATACACAACTTTGTATATGCCTCCGCTTGCCCTTTTCCATTAAGTTACTTGCGATGTTGAATAGGGCAATTACTGCCCATAATGGGGCAGTAACTGTTGTGAGAGGGGAGGGAGGTGGTGAAACACCCGCACGGGGGTACAAGTCTGAGCTGGGATAAATATTTATAAAACTATACGAATAAATCACAAATGTAGTTTACAGCCTTTTATTATAAAGACTTTTCGTCCACTAAGGACAATTATCACGGCGAGAATAAAGTCACAAGTGAGCGAAACGTCTTTCAATAACATGCCTTAAATGACATATTGTACTAATATTCACGACGGTTATTAACAGAATATAACGTTTATTAAGACAACGTTTCTACTGCGTGACAGGTTTCCTCGCTTGTTACACAAGCGAAACGTCGTCTCAATCCAATTTCTGTCTTGCATTGTCTACCTCAACAAACCTCTGGCCGTCTTCAAGAGGGAACTTGACAAGCTTCTCAAATCAATGCTTGATAAGCCGGGCTGTGGCTCATACTCTGAACTGCATGCGGAAGGCAATAACATCCTGGTTGATCCTACCTTGATCCACTAGGAAACCTGGTCTGGGGCCGGGCCGCGGGGGGCGTTGACCCTCGGAAGCATTCTTGCAGGACTTTTTCTTGCCATATACCAGCGTTGTAGCCAGCAATGCTCTTTTACGGTATTTAACATACCTGGAGAGGGTTTCGGGGGTCAACGCCCCCGCGGCCCGGTCTGTGAACAGGGCTCATATGATGGTAACAAAGGAATAAAAGATAGCTGCGATTCCCTGTTATATTCCATCACACGGGATAAGGCTCATACTAGGTGATGAAACGTGTCAGTCTGAGCTGAGAGACTGCAATAGAGCAATGAAGACATCAAGTATTCCATTTAGGAATCATCAGTTGAGGCAGCTTCAAAGGTTTCCTTCCAGGTAGGGAGGTGGTTAAATGGGAAGGTAGGTGGGTGTACAAGTGGGTGGGTGGGCTGGTGTGGGTGGTTGTGAATTTCAGGTAGGAGGGTGGGTGGGTGGATTTGAGAATAGGCGTGTTTAAATTTGTGGGCAGAAGAATGTTGGTACACACACAGGCCTGAACCAACGGAAAGATGGCGTCAATTCCTTGGATCAAGAATCACCAATCAGCGTCAAGGTTCACCTCTTGAAGGGAAGAATGAGGGATGGTATGGTGGAAGAAAATTAAAAAAAGGGCGATAGGGATGTATATGCAGAGAAGATGAACAGCGTGGAATGGAGCAGAGGTGTATTAATTTCCATCGGGTCTATTGACAATTTTATTTCTGTGTGAAGGGAAGGTGTTAGAAAGTCTTGGTCATTCTACACTGGCTTACCTCTAGGTGTTCTCTTTGCACCCTTGCTTTATAGTGGGTCTTTTAACAAGTATGGGACTTGGAATCTCCGGCTTTCGTAGGAAGCAACTTCGGCGTGAAGACTTCGAACTAATCCATTCCCTCCATTTCTTCAAGAATAATGGACTGATCACAGCATCTTTACTTTCCACTGTATCTGCTGTCACATAAACGAAGACTGTAGAAGAAGAGGTAATCGGTCCCTCAAGCTAGCAAAATTATTTACAGAAAATTTTTAAAACTGAGTTGCGGTATAGTATCTTCGTTATAAACATACAGACGTAGCTCTTAACACTCTGTTAAGATCTGTAGTGTCATTCTAGTGTACTGGTGAAAAGCCACAACGAGTGAATATTACAATTCAATGGAGTGGTCGGGATTTGAACCAGCTATCTTGAATTACCAGCCCATCACTTTAGTCTACTGAACCACAGTGGTTAGGAAAGCTTTATGACCCTCTGTGGTTCAGTGGCCTAAGGCGACGGACTTGTAATCCCAAATTGCGTTTTCAAATCACGATCGTACCATTGAATTGCCATCACATTGCTTCGTTTGTCCCGAAATGCGTCTGGTCAGGAATCGACCACTTCCGTCGGCGTCTGGTGTTGACAGGTGGGGCAGCTGGAGGTCGGATTATCGCCAGGTAAACTGACACTGCCTAAACTAATTGCCGTGTGTGAGGTGGTAATTGGCGGCGTCTGAGGCAGGTGACTCCGAAGGTAGTGTTGATATGTGACAGGATATGATCCTCTTCTCCAGGTGAGCGGAAGTATATGAAGATGTAAACATTAGCCATCATCGTCAGCTGTGAAGCGAAGTCTTGTGACAGCGGCTACTAGCGCCTGGCTTCACCTCCAGAGGATCAACTAGGTTCTTTATCCCTGATGAACACTTGTAGTTCTCACAGCAGTGTTCAAACCAAATATACTGCGATGTGACACCCCCTATGCACACACACACACACACACACACACACATACACACACACACACACACACACACACACACACACACACACACACACACACACACACACACACACACACACACACACACACACACGCACGCGCACACACACACACACACACACACACACACACACACACACACACACACACACATATCTAGAAGATTCAATGTTCGTGACTATTTTAATAATTCATAACATTTCATGGCCGCTGTGTTCCATATCTGTTCCCCGAATTTCTCTGCCGTTACTGAAGGTGCCTTTTTTTTAACACACTGGCAGTCTCCCAGTGAGTAGAGTGACCGGAAAAAGAGAGGAAACACCTTCACCATCACTCACGTAATTACTGTGTTTTCAGAAGCGTGCAGACATCACAATTCAGATGACCATTCGAAATGTAACATCTCTACCCGTCCTTCACAGCGCAGGCACTGTACTTCCCACCTCCAGGACTCAAGTCTAGATACCTGGTTTTCCTTGAACCCCTTCACAAACATCACTTTGCCCATACTCCAACGACACACAAAAAAAATAGTACACTCGTCTCCACTCCTATTTAACACACTAACAAAAAGCAGTTGGATGTACCACCTCCTAGAACTCAAAAATCACCTGTACCCCGTCCCTCCAAACAGCCCAGATTTATACACCCTCTTAGTCATCCTATTTTGCTCCATCTTCTCTAAATATCCTAACAGCCTCAACAACTCGACCTCCTCAGCCTACTTAATAAGTTTAATTATCAGATTCTTTCTCTCCACTTAACCGCCCAGTGTTTTTGCTACAGTAAACTCTCTTGAAACTCCTCCGTAGGCAGCGATTTTTTTGTAAACTTAAATGAAACAGCTCATCCAAAACTGAACAGAGCACGGAGAGGCCTTCATCGAATAATAATAAAAATAATAATAATAATAATAATAATAATAATAATAATAATAATAATAATAAATAATAATAATAATAATATCTTCATTTACTACAAGTACATGTACAAGGTATACAGACCATAGCTGACATCAATGACATACTACTATATAGAACGTTTGTTATGCTGAGCATTTCGGGTAAATTAGGTCAGTTTTCTCCCAAGATGCGACCCACACCAGTCGACTAACACCCAGGTACTCATTTTACTAATGGGTAAACACAGACAACCGGTGTAAGGAAACACGTCCAATGTTTCCACCCCTTGGCCGGAAATCGAACCCGGACCCTCACCTTGTGAAGCGAGAGCTTTTGCCACCAGGCCACGGGGCACCAAGGCTTGGTGGCATGATTTAAACAGTTCTGTACAACATATTTAGGTTCTTACACACAGTCCTAGTCCTTCCTGTCATATATGTACTCTGACGTCTATATACCTGGAGTTTACCTGGAGAGAGTTCCGGGAGTCAACGCCCCCGCGGCCCGGTCTGTGACCAGGCCTCCTGGTGGATCAGAGCCTGATCAACCAGGCTGTTGCTGCTGGCTGCACGCAAACGTACTTTGTCTGTGAACCTTCCAAACACTGTATTTATCTTTGTAAAGAGCTCGTCTATACAATTATCTCTGTTACTATTATTTCTTGTTAGATTTTGACTGGTGAATTAATGGGCTTTGTTAGTACATCTTGTGTACTGTACCATCCTGTAATACCATCCTTGTTGTCTATAATACAGACTGCACTCTGGCTGTCGTATCCTTGACCTGATGGATGACATAACTGGTTTACCGAGTCTCACCGTGTTCCACTGCCATGTATCTCTGTAGCCTCCCTTCGTGACTTGGTAGGCAGCGTCCTCAGCTCACACACTAGGGGATCCGGGATCCATCTCCGCCACTGGTATAACGTTGGTCATGTTTCCTGATACCTGCTGTCCCTTCTCACCTAGCAGAAAGTGGGTACCTGGGTGTTAGCGGACTGTTGTGGGTCGCATCCTGGGAGGCAAGATTAACCTAACTTGCGCGAAATGCGCTACAAACCAGGAGCTTTCTATACAGTATATCAGTGATACCAACTAGGTCTGTATTGATGAAAATTAAGACACTTGTGCAACATCTGGTTATCTTTATTGTAGACGTTTCGCCATCCAGTGGCTTTATCAATACAGATTCTTGGACATAATAAGAAATACGAAGAACTATATGCAAAATAACCAGATAACCAGAGGTTGCACAAGTGTCTTAACTTTCATCTTGTCGGTATTGTATACCTGTCTTGCACAAATAGGTCTGTATTAGTTGTGTCATGTACTTGTATAAATAAAAATAATAATAATAATAATAATAATAATAATAATAATAATAATAATAATAATAATAATAATAATAATAATAATAATAATAATAATAATAATAATAATAATAATTATTATTATTATTATTATTATTATTATTATTATTATTATTATTATTGTCGTTTTCCTCCTCCATTTTTTTTTTATCTTTCTGCCTTAATTTTTTTTTTCAACTATGCATTCGTATTCTTGAGGAGTAATTTTGGGTTTACAATATCAAATAAAGAAGGCAAATGAGATCAGCTCACACGGTGTTTACCTGATGGGCAGAGGAGAGAGAACCAGCTCACACACTCCCTGATTACCTGAAAAAAAAATATAAACATTACCTGGGGTGAAGGTGGAGTGAGTTTACTCTGGCAAGGTGGCCAAAATAAACATTAATTGTGGGCCAGATGGCCAGTGTAAACATTATCTGGGAGACAGGTGGCCAGGGTGAACAATACCTGGGGTCCAGGTGGCCAGGGTGAACAATACCCGGGGTCCAGGTGGCCAGGGTGAACAATACCTGGGGTCCAGGTGGCCAGGGTGAACAATACCTGGGGTCCAGGTGGCCAGAGTGAACAATACCTGAGGTCCAGGTGGTCAGGGTGAACAATACCTGGGAGCCAGGTGGTCAGGGTGAACAATACCCGGTAGCCAGGTGGTCAGGGTGAACAATACCTGGGAGCCAGGTGGTCAGGGTGAACAATACCTGGGAGCAAGGTGGTCAGGGTTAACAATACCTGGGAGCCAGGTGGTCAGGGTGAACAATACCTGGGAGCCAGGTGGTCAGGGTGAACAATACCTGGGAGCCAGGTGGTCAGGGTGAACATAGTTAAGAAGTGAAGGTTGATACTAGCGTCTTTAGAGGCGGGATAACAACCACATAATTCCTATAGTTTTATTAGGCATTCTGAGCCTCGAGGCCGCCAATTTATTGTTTATGAGTTATTTATATGAGGGCTTGGCCACTCTCCCTCCTCTCCTCGACACTCCACTTCTTCCCTCCACTTCTTCCCTCCACTTCTTCCCTCCACCCCTTCCCTCCACCCCTTCCCTTCACCCCTTCCCTCCACTTATTCAGCACTTCCATTCTCGCTTATTAATATCTCTCTTTCCTCTCCCCCTCCTCACCTCGTCTCTCCTTCCCTATATTTCTTCCCTCCTGGATGTATTCAAGGAGGTAAACAAGTTCCTCAAGTCAGTGCCTGATCAGCCTGGCTGTGATGCTTATGTTGGGCTTCGTGGGAATAGCACCAACAGCCTAACTGATTAGGTCATTCACAGAGAGGGCTGTTTTTGGAACTGGTCCGCTGGGGTGTTGACCGTTGGAACATTCTGCAGGTAAACTTCCAGTATGAAGACAGCTGAACGATGGAAAGAGGGAGGCAGGGAAAAGGATAGATGGAGGCAGGAAAGAGAGTGAGAGGAGAATAGACAATAAAAGGAATGAAGAAATGAGATGGAAAAAAATTGAAGGAGAACGAAGTAGAAGACAACGAAGAAAGAGACATAGGTACCATCTATATATGTACGAATGAAGGGAAGAGCAGAACACCTTGTTCGTCTGAGGCAGCTGCTATTTACCTCAGACCATTCACACTCCTGTGTCTGTCCAGCCTGTGAGCGAAACGTTCTAGAGTGTTTGCCCAACTTATGAGTGAAAGTTGACATTGTGTTATTGAATTTACTTCAGAACTTGTCCTCCCCGTCTGTAACTTTTTCACTACCATTATTTATCAATTCATAACTTGAAGAGAGGAATATTTAGAAGACGTTTCGATACCAATTTGCGACGGAGCGAAACGTTGCCTTCAGTTTTCTCTCCAAATTGTTGGTTGATTGTGAATTGTTCCACCAGTCTCTCAACTGGAAGAATTCCTAGCTAATCTATAGCACAAAAACATCAGTTAATCCATAACCTATAATTCAAGTGGAACAATCAATTTATCTATATCCAGTCTCTCGTGTGGAACAATTCCAGTTCCTAAAAAAAAAATCAAAGGATACAATATCAACAATTTCTCACCATTTATCACAGGACAGCAAAACGAGCAATAAAACACGCGGAAAGAGAAGTAAAGAATAACGAGGAAGAAGAAGAGATGGTATAGAAGAGATTTTTTTATCCTAGGAAAATTTAAGAATAGGTGGTAGAAAATTGAATATGTCAGCAGTGTGCTGCTACTCTGTTCTTATATGATAGTTACATAGTGGGGAAGTTTTAACTGTGTTTACCTATAAGGGGATGTTGATGGAATGGGGGAGGTAGGAGGAAGAGGGGAAAGTACAGGCGATGATGGAAAAGAGAAGAGGGGGGGGGGAGTAAAAGTACGGACATAAAGGCAGGCAGTAAATGTGCTTAGGAGGGAGGGAGAGAGCAAGCTCTTAGCTTGCCAATAAAGTTAGGAATCCTTAACCTGTAAATAGCTTGTCAATAAAGCTAGGGATCCATAACCTTGTCAAACCCTGTGTAAAAGAGAGAGAGAGAGAGAGAGAGAGAGAGAGAGAGAGAGAGAGAGAGAGAGAGAGAGAGAGAGAGAGAGAGAGAGAGAGAGAGAGAGAGAGAGAGAGAGAGAAGGGGATCCTAAGCCTAAAATCGTCCGAGGGAGAATAGTAAGATTAACTGGTGATTGGATTTGGGGGGTCCACCTCGATGCCTTCCTTCCATCTTTCTTCCCTTCTTTAAATGTTTCCTCCCTTTATTCCAACTTTCCTCCCTTCATTCTTTTCATCTTTATTCCCTTCTTTCCTTCCATTTTTACCCTTCTTTCGTTCATTTCTTCCATCATTCATTCCTTCATTTCTATCTACATCTGGAAAGTCCGAGTTACTGCTGTGAACCAGCTGAAGTTGTCAAGACCAGCTGAAGCTGTCAGGACCAACAGCTGTAATTGTCAAGACCAGCTGAAGTTGTCAGGACCAGCTGAAGTTACCAGGTATTCTTGTGTAACTACCATTGAAAGTACCACTGAGAGGGTTTAAAAATTTTCAGTTATATTTCGTACGATTCTAGCATTTATTCTCATTAATTCTTAGTCTTCCCCCCCCCCCTCCCTCCTCAATCTCTCTTCCTCCTTCCGTTATGCCTATTGCAGTCACAATTTTTCTTTATTTTTCCTTCCTATCTCTCCCTCTGTTTCACTGTATATCTCTCTTCTCCACCATATCTCTTCCTTTCACTGTATCTCTCTCTCTTTCTCTCTTATCTCCGCTATATACATAACAGAATTTTGCTGAGTCCGCTATGTTTGTACTATGAATTACATTAACCACTACAACACCGTAATACTAACCTAACACAGTGTTACTCTGAGCCTGGCCCAGGGCCGGGCTCACAGAGTAGAGAAACTCTCGAAACTCGTCAGAGCAGGGGCACCAGTTGTACAATAAGAGAACACTGTATCAACATTTGTTGTCCAAGACTCTTCAGCCTTCTTCCAGTGGTATACACTGCAGGTAAGTCGATGACTAAGACCTAAGGGCAACATGCACAGGTGTTACACATGTGTCTTGTTCATTGTTCTACCAGCATATTACAGGTATATTGTAGGAACCAAATTAGACGTTTTCGGGAGAAAAATAAAAGTATCGTATTTTCCGGCATATAAGGCGCACCTTTTTTCTCGAAAAAAAAGACCTTGAAAATCAGCCTGGGCCTTATATGCTCAAGGTCAAGGGTGGGCTTTGGCGTAAAGGGGGTAATTAACCCTTGAATATAATTACTAATTTATCATGCGTCTTATATGCCGGAAAATACATCATCTTCAAGCGTCAACTTTGTGCCTGAAAACACCAGTGGCTTAATGAGCATTATTACATCCATGGGAGAAATCCTAAACCCGTAGGGGTTATACAATGACTGGGGACTGGGAGGTAATCAACTTGAGGCTGAGGAAAGAGTGGATGGCTCCAATTCCTTGAATCAAGAGCCATTCTCCACTCCAGCCCCTCTCTCAGGATAAGCATTGACAAATACTGCCTTGATGTTCTCAGCTTCGTGACAGCTGAACTGGTTGGTTAATGGGGGTTTGAAGTCTATCGAATATACGAGGGTCGTTAAGGCTCCCTGTTACCTGTTCACCACCAATCAAGAACCTTCCCTGTAACAGGAATTAAACTCTCAATGTATATGCAATGAGAGAGACACAGAATTTTACCAACTATGCAATATAATTTTCACTGCATTTATGAATCTTTTAATTAATTAAAATACCCTTTACTGAATATGATTTTAATTGACTGTAAAATACTATTGTGTTAATGAAAAATGTTTGAGAGTGAATTATTACCAACACAAATTATAAATTAAAAACATCGAGAACTGCATAAACATTTTTTGTTTTTACAAGCACTGATGATAGTGAACCGAAACGTCGAAAACGTAGTGAGTTACTTCAGTTGTCGTTAAACAAGTCGTGGCTCATTTAGGCCATACACCAAGAATGTTTGAATATCTAAAATGAGAATTAAGATGCTGTGCCAGTATATATACACAAATATACACAAAGCTGTACATCTATCGGTGCATTTACCACGTCTAGTAAGTTTAAAGCCTATCGACTGCACAATGGTCAATAATTCAAGACATAATTATTTGTGGCCATGGAGGCTAAGCAACAACACATCCAACTAAGCAGCAACAGCCTGGTTGACCAGGTAAGCACCAGACGAGTCTGGCCCAAGGCCGGGCCTCTGGGAGTCGAAAAACTCTCGAAACTCATCACATGTATATCAAAGGTAAGCAAACGTCAGTTTTCGAACGACAACTCCAGGCCGATTACACCTTGCGCTGAATAACAGTCGATAAACCTACTGTGGCACTAAAATGTTGTGAACGTTGTTTTTTTTCTAACGAAAGGCCATCTGGCGGGGCTCTGGCGAATCACACGCGCGTCCTGAGGCAGGTGAGGGGGGGGGGGGAATGCAAACAAGAATTCCGCCATATCTCAGCGACGGTCTGGAGTTTTGAGACTCTCTGACCGCAGGTTCAAATCCCGCCCGTGGTATGGTTTCACATAAAAATTTTGTCTGAATGAGACATATTCGTGGAACCTGGAGAAAAAGAGCCACCATTTTCCCCCTCTCTCCCTCCTTGAGAGGAAGGGGGTGGGCCCCCCCCACTCGTGAGTTTCTCTCGCTTATATACTCTTTTACAGATGAATTTGCATATAATTTCCATGATAAGGTTCACCCAACTCCACGCTCCTCCTCTTCTATTCAAGGGCTCTCACTCATCAGCGGTGCTCCGGCCACTCTCTTCACGAGTCTTTAGGAGCCTTCAAGAGATTCGATGTAAATCAGCAGATAGCCTCAGTATAGACCAGCAGACAGCTTCAACATAGACGAACAGATAGCCAGATCAGCTCACAAGACACAGACAGCTAACAGACGCAAAAACACAAGAATGAACACTGCAGTAGGCCTACTAGTCCATGCTAGACAGGCCTAATTCACACCCACATACACCCACTCATATACGCCGTCCACTCTACATTTTTAACTACCCAAAGTTCTTGCCTCAGTGGCACTACCTGGGAGCTTCATCCTCTAAAAAAAAAGAAATTAACATTTTAGAGCACTGATACAACCACAAAAGCCTCCATGACACACCTCCGTGGTATTACGACCCCAATGACCATCGTCAGTAAGGGTTATTTTCCCCCCACCTCTCCACGCCAAGCTACCTCGCCGGAGCAGTTATCATAGCAAGGAAATTATTCTCTTGTGTTTCGGGTAATTATATGTGAGAATTTACCCGAAACTAAAATTATAGACTAGCAGCTTGCAGGAAGGCTGAGAAAGCAGGTCCTTTGGAACTTTCTAGTAAGTAGGTCGCTCGGTGCTGCTCCGCTACTAGAGGGGAATGAGAGGGGAATGGGAGGGGTATGGGGTCTGGATGGGGTAGGTGGGATGGGGAGAAAGGGAAGAAAATTGCAGGTTTCCACCTGAGCAAAGGAGGGGCGTGGTAAGTAGTGTACAGGTAAGGAGGAACATGCAATGGGGACTAGAAATAAATATACGAGTGTGGAAGCGGTTAAAAAAAAAAGACAAAAAAAGGGGAATGGGAAGTCTTGGGAGTAAGTGAGAATGACATAAGAATGGGGTGAAGGAGAAATGTGCTGGAAATGGGCAAGAAATGGAGAATGGGGGGGTTGATGAGTGTGAATGAAGG
Source organism: Cherax quadricarinatus (assembly GCF_038502225.1). NCBI lineage: Eukaryota > Metazoa > Arthropoda > Malacostraca > Decapoda > Parastacidae > Cherax > Cherax quadricarinatus. The sequence continues at coordinate 21,823,311 of NC_091307.1, read as the reverse complement.
TGGGGTAGAGAGAGGGAGAGAGAGTTTTGGTGCACCAGAAGTGTACTGGTTCCTCCACAGGTACTGCTTTTCACCGTCATTATTCTAGCAGCCGTGGACGTTAATGGGTAAGGTGACGGATGGTGGATGTGCGTGTCTATTCACCTACTTGTGCTCACCTACCTGTGTTCACCTACCTGTGTTCACCTACCTGTGTTCAACCTAGTTGTGCTTGCCTATTTGTACATGCATTGGTCGAATTACGGCTCCTGGCCCCGCCTCTCAATGACTAAGGGCCGATACCTAGCCACCGCAGCCCTATTGGACCTACTCTTGAAAGTGTGTCGTTGTCTACTCCTGGTGTTTTCCATTTCTGCCCCCTCCCCCTCTGGTGAAGGGCTCTCGATCAAAGGAATTGGAACTATCCTCCCCTGTTTTGGGTAAAACCCAGACGCTGAATACCTCTTACACTTTAGGTGCTTCCACAACCACAAAAAAACAACCACAATCACTAAAAACAACCACAGTGCCATCCACAATAATCGTTACCACAATCACAGCAACCACAGTAACCATAACAGCCACAACCACAATAATTACAACCACATCAAAAACAACAACCCAACAACTAATCAACGCCCAAACATTCCCAAGAAGACGACGACTAAGAACAAGTACCGTACGGGTAAGTAGATGTGACCGAGTCAACCAGGAACCTGTGAAGCAGAGGTCATGACGTGCCACGGAGGTCACGAAAGGTCAACTTGCGGTATAGTTACACACTGGGGTGTAGTAGATGGGTGTCTAGCGGTAGATTACCACCACACTGGGGTGAAATAAATGGATGTTCCGATGTCTCCAGCGTGACATCCTTACATGTCATACGAGTGACAGTAGGATGGATCACAAGGATTCTTACACATGCAAACAAACAATCATTTGCGTAAAGCTTGTGTTTAACGAGTTTTACACTCAGAAGTTTGGTATGGCAATGGGAAATCCTCTCACACCCTAGATGAAACAAATGATTCTAATTGTTCCATCTAGGGTGAGATGGATCAATTACCCATGTCAGCTCTGGTCATTACACTGAGTAATGGCCAGAGCTGACATAGGTAAGAAAATATTTTGTACTGGAAATGGTACACAACATCGACAAGTTGATAAGACATGTGCAGCACCAGGAATTCTTACTGACGTAACGTTCTGCCAGCGCTGCAGACTTCATCAGTCGAAAAGAGGGGCGAGTTACAATCCTGGAGACAGTAGAGGAAGTGGAGAGGTGTTTTGAGGTTACCAGTCCCCCAGCCTCGACGAAAGAAATCCTAGAGACAGAAGATGAAGTCCAGAAGTGTTTTGAGGTAATCAGTCCCTTAAGTCTTGGTGGAAAAAAATAAATTAGACAGTAGAAGAAGGGGAGTAGTAGTTTGGGGTAACCAGTCCCTCAAGTCTTGGTGGAAGAAAATCAGTTTCTTATCCCAGAGCAAAGGCACGAGGCCAAAAGCTTGTATAACGGAAAGTGAGGTGTAGCATCTAGGAGATGAGGTCACTGTAAACTGTGCCCACCAGGTAGAGTAGGTCCTGCTAAACATGTGTTAGCAATAGAGTTGTAATAATGTTGGTAGAATTACCGACAATATTAGGTCAAAGGACCCATGTGCAACTAGTGAACCGTAGATGTAAATGACTTCAATCATTATTAATCGTTATTTCTAGCATAATTAAACCAAAATAAATGCAGCTTCATCATCTCTGAAGTTTTAACAAGGATTCTCCTCAAAGCAATAAACCCGACCATCACACAGCTACTGTTGACACTACTACTACTACAGCTACCACTACTACTACCTACAGCGATTATGTAATGCCTTGCACCTCACTAATACCTATATATACCCTCTGTGCTCTTGTATTGTTTGTAATGGCTTTACAAAGCTCCTGGAAAGCGAAATGTTGCCACAATAAAAATGTCGTAGTAGTACGCGGGATCGAATCTCGACCAGCCGCAGTTTCGTAAACGATATAAATAAATAAATCAATATATATATATATATATATATATATATATATATATATATATATATATATATATATATATATATATATATATATATATATATATATGTAAGTCTTAGGACACACCTGCTTGGGCTGTGCTGAATTCCATTCCATTCCTCTTATTGCATTGCTCCAGAAAAATCGTTTGTAATTGCAACGCAAAATGCCTAGAGCAACATCCCTCCCCCTCCCCCCTTAGTGGTTACTGTGCATCGTTCATCACTTGTTTACGATTGTTGCAATATACAGTTCTAAGGATCAGAACAGAAATGAACTGTATATAAACCGGTTATTATTTATATACAGATATCCATTTTTATTCTGATTTCCCATTCTCCAATCAGAAATAAAGAAAATCGTAGAATCAATAAAAACCATACAAAGTTTTTATTACCGACGATAATACAAAATATATACACGATCACTGAGTTAAAATTAAAGCAAAGTTCAAAGGTTTTTTTCTAAGATGACTTAGAAGACGATAAGGTCTAAGGCTAAACACTGTAAACAATGTCTAGAAATGTTAGATAGACATACCTCGCATGTTTTCTACTGTATATTCTTTGCTGGTCTCCCTTACATGCATTCTTTGGTCTCCACTCGTATATCTGATGTTCTTCCACCGCACACACACACACACACACACACACACACACACACACACACACACACACTGATGTTCTCCCCTACATACAGTGTGTACAATATCTACTGTTCTCTCTTAAATATGTATATCCGCCGCTCTTCTCCTTTATGTACATTTTCTGCTCTTCTCCCTTTCACACATTCTCTTTACATACGCTTCCTGGTATCTGTTCTTGAATGCTATTCTTTTCCTCTTGTGTACCTCTTTTCATGACAAACAATGCTTCTGCTTCTCTTTGTATTCCCTGAGGAGCTAATATTTTTGTTGCCTCTCTCTCTCTCTCTCTCTCTCTCTCTCTCTCTCTCTCTCCCTCTCTCTCTCTCCCTCTCTCTCTCTCTCCCTCTCTCTCTCTCTCCCTCTCTCTCTCTCCCTCTCTCTCTCTCTTTCTCACTGGCTCGTCCTCCCCTCTTTCTAACGACTATCCTCGAGAAACTCCCCTACTTTATCCCCAGTGTTCAGGAGTTCCTCGTCACTTCTACACAAAAAGTTAGTTGTCTTGCTGTTCGCCAAGAATTCCTGGCGTCACCTCAGCATTCCAGAAGTCTTCCCATCTTCGTTAGTTTCGCATTCCAGCCGCGCCCACCAGGCGCTAAAACACCCGTCTGGGTTTGGTCAATTTTGCATCCATGAAGAGGGTTCATTACGTTCGCAATGCCTGCGTTATTAGCAGGGTGGCTAAAAGCATTAACAAACGTTATTACCAACAAAAAAAAAAAAACAGGATGAATGCACATGACATGATAAAAGAAAGAAGTCGTACTATAATGTGATTTTTCAACATGTTTGAAACCTAACATTTACTCTGCAGTGGATGTATTACCCAGAACTTGTACACGAGTGTTTGATCAACGACAGTTAAGTGTACCCAAACCTGTGTCCTAGAGGCGGTTTAGTCAGTGATGTCTAACACTGGTTTACCAGTGGTTGTTTAGTCACTGATACCCAACAATGGTACACCAGTGGTAGCTTAGCCACTGATGTCCAACACTGGTACACCACTGTTTGCTTATGAGCGAGTCAAAAGGTATCCTCTACCTGACGAGTGATAGAGTACTGTTACTACCCACAATAGTGTCACCAGGTCTGTTCCTAACGTCAGGTGTTCGCAAGTGTGTGTCGGTCTCTCAGAGTCGCTGGTGGGAGCGGTGTCCTTAGGTCTTCCCCGGCGGCAGGTGTCCATGAGAGTGCACCAGTCTCTGGGCGAAGTGCTGTCTTGACAAAGGAACTTTCACAGTTGGTGAGGTAAACTTAAGGGGACGAGGCTCGCAGTCTGGCTTACAGGAGCAACCACACCATTATTCCCAACTACTGCATTCGCCTCGGATGTCGCCAGTGACCATAAAACCATCCCTCCCTATACCTTCTCAGGTTCCTCCATAGCGCTCTGCCTCTCTTTCCCTCACCTCCATCATCATCATCTCTCGTCATTCACCCTTCTTCCATCCCACCCATTCATAGAAACCCTATTCCTAATTCACAAAATTCCCTCCCCACTAGATATCAGTGTTGACATAACCAGGAACAAACTCCACACCACTACCGCCTTCCCCACCACTTCGACGCCTGCCTCACCCCCTCCTCCAGCATAACATGTTGCTTCAGTTATTAACATCTGATAAAACAGACTGACTGACACCTGTCCAATCGGTGGGAGGAGGGAACAAGAGGGACGTATGTGGCATTGTAAGAGGACAAGCGCAATGAGTGGGAGAGAGAGAGAGAGAGAGAGAGAGAGAGAGAGAGAGAGAGAGAGAGAGAGAGAGAGAGAGAGAGAGAGAGAGAGAGAGAGACTGCCTTAACTGAAGATCCTTTGTAGTCATACATAGCAGTGTTTACAAGCCCCACCCTGTCCCTTCCTCCCTCAGCACTCTCTCCCAGGTGTAAGAGCGAGTGGCTGCGGGAAATGGTTACAGGGTTCACCCTGAGGGAGAGGAAGGCACACTGACTACAAGATCCACCTTTAAGAGGCAGTGAAATGCATGTGCCAGCAAAAAATTGCGGAGTTATACCATGCATTCTCCTAGCACTAACAGCTTAACAGATCCAAGTCATCAACCAGAAGACCTAATTGGGTACCGGGCAGCAGGGGCTATGACTACAGGTAGACTACATGTGATGGGTTCTCTGATTGCTTTCGTGGCACCCCGGGTTTTCACCGTACTTACTCTGCGTCTCGTACATCATACCTCACTTTAAGATGTCCTCTTCGTGAAATTTAGAGATTTGGCTTTTGGTATTTTTCTTGTGTAGTTTACGAGCCATATCTCTTGTCTCCCTTGCAGGGAGTACATTATGAGGGTTGTTCATTTCTAGGAGGAGGAGGAGCAGCAGCAGTAGAAGCAACATCATAAGCAGAAGAGGAGGAGGAGCGGCATAAGCAGGAGAGAAAGAAGAGAGACAGATGGTGGGGAGCGAGGCGTGTCCAGTTGTTACCTTACAGGAGGGGAGGTCCTCGTTCATTATAGACGCTGCCTTCTTAATAAGATGCTTCGTTAGCACTGCCTTATATGCTCCACTGCTATAGTGTGTGTGTGTGTGGAGGGGGGTGATACTGCTATTATGACTCCTGCTACTGTTACAGTGACTGTTATGACTGGTGCTGCTCCGACTGCTATAACTGCTGCTACGACTGCTGCTGCTCTCACTGCTTTGACTGCTGTTGATGTTACTGCTACGACTGCTGCTGCTGTCACTGCTTTGACTGCTGCTGCTGTCACTGCTTTGACTGTTGCTGCTGTCACTGCTTTGACTGCTGCTGTTACTGCTACGACAGCTGCTGCTGCTGTTTTTAATAATGTGCTGCTACTAAAGAAGCTGTTACTGTTACTGCTGCTGGTGTTACTAATGACTCTGTTTCTGCAGCTCAATACCAACACGCTCACCTAGGGACAAGAGCCAGAAGCTACAATTCAACACGCTCACCTGAAGACCGGAGTCAGGAACGACACTTCAACACCCACCCACACGCTCACCTGAAGACGAGACCAAGAGCTACAGCTCAACCTAGCGAGGTAAATATAAACACCTCCATAAACTACGCACTGTGACGGTACCTTCGTCTGAGTTACGATCCTGATTTTTAATAAGAAACATTTGTATTCAGTGTTTTTTTGTCCTGACTCCATCCTGTTTATCATGAAGGAGGGGATGAAGGGAGAAGAAGGGGATGAAGGGAGAAGGGAAGGTGAAACAGACCGTAAGGAGTGAGTGAGGAGTGGATGGACAGGAAAGGATGGAGAGGAGCATTTACAAATGTAATAAGAATGGACGTGATAAAAACCACACACACACACACACACATATATATATATATATATATATATATATATATATATATATATATATATATATATATATATATATATATATATATATATATATATATGTCGTGCCGAATAGGCAGAACTTGCGATCTTGGCTTAAATAGCAACGCTCATCTTGCCATATAGGACAAGTGAAAATTTGTGTATGCAATAATTTCGCCAAAATCATTCTGAACCTAACGAAAAAAATATATTTCACTGTGCTTGTTTAGTATTAAATTATTGTAAACAAATCTAAAATATATTTAGTTGAGTTAGGCTAAAATAAATTGCGCTTGTTATAATAAGGTTAGATAAGTTTTCTAAGTTCCTTTTGGTGCAAAATTATAAATTTTTACATCAACATTAATGAAAAAATATATCTTTTTAACGTATAAGAGAAAATTTCAGAAAGGACTTAATTTTAAATGAGTTCTTGCTAATTGACCAGTTTTACATATTCGGCACGACATATATATATATATATATATATATATATATATATATATATATATATATATATATATATATATATATATATATATATATATATATACATACACATATTATTCCAAAAAATATTTATACTTTTTTTGAGGGACAGAAGACACGGCTCCGAGAAGCAAGCAACTTTGGAATATACTCGATATACTTGTATAACAGAGGAGGAGAAATAATATGACATTGCTACTCGCAAAATCAACTCGTTAAGTATAATTGCAGAAGGGAGTTGTTAGCCAGCCAGAAACTGTTTGCTTCGAGTGCTTCTCAGTGATAAATTATATCTGATTCGTGGCCTGCAGTTTTATGTATAAAAATGTTTGGGGGGAGATATATATATATATATATATATATATATATATATATATATATATATATATATATATATATATATATATATATATATATATATATATATATATATATATATGTATAGAGAGAGAGAGAGAGAGAGATTGAGATTTTAGGTAACAGCTCTTAGCTTGTAAATAGAGTTAGGAACCCTAAACCTAACCTTGTAAAACCTTGTGTAAAAGAGAGAGAGAGAGAGAGACAGACAGACAGGCAGGCAGTGAGAGACACAGACCTCACAATAAATATTCTTGGGAGAGTTAACACTCATAAGACATTCATTCAAGACGTTGAAGACGACGTGGTCGCGGTGCATCAATTTGCAGGATGCTATTTACGGTCTCTATTAAACTAGCCATTATACAGACAGTCTAATTCTCTTATATTTCTTGCTACTCCGTCTCATGCTTACATCTCCGGCATCCCGCTGAGAGGAAATTCGTGCGTTTCATTCTAGATTTCTGGATGCTGAGAGGTCTCTCCCACTTCTCTAGCTGATGGACCCGCATGGGTTTAGCCTTTCATGTATGTCTAGGTGGTGGTGGTGGTGATGATGGTGTTGATGGTGGTGGTGGTGGTGATGGTGGTGGTGGTGGTGATGGTGGCGGTGGTAATGGTGGCGGTGGTGATGGTGGTGGTGGTGGCGGTGGTAATGGTGGCGGTGGTGATGGTGGTGGTGGTGGCGGTGGTGATGGTGGTGCTGGTGGTGGTGGTGATGGTGGCGGTGGTGATGGTGGTGGTGGTGGCGGTGGTGATGGTGGTGCTGGTGGTGGTGGTGATGGTGGTGCTGGTGGTGGTGGTGATGGTGGTGGTGGTGGTGGTGGTGGTGATGGTGGCGGCGGTGATGGTGGCGGTGGTGATGGTGGTGGTGGTGATGGTGGTGGTGGTGATGGTGGTGGTGGTGATGGTGGTGGTGATGGTGGCGGTGGTGGTGATGGTGGCGGTGATGGTGGCGGTGGTGGTGATGGTGGCAGTGGTGATGGTGGTGGTGGTGATGGTGTTGGTGGCGGTGGTGGTGATGGTGACGGTGGTGATGGTGGTGGTGGTGATGGTGGCGGTGGTGGTGATGGTGGTGGTGATGGTGGTGGTGATGGTGGTGGTGATGGTGGCGGTGGTGGTGATGGTGGTGGTGGTGGTGATGGTGGTGATGGTGGTGATGGTGGTGGTGGTGGTGATGGTGGCGGTGGTGGTGATGGTGGCGGTTGTTATGGTGGCGGTGGTCATGGTGGTGGTGGTCATGGTGGTGGTGATGGTGGCGGTGGTGATGGTGGCGGTGGTGGTGGTGGTGGCGGTGGTGATGGTGGCGGTGGTGATGGTGGCGGTGGTGATGGTGGTGGTAGTGATGGTGGCGGTGGTGATGGTGGTGGTGGTAATGGTAGTGGTGGTGATGGTGGCGGTGGTGATGGTGGTGGTGGTAATGGTAGTGGTGGTGATGGTGGTGGCGGTGGTGATGGTGGTGGTGCTATATAACCACAACCAGAAAAACAATTTCTCAGCACTTATATAATTATTTAATAACCCCCTCACTCGCTCCTTGACTCAAGTCACGACTTGTTTACAGATTACTAATGATGTCCTAATTTAAACGAGCCTGACGTTGGAACTCACGGAATACAGAACACTGAGGCAGCCGACCTCTACACTGACTGTCACCCACTGCATCAGTCCTCTAAAAATGTTGGTACGTTATAATATGAAATTTACGTGGGTTTACTGAGAAGTGGTGGAAGTAGCTTGGTTATGCCGACATGCGTTGATCAAGACATTACATAAGAACATAAAGAAAGAACACTACAGCAGGACTACTGGCCCATGTGAGGCAGGTCCAAGTCCCCCACCGGCCCAAGCCAATGCCCCAACCCAGTCACATCAGGTCACATTAAGGTGACGTTTCGGTCCCAAGTGGTTTCTTCAGTCCTAAATTTTGACTGAAGGAGCCACTGGTGGCGAAAAGTTTTCTTAATGCATGGGTGTCTTTGACCTGTAGCATTCTTAACTGAGAAGACGTTACGTCCATCAGGGACGAAACTCCCTCTCGTCAGAAATGATAAAACACCCTAATGATCACTGCATGACCTCCGAGGGATCTACACATTACAGATATATATATATATATATATATATATATATATATATATATATATATATATATATATATATATATATATATATATATATATAGTCGTGCCGAATAGGTAAAACTTACTATTTTGGCTTAAAAAAACGCTCTTCTTGCCGAATAAGGCTAGCGAAAAGTTGCGTATACAATAATTTCACAAAAATCATTCTGAACCTAACGAAAAAATATAAATATTTCATTGTGTTTGTTTATTATTAAATTAGGCTAAATTAAATTGAGCTTGTTAAAATAAGGTTAGTTAAATTTTCTAAGGTTCTTTTGGTATAAAATTATTAACTTTTACATTAACACAAATGAAAAAAGCATATCTTTAAACGTATAAGAAATTTTTTTTAGAAAAGACTTAATTTTAAATGAGTTCTTGCTAACTGACCAATTTTACCTATTCTGAACGACATATATGTATATATATATATATATATATATATATATATATATATATATATATATATATCCTCTGACTAATAGAAAACGAAGAGTGATCTAACGTGCCCCCTCCTCCCTACCCTCTATGGTTAATTCCTCTTAGTGGTTTGCTGGGGCGTATCAGTTATGGGTCTCGTTTAACGCAGAGGATGGTAATTGCATTTACAACTGGAATTGAGGGAGACCATATTCGTGTGATGGGGAGGGGATTATAGTGGAAGGGAGGCGGAATGGGATATATGAGAAAGATAGAGGGGGGAGGGCAAGGAAATGGAAATTGGGAGGTGGTGGAGAGAGTTCAACTTACCCCCGTCATAACTAGGGTTCTGGATGACTGGTTGCTTATATACCAATGACACACGTGAGTCATCACTGTAAAGCTGGTCAAGTGCTTCCTTCAGACTGATGAAGGGAAACTTTCATCGAAACTTTCCTGTTATCAGACGACATGATTATTTTGCTGGCAAAACTCTCTTCTTTGTCATCAATTTCCAGTACCTTTAGTTCCGGGTAATTCAGAAACGTAGCAAAGCACTCTATGACAATACGTTTCTCTCATGTGTGAGCTGTTTTTTTTAAGCCGCTTATGAGAGAAATATTGTGTATTAATGTCTTGCTCTGATGTAGCTAAGTGTCGTATTACCAGACGAGCCTGGACTAAGCTCGGGCTCTGGGAGTAGAAAAGCTCTCGAAACTTACAAAGGAAAGATACCCATCGGCTGAAATCTCACTGCTGTTGTGTTGTTGTTGACTGTGGCGCTGTTATAGTGTGAGGAATGCTGGAAAAATGTTCTTTGTATAATGTATATTCAGCATGTAAATGTTGCAGTTGTATTGTACAGAGGTATTCCCCAGAGTACTCAAGGATCAGGTAAGCTACGCGGAAGGATAGCTTCAGTTCTCTGGATCAAGAGCCCTTCACCAGCATCCAGACGCTCCCCTCAAATGGTTGTTTGGGTATTCCATCTCTCCCACATACCATTCCAAGATCAACTTTTGCCAACGTACGGGAGACACTGCCTTAACAACCGGCGGCGATACTTTTAACAAGTCTCCGATAAGATATATTCAGTGACTCTCACGAGACATATTCGCTGCCTCTCAAGCTGCAGAATTTCCAAGACTGTATCCCCAACTCAGAAGTGCAATACCTGTGGTATACCTGTGACCAGTTTCTGTAGTTTTCCTACTTCTGCAGCCTGGCCACATCCCTCACTCCAGTACGTTTGAATCTGCTACTTGTTTCTGAGAGTATTCTTGACTCTGCTCCTGACTGCTTCTGTTAGCGTTCCTTGTACTGCTAATAAATTTAATACCACTGCTCGTCCAGAAGCAACACATGGTGACTACCAGTGGTAATCTCCCTTATCTCCAGCGACCTGGTTACTCCAGGTAACCAGGTCACTAGAGATAAGGTTATTTTAACCCTGGCGACGACTGTCAGGTCCCTTGCTCATATATGAAGAGGCCTTGTGCCACTATTGATTGTGGGAAGCATAACGCCTGTACTCTGAAGGATAGCCGGGGATGCTGCAGTTCAGAGGGTCAGTTAAACTGTGCTGCCAGCGCACTTTTCACCAGACAGTTACTGGATGAACGCTGGCGTAAACAGACAGGTAGTGAGGAAGATACCATGGCTGGAGTGAATCCATTTCAACGGTTCATCTAGTCCTGTACGAAACATCGCAATGAAGGTTCCCTACGAACACAACGAATTTCTCAGAAAACAGTTATTGCAGAAATGATTGCGAATGTGTTATACAAGAAGAATAACAAAGTAATAAGAGATGTGGGGTTTGATACAGATACACTGAACAAGTTAGTATGCCGGCACCATCCACTGAGATCGTACTCTCCCACCCAGCACCATCCACTGAGATCGTACTCTCCCACCCAGCACCATCCACTGAGATCGTACTCTCCCACCCAGCACCATCCACTGAGATCGTACTCTCCCACCCAGCACCATCCACTGAGATCGTACTCTCCCACCCAGCACCATCCACTGAGATCGTACTCTCCCACCCAGCACCTTCCACTGAGATCGTACTCTCCAACCCAGCACCTTCCAATGAGATCGAACTCTCCCACCCAGCACCTTCCACTGAGATCGTACTCTCCCACCCAGCACCTTCCACTGAGATCGTACTCTCCCACCCAGCACCTTCCACTGAGATCGTACTCTCCCACCCAGCACCATCCACTGAGATCGTACTCTCCCACCCAGCACCATCCACTGAGATCGTACTCTCCCACCCAGCACCATCCACTGAGATCGTACTCTCCCACCCAGCACCATCCACTGAGATCGTACTCTCCCACCCAGCACCATCCACTGAGATCGTACTCTCCCACCCAGCACCTTCCACTGAGATCGTACTCTCCAACCCAGCACCTTCCAATGAGATCGAACTCTCCCACCCAGCACCTTCCACTGAGATCGTACTCTCCCACCCAGCACCTTCCACTGAGATCGTACTCTCCCACCCAGCACCTTCCACTGAGATCGTACTCTCCCACCCAGCACCATCCACTGAGATCGTACTCTCCCACCCAGCACCTTCCACTGACATCGTACTCTCCCACCCAGCACCTTATACTGAGATCGTACTCTCCCACCCAGCACCTTCCACTGCGATCGTACTCTCCCACCCAGCAACTTCCACTGAGATCGTACTCTCCCACCCAGCACCTTCCACTGAGATCGTACTCTCCCACCCAGCACCTTCCACTGAGATCGTACTCTCCCACCCAGCACCTTCCACTGAGATCGTACTCTCCAACCCAGCACCTTCCAATGAGATCGAACTCTCCCACCCAGCACCTTCCAATGAGATCGTACTCTCCCACCCAGCACCTTCCACTGAGATCGTACTCTCCAACCCAGCACCTTCCAATGAGATCGAACTCTCCCACCCAGCACCTTCCACTGAGATCGTACTCTCCCACCTAGCACCTTCCGCTGAGATCGTACTCTCCCACCCAGCACCTTCCACTGAGATCGTACTCTCCCACCCAGCACCTTCCAATGAGATGGTACTCTCCCACCCAGCACCTTCCACTGAGATCGTACTCTCCCACCCAGCACCTTCCACTGAGATCGTACTCTCCCACTAAGCACCTTCCACTGAAATCGTACTCTCCCACCCAGCACCTTCCACTGAAATCGTACTCTCCCAACAAGCACCTTCCACTGAGATCGTCCTCTCCAACCCAGCACCTTCCACTGAGATCGTACTCTCCCACCCAGCACCTTCCACTGAGATCGTACTCTCCCACCCAGCACCTTCCACTGAGATCGTACTCTCCCACCCAGCACCTTCCACTGAGATCATACTCTCCCACCCAGCACCTTCCACCGACATCGTACTCTCCCACCCAGCACCTTCCACTGAGATCGTACTCTCCCACCCAGCACCTACCATTGAGATCGTACTCACCCACCCAGCACCTACCATTGAGATCGTACTCTCCCACCCAGCACCTTCCACTGAGATCGTACTCTCCCACCCAGCACCTTCCATTGAGATTGTACTCTCCAACCCAGCACCTTCCACTGACATCGTACTCTCCCACCCAGCACCTTCCACTGAGATCGTACTCTCTCACCTAGCAACTTCCATTGAGATCGTACTCTCCCACCCAGCACCTTCCACTAAGATCGTACTCTCCCACCCAGCACCTTTCACTGAGATCGTACTCTCCCACCCAGCACCTTCCACTGAGATCGTACTCTCCCACCCAGCCCCTTCCACTGAGATCGTACTCTCCCACCCAGCACCTTCCACTGAGATCGTACTCTCCCACCCAGCACCTTCCACTGAGATCGTACTCTCCCACCCAGCACCTACCATTGAGATCGTACTCTCCCACCCAGCACCTTCCATTGAGATTGTAATCTCCAACCCAGCACCTTCCACTGAGATCGTACTCTCCCACCCAGCACCTTCCACTGAGATCGTTCTCTCTCACCTAACAACTTCCATTGAGATCGTACTCTCCCACCCAGCACCTTCCACTAAGATCGTACTCTCCCACCCAGCACCTTCCACTGAGATAGTACTCTCCCATCCAGCACCTTCCACTGAGATCGTACTCTCCCACCCAGCACCTTCCACTGAGATCGTACTCTCCCACCCAGCACCTTCCACTGAGATCGTACTCTCCCACCCAGCACCTTCCACTGACATCGTACTCTCCCACCCAGCACCTTCCACCGAGATCGTACTCTCCCACCCAGCACCTTCCACTGAGATCGTACTCTCCCACCCAGCACCTACCATTGAGATCGTACTCTCCCACCCAGCACCTTCCACTGAGATCGTATTCTCCCACCCAGCACCTTCCACTGAGATCGTTCTCTCTCACCTAGCACCTTCCACTAAGATCGTACTCTCCCCCCAGCACCTTCCACTGAGATCGTACTCTCCCACCCAGCCCCTTCCACTGAGATCGTACTCTCCCACCCAGCACCTTCCACTGAGATCGTACTCTCCCACCCAGCACCTTCCACTGAGATCGTACTCTCCCACCCAGCACCTTCCACTGAGATCGTACTCTCCCACCCAGCACCTTCCACTAAGATCGTATTCTCCCACCCAGCACCTTCCACTGAGATCGTACTCTCCCACCCAGCACCTTTCACTGAGATCGTACTCTCCCACCCAGCACCTTCCACTGAGATCGTACTCTCCCACCCAGCACCTTCCATTGAGATCGCACTCTCCAACCTAGCACCTTCCATTGAGATGGTACTCTCCCACCCAGCACCTTCCACTGAGATCGTACTCTCCCACCCAGCACCTTCTACTGAGATCGTACTCTCCCACCCAGTACCTTCCACTGAGATCGTACTCTCCCACCCAGCACCTTCCACTGAGATCGTACTCTCCCACTCAGCACCTTCCATTGAGATCGTACTCTCCCACCCAGTACCTTCCACTGAGATCGTACTCTCCCACCCAGCACCTTTCATTGAGATCGTACTCTTCTACCCAGCACCTTCCATTGAGATCGTGCTCTCCCACCCAGCACCTTCCATTGAGATCGTACTCTCCCACCCAGCACCTTCCATTGAGATCGCACTCTCCGACCTAGCACCTTCCATTGAGATGGTACTCTCCCACCCAGCACCTTCCACTGAGATCGTACTCTCCCACCCAGCACCTTCTACTGAGATCGTACTCTCCCACTCAGCACCTTCCATTGAGATCGTACTCTCCCACCCAGTACTTTCCACTGAGATCGTACTCTCCCACCCAGCACCTTCCACTGAGATCGTACTCTCCCACCCAGCACCTTCCATTGAGATCGTACTCTCCCACCCAGCACCTTCCACTGAAATCGTACTCTCCCACCCAGCACCATCCACTGAGATCGTACTTTCCCACCCAGCACCTTCCACTGAGATCGTACTCTCCCACCCAGCACCTTCCACTGAGATCGTACTCTCCCACCCAGCACCTTCCACTGAGATCGTACTCTCCCACCCAGCACCTTCCACTGAGACCGTACTCTCTCACCTAGCAACTTCCATTGAGATTGTACTTTCCCACATAGCACCTTCCATTGAGATCGTACTCTCCCACCCAGCACCTTCCACTGAGATCGTACTCTACCACCCAGCACCTTCCACTGAGATCGTACTTTCCCACCCAGCACCTTCCACTGACATCGTACTCTCCCACCCAGCACCTTCCACTGAGATCGTACTCTCCCACCCATCCCCTTCCACTGAGATCGTACTCTCCCACCCAGCACCTTCCACTGAGATCGTACTCTCCCACCCAGCACCTTCCACTGAGATCGTACTCTCCCACCCAGCACCTTCCACTGAGATCGTACTCTCCCACCCAGCACCTTCCACTGAGATCGTACTCTCCCACCCAGCACCTTTCACTGAGATCGTACTCTCCCACCCAGCACCTTCCACTGAGATCGTACTCTCCCACCCAGCACCTTCCATTGAGATCGTACTCTCCCACCCAGCACCTTCCACTGAGATCGTACTCTCCCACCCAGCATCTTCCACTGAGATTGTACTCTCCCACCCAGCACCTTTCATTGAGATCGTACTCTTCTACCCAGCACCTTCCATTGAGATCGTACTCTCCCACGCAGCACCTTCCATTGAGATCGTACTCTCCCACCCAGCACCTTCCATTGAGATCATACTCTCCCACCCAGCACCTTCCACTGAGATCGTACTCTCCCACCCAGCACCTTCCATTGAGATCGTACTCTCCCACCCAGCACCTTCCACTGAGGTCGCACTCTCCTACCCAGCACCTTCCACTGAGATCGTACTCTCCCACCCAGCACCTTCCACTGAGATCGTACTCTCCCACCCAGCACCTTCCACTGAGATCGTACTCTCCCACCCAGCACCTTCCACTGAGATCGTACTCTCCCACCCAGCACCTTCCATTGAGATCGTACTCTCCCACCCAGAACCTTCCATTGAGATCATACTCTCCCACCCAGCACCTTCCACTGAGATCGTACTCTCCCACCCAGCACCTTCCATTGAGATCGTACTCTCCCACCCAGCACCTTCCACTGAGGTCGCACTCTCCTACCCAGCACCTTCCACTGAGATCGTACTCTCCCACCCAGCACCTTCCACTGAGATCGTACTCTCCCACCCAGCACCTTCCACTGAGATCGTACTCTCCCACCCAGCACCTTCCACTGAGATCGTACTCTCCCACCCAGCACCTTCCATTGAGATCGTACTCTCCCACCTAGCACCTTCCATTGAGATGGTACTCTCCCACCCAGCACCTTCCATTGAGATCGTACTCTCCCACCCAGCATCTTCCACTGAGATCGTACTCTCCCACCCAGCACCTTTCACTGAGATCGTACTCTCCCACCCAGCACCTTCCACTGAGATCGTACTCTCCCACCCAGCACCTTCCACTGAGATCGTACTCTCCCACCCAGCACCTTCCACTGAGATCGTACTCTCCCACCCAGCACCTTCCACTGAGATCGTACTCTCCCACCCAGCACCTTCCACTGAGATCGTACTCTCCCACCTAGCACATTCCACTGAGATCGTACTCTCCCACCCAGCACCTTCCACTGAGATCGTACTCTCCCACCCAGCACCTTCCATTGAGATCGTACTCTTCCACCCAGCACCTTCCATTGAGATCATACTCTCCCACCCAGCACCTTCCACTGAGATCGTACTCTCCCACCCAGCACCTTCCATTGAGATCGTACTCTCCCACCCAGCACCTTCCACTGAGGTCGCACTCTCCTACCCAGCACCTTCCACTGAGATCGTACTCTCCCACCCAGCACCTTCCACTGAGATCGTACTCTCCCACCCAGCACCTTCCACTGAGATCGTACTCTCCCACCCAGCACCTTCCACTGAGATCGTACTCTCCCACCCAGCACCTTCCATTGAGATCGTACTCTCCCACCTAGCACCTTCCATTGAGATGGTACTCTCCCACCCAGCACCTTCCATTGAGATCGTACTCTCCCACCCAGCATCTTCCACTGAGATCGTACTCTCCCACCCAGCACCTTTCACTGAGATCGTACTCTCCCACCCAGCACCTTCCACTGAGATCGTACTCTCCCACCCAGCACCTTCCACTGAGATCGTACTCTCCCACCCAGCACCTTCCACTGAGATCGTACTCTCCCACCCAGCACCTTCCACTGAGATCGTACT
Organism: Cherax quadricarinatus; assembly: GCF_038502225.1. Lineage (NCBI taxonomy): Eukaryota > Metazoa > Arthropoda > Malacostraca > Decapoda > Parastacidae > Cherax > Cherax quadricarinatus. The sequence continues at coordinate 21,806,215 of NC_091307.1, read as the reverse complement.
CTCCCACCCAGCACCTTCCATTGAGATCGTACTCTCCCACCCAGCATCTTCCACTGAGATCGTACTCTCCCACCCAGCACCTTTCACTGAGATCGTACTCTCCCACCCAGCACCTTCCATTGAGATCGTACTCTCCCACCCAGCACCTTCCATTGAGATCATACTCTCCCATCCAGCACCTTCCATTGAGATCGTACTCTCCCACCCAGCACCTTCCATTGAGATCGTACTCTCCCACCCAGCACCTTCCACTGAGATCGTACTCTCCCACCCAGCACCTTCCATTGAGATCGTACTCTCCCACCCAGCACCTTCCATTGAGATCGTACTCTCCCATCCAGCACCTTCCATTGAGATCGTACTCTCCCACCCAGCACCTTCCATTGAAATCTCCCACCCACTCCCACCCAGCACCTTCCATTGAGATCATACTCTCCCATCCAGCAGCTTCCATTGAGATCGTGCTCTCCCACCCACTCCCACCCAGCCCAGCTGCAGTAATTTCCGTCCAGCAGGATGAGCCACGGCGCACTTTGCTACTCCCATTTACATTCATAATTGAAAGAGTGGACAGCTGCGTCGCATCTCCATACCTGAGCTAGCTCTAGCCTGCCCCCTCTCTCTCACTCTCTCTCTCTCTCATATCCCTAACCCCCTCACAGCACAGACTAAAGCCAGACGTCCTTTTTTAACTGCCTGACCAAGCAGGTTATTGTTGCTAGCGACCCGCGAGTCTACATGATCCATCACAACTTGAAGAATCGGGCACGCGAGCAAGCAATGGTCGAGTTTCTCTCACCTCCTCCACCTTTCGCGAAAACTACCACCACGACTACCATCCCACTGCCACCACGACTACCATCCCATTACCACGACTACCATCCCATTACCACCACGACTACCATCACCACCATTCCCATAACTACTAGGAGCACTACTGATGTTAACCAGCACCTCCCTACAACACATAGGGCCCTTGCACACTAGGTCAGTGGTTTGAGTAAGCAAGCTGTGTGCTCCTGCGAAAACTTCATTAACAATAAGACCGTAAGGACAAAGGAAAAAATGATAGAAATGAGAGAGAGAGAGAGAGAGAGAGAGAGAGAGAGAGAGAGAGAGAGAGAGAGAGAAAGGTTAAAATATCAAGACAGTAGCCCAGGTACAGATGGACCTCTAGCACACTCTCAACATTCCCTATTATGCGAAACTGAATTTTCACCTAGAGGAAACTATCATCATATAAGCTACACATTTTTTCATTCCGTTGGTAGTGAATATGTACAAATAATTATACACATATTCAGTTAACTATTCGTGTATACACATATAATTAACTACATAGGTCAAGGTGTCTTAACGTTGTTAAAATCAGGTTAAGTCAGTGGTGCATGCCAGTTAAACCTCAGATTAGACTAAAGGTTAAAACCAGTTAATCCCATGTTAAACTCCAGTTAAAGTGCTTAACTCACTAGTGCTCTCTCTCTCTCTCTCTCTCTCTCTCTCCATCACTGGCTGGCTCTATCTTGCTGGCAAACACACGGGTTGGCACCATCAACAAGTGGCACTTCTTAGTCAACACACAGGTGTTAGGAAGTGTTGAGTGCCAGTCATCCACCACGAGGCCTGGTCTGGGACCTGGCTCCCGGAGGTGACGGGACGGGGGGCGGATCCCCCGGACTCACCGTCAGGCTACACTCTAGCTATACATTTTTTTGTATCGAAATGCTCTTCATTGTTCAATGAACTTTTGTTTTTAAACATAACTTTTAATGGTTGCTGAAATCATCGCCCCCGTGGCCCGGTCTCGACTAAGAACGAAGAATATACAGGAATATAAAAACACACACACACACACACACACATTATATATATATAATATATATATATATATATATATATATATATATATATATATATATATATATATATATCGTGCCAGATAAGTAAAACTTGTGATTTTGTCTTAAATAGCAAAGCTCCTCTTGCCGAATAAGGCAAGCGAAAATTTGTGTACGTAATGATTTCGCAAAAATCATTTTAAACCTAACGAAAAAATATATTTTATTGTGTTTGTTTTTTATTACATTATTGTGAAAAAACTCCTAGCTCCGAGAAATACCATCCACAATGAGTGAGAGAGCTGGGAGGAGCAGGAACATGAACAAAACCTATGACAGTAGCAGTAAAGAATTTTCTGAGACAACACGTAAAGGTAGCTGCAAGAGAGGAGACAATCCTGTAAAATTTGATCTGATTCCCACAGCAAGAGAAGACAATAAAGCTGATGATAACCACAGTCAAGCAGGAGGTACCAGCGATCATGTGGTATTAAGTTCCGAGTACCTAATGGGGAAAGAAATGGAGGAATTGAGTAAGAAGAAATGGGATTACGAAAGGGGAGACTATAATTGCACGGCAAATTATCTGAGAGAGCTACAGTGGGTAAGGGAACTGGATGATAAAACTGTACAAGAAAAGATAGTGGAAACAGAGTTAAAGTGCCAAGAGGCAAAAGGAAGATTCCAACCAAACGTGAAGAAAAGAATATAAAAAAAAACAATGGCTGGTAAGAAATAAAGAACAATTAAGACCACACGGGGGTAACAAGCAGGAGAGCCAAAAATCAATATGCGAAGATCAGAAGGGAGGGAGACAGATTAGTTTGAAGATGTTTCAGCATTAGAAGCGAAACCCGAACAAAGTTATTCTAAGGTTCACTTAAGAAAGATGATGAGGGAGAGACGGAAAGGGAAGGAAGATAGCAGAGAAGTAAGCGAAGAGCTTACAACAGATAGATCTGTCATTTCAGCAGAGACTTCAAAACAGGAGGGATGCGGGTGGCCTTACTGTTATGTACAAAACGAGAAGTGAGCATCTACACAATAAAACGGGCAGCAAGCAGCGCCTAGACTCTGACTGTAATATTCTCTAGAGCAGTGGTTCCCAAACTTTTTCAGCTTGTTACCCAATTTAACATGCCACATAAAGCATGTTACCCCTTTCACAAAATGTTGTTATTATTGATATATATGGCTAAACGTGAACGTATACAGCCTCGCATACTCTGCTAATCCTAGCAAAACCATTGAAAACGTAAGAACCACACATACATTATATATAAAATTAATAATAGCTACAAATTCACAGTAACAGTGGGTAAATACTAACTATATACTCCACAGGGCAGTACACATACATACCAGCTTATGTCTACCTCGGCTGATGCTCACAGATAAACTGACAGTGTGAAATAGAGGCAGCCTCAGGAAGTGAGTGACGCGTACTGGACAGGTCGATCTGGGCTACTGAGTGACTTTTGTCCTGAAGCATACTTGTCAAAATACTTTTGGGTTTCCACACACTTAGCTATATATTTCTTCTTTTCTAATACTGTATATTAGTTTTTGATGTTTATTGTTATTTGGTTTAACTTTATTACTTACTTATAATAGGTTTACTTTACAACTTTATATACTAAGACAAAGTTAACAATAATCCTCATACCGGGTACCGCATTGTTTTCTTGATTTTCAGAATTCATAACTTTTTTTCTGTCACCCCTCCATTACCCCCCAAAAATGGTTAAATTACCCCCAGGGGGTAATTTACCCCCAGTTTGGGAACCACTGCTCTAGAGGATCACTTTATCTGAGATCATTTATTCCTTGAATAACTCGAGTCTGGAACATGTTCGTCTAGCATAATGACGTCAATGAAACAAAGCTGACTTTGTTTCGTTAATGTCATTATGCTATACGAAATCGCTGGCCTACAGATGGCTCCAATTTCATCCTGTCCCCTATTTGTATGTCTCATAACAATAAAAAGGCTTTCAAATGAACTGATGTAGGTAATAGCTCTTAGCTTGTAAATAAAGTTAGGAACCTTAACCTAACAAAAGCAATGAGACACTGTGCACAACCACCGAGTGACTCCGTAAACAAAAGTCTTCAACCAATTTCTTCAATCGGGACAGATGACGAAAACGAATAAATGGCCAAATTATTTTCTTCTGAAGGTAGTGGAAGCTAGAGATTAGCAAACGATTAATCAATTTTTTTTTTTACAAATCTGAAGAAAATACACAGGAACAGAGCAAAATTTCATGGTGATGCCAACGTTTAGCTCTATTGAGAGCTTCATGGAGTTGTTGCCACGGCTCTACAGAGCTAAAACCAACCACAGTGAAACAAGCACCACCACCCGTGTTTTTATTTCTTTAGGTTTAGAAAAAAAGGCTCATAATATCCTTTGTCAATCACTTCCACCTCCCATTACCCACAAAAAAAATAATTTTAACCGAATTTTTATGAGGTGCTAAACTCACTTATTTCCTTTGAGGAATGGCGACAAATGCGTCTAAGAAATCCACTATATTAGCGACACACATTCTCAGCAACCCCCTACCTACCTTGTGCTTCATTATCCACAGTAAAATATTCTGAACTAAGTGAAGCAACGAGTAGAGAAGGGTCGACTTCAAAGCCTTGTCGAAGCAGTTAAGTCTTGAATTGCCTCGTCCGCTCGCACAGCGCTGTTCTTGCCTAATTATCGAGTGGCCCATGCGGCAGGCTCTTTCATGTTATAATAATGATAATCTTATAATTGTGGACCTTGATACCTGTGTGCAATTGTTGCAATTTGTCTTGTCACGCAAAGCTGTCACGCTATATGACAATAAGGTGTACTCATGGTGCCTTTCTCTGTGTTTCTGCAAACCTAGGGGCACTTCCACACGCACCCCTCACGATCACACGCACCCACATACCCACTCGCGCGTGCACGCCCACATGTCCAAATGAGCGCTCTCAGATATGACCAGGCCTGGTGGTTAACGCTCTCGCTTCACACGGCGAGGGCCTGGGTTCGATTCCCAGCCAGAGTAGAAACATTGGACGTGTTTCTTTCCACCTGTTGTCTATGTTCCCCATCAGTAAAATGGGTACCTGGGTGTTAGTCGACTGGTGTGGGTCGCATCCTGGGACACTGACCTAAGGAGGCCTGGTCACAGACCGGGCCGCGGGGGCGTTGACCCCCGGAACTCTCTCCAGATAAACTCCAGATAAACACATCCACTCGCACACGCAGATGCCCCGCACTTTGCTCGCGCACATACTTTCTTCCCGCACATACTTTCTTCCCGCACACACATAAACAAGATCCTCCGATGTATTAAAATGGCAGGGAAGAGCAGACCTGAACGTGGGAGGAGGAAGAACAAGAAGGTATCAGTGGAAGCTGATCGCCTGGATGGGTCAGGAGGGCGTTGATAGAACATTATAAGCTTATGCAGGAACGAGCCACAAGAGATAGTGGAGGTAAACAGGTGATACAAATCTGGGAAGGAGCGACACAAAGAGCGCAAAAGAACAAAGGCAAAAGACGGATTGTGAAACATTTCAATCATTAAGAAACAGACTGGAAGAACTGAGAATTACACGCAGGACCGGAAACATGGAGAAAGAGAAAATGATTAAGGTAGTAATGGGAAATTTCATGAGGCAACCTATTAAAGATGCCATTAGGATAAGAGGACGGGACGAACCACCACGATTGGATCTGGTCTTCACCCTAAGGGAATCAAAGACACAGAGGAAATCGAGCATGAAGAGCCACTAGGAGCCAATAATCACATGTCTCCATGCATCGACTACCTGCTGAAGCTGGGACGGAGGAGATGAACAGAAGACGCTAGAAAACCCTAACTACTAGAGAACTATAACGAGAGGCTGCTGAAGCAAAGTCCAGAGAGATTAGAATCAGAAGGCAAGACAAAGCATGAGATACACAAACAACCCGCACATAAGGAGAGAGAGAAAAGATTATGACGACGTTTCGCTCCGACTTGGACCATGTGCGGGTTATTTGTGTACTGTTCCAGTCACAGTATTATGTCAAGGATAATTCAGTCCCTAATGCTGGGTTTAAAGCAGTAAACCAAGTGTACACTTACCGAGAAATACATCCCTCCAAGTGTACACTTACCGAGAAATACATCCCTCCAAGTGTACACTTACCGAGAAATACATCCCTCCAAGTGTACACTTACCGAGAAATACATCCCTCCAAGTGTACACTTACCGAGAAATACATCCCTCCAAGTGTACACTTACCGAGAAATACATCCCTCCAAGTGTACACTTACCGAGAAATACATCCCTCCCAAGTGTACACTTACCGAGAAATACATCCCTCCAAGTGTACACTTACCGAGAAATACATCCCTCCAAGTGTACACTTACCGAGAAGTACATCCCTCCAAGTGTACACTTACCGAGAAATACATCCCTCCAAGTGTATACATACCGAGAAATACATCCCTCCAAGTGTATACATACCGAGAAATACATCCCTCCAAGTGTATACATACCGAGAAATACATCCCTCCAAGTGTATACATACCGAGAAATACATCCCTCCAAGTGTATACATACCGAGAAATACATCCCTCCAAGTGTACACTTACCGAGAAATACATCCCTCCAAGTGTACACTTACCGAGAAATACATCCCTCCAAGTGTACACTTACCGAGAAATACATCCCTCCAAGTGTACACTTACCGAGAAATACATCCCTCCAAGTGTATACATACCGAGAAATACATCCCTCCAAGTGTATACATACCGAGAAATACATCCCTCCAAGTGTATACATACCGAGAAATACATCCCTCCAAGTGTATACATACCGAGAAATACATCCCTCCAAGTGTATACATACCGAGAAATACATCCCTCCAAGTGTATACATACCAAGAAATACATCCCTCCGAGTATATACATACCGAGAAATACATCCCTCCAAGTGTATATGCACTGCTATCGGTACATACACATTAAGAGAGATATTCTTCTCAGATGGACTATTCTTCTAGATGGACTATTGAATGTAAGCCAGTAGGATGCAGACTGATATATAGCAGTTAAAAGGATAGAGAATACAAAACAAAGCTAATAATTACTGAGGAAGAGTAAGAGTTGAAGATTATAAAGAGAGCAAATAGATCGAGGACAACGGAAAACAAAAATAAACAAGAGAAGCAGCGAAGGCAAAAACGGATCGGAAGTCATTAAATAGTCGCATTAAACAGGAAGAGACCAAGACATTAGAGGAGGAGGAGGAGGAGGAAGACAGATTGCAAGAGGATAACTAGGAAATGTGTAAAGAATTGAATAGAAGATACTGAAAAAAGTGTTCAATGAGGAAATGAGTTATCTGAAGGATACCTGAAGGTTGTTTCCTGGGGAGGGTCAATGCCCTCGCAGCCCGGTCCTAGACCAGGCTTCCTGGAGAATCAATGTCTGATCAGCTAAGCTTCCTTGTTGATTGCCTGTTAAACCAAAACGTTGATGTTTGCAGTCTGCTAGCCCACATAAAAATCACAACTTAGTTGATCAGACACTTGTCGGAGGTGGTGGTCAAGTTTCCTCGCGAAGATTTCTATGTTTGTTCCAGCAATATTTCTGATATCTCTTAGTAGAAGGTTGAAGAGTCTTGGGCCACGGATGTTGACACAGTGTTTTCTTCTCTAAGTGTTTCGTGTATGCCAGAAAGAAAGGGGTAAACAACACTGTAGGAACTAATCTGAACCTACTTGAAACACCTACAAAACATCGACGTACAGGACAGACACATTAGCAAGTGACATATCTGTGAAAGTTTTAGAGTTATTCTTATCTTGAAGCCCTGCACAGCGCCTTGTCAACCAGGCTGTTGCTGCCAGAGACTCGCAGACCTCCATAGCCATCACAATCTGGCAGACCTGGCTCGCGTTTCAGGTGAAGAGTACACACACACACACACACACACACACACACACACACACACGTACAGAAACTTAATATACACTTACTGTACCCTGGAGGTTATCATGGCATCACATACCTGCAGAGAAGAGGAGGCAGAACGAATTTAATCGCGTCTGCTTAAGGTCAAGTATAAATTATTTATGTAATGGCTGAAAAAATACTATTACTGCTAGTAGTAGTAGTAGTAGTAGTAGTAGTAGTAGTAGTAGTAGTAGTAGTAGTAGTAGTAGTAGTAGTAGTAGTAGCAGTAGCAGCAGCAGCAGCATTCATAGTAGTAGTAGTTTATAGCCTCTGTCTTTATTATTTTCTTGAGTGCTATTAGTCACTCCCCCCAAGAGGGATGACTGAGCGCGTCTGTGTCTCTCTGTCTCTGTCTCTCTCTGTCTCTGTCTGTCTGTCTCTCTGTCTGTGTGTGTCTGTCTGTCTGTCTGTCTGTCTCTCTCTCTCTCTCTCTCTCTCTCCTGTTGATTATTCTTTCTTCCTTCTCTTTTTAACTCTCGTATGCTTCCCCCTTCATTTTCCCTATTTCCCTCTTCAAATAAATTCCTGCCCTTTTCTTTCCTGCCTTTTCGCTATCGAACCAAGGTAACTTAAGCAGGATTTGTCCTCCTAAGTTACTTCAGTCATTTTTGTCGTGAACTTGGTGTTTTCCTTCTCCTTTATTAATTTCTTCTCTACTATCTTCGTTACTTTGTTAATGTTACTAATCTTTATTTCAGCGTCTCGTGTAGACAGTGTAAGTATACTAAGAAATGAATACTTCAGTGTATATCTCTCGGTGTATATACAGTAAGAGATCTATGTTTCTGTAGTTTATATACAACGAGAAGTGTATGTTTTCTGTGGTATATATATATATATATATATATATATATATATATATATATATATATATATATATATACACACACACACGGAGAGGTGTATGGCTCTCGATATATATACACGGAGAGGTGTATGGCTCTCGATATATATACACGGAGAGGTGTATGGCTCTCGATATATATACACGGAGAGGTGTATGGCTCTCGATATATATACACGGAGAGGTGTATGGCTCTCGATATATATACACGGAGAGGTGTATGGCTCTCGATATATATACACGGAGAGGTGTATGGCTCTCGATATATACACACGGAGAGGTGTATGGCTCTCGATATATACACACGGTGAGGTGTATGGCTCTCGATATATACACACGGAGAGGTGTATGGCTCTCGATATATACACACGGAGAGGTGTATGGCTCTCGATATATACACACGGAGAGGTGTATGGCTCTCGATATATACACACGGAGAGGTGTATGGCTCTCGATATATACACACGGAGAGGTGTATGGCTCTCGATATATATACACGGAGAGGTGTATGGCTCTCGATATATACACACGGTGAGGTGTATGGCTCTCGATATATACACACGGTGAGGTGTATGGCTCTCGATATATATACACGGAGAGGTGTATGGCTCTCGATATATATACACGGAGAGGTGTATGGCTCTCGATATATACACACGGTGAGGTGTATGGCTCTCGATATATACACACGGTGAGGTGTATGGCTCTCGATATATATACACGGAGAGGTGTATGGCTCTCGATATATATACACGGAGAGGTGTATGGCTCTCGATATATACACACGGAGAGGTGTATGGCTCTCGATATATACACACGGTGAGGTGTATGGCTCTCGATATATACACACGGAGAGGTGTATGGCTCATAGATTATATACAAGGAGCCACGTAAACTCTGGTAACGTTTTCTTGATTCATATTTTTTTATTCTCATTTAGCATTAAAGTAATAACTTGAAGCCTGCATCCTACTGATTGTTACGTTACTCTACGTTGTTGACAGAGCGTTGGGAAGATTAACCCAATGGTGCTCCATGTCTCGTAAACAATGTCTTCCAGTCGTCTTGTGTTTACTGTTATTGCTTTTTGCTCAAGAGTTGAGAGTCGTTCCTCCGATACAAAGAGTATCTGAGGAGATGTGTCGACAGTTAATCCCAATACACTATTGTCAGGCGATTACTTTCTGGTCGTAATTGGAATGACTGTCCTAAAATTGTATCCGTGAGGAGTTATTTTGGCGCTTGTAAATTAAGAGAAACCGTAAAACAAAAAATTGATGGTTTCTTGAAACTGATTAAAATGTCATCATGCAATCTGATAGTTTGCAATAACAATAATTAATTTTTCAACTGCTTAATTTTTAAGTCAGTTGTTGAAACTGTTCATTTATTAGTACTTTCTCTCTATTGTTTTTTATATTGCAGCTACTTTTGAGTTTTTTTGGGTTGTCTATATTTTAAATGAAGGATTTACCTAATATTGAGGTGGTTGCTAGTTTGCTGTACACCCGTATACATCCCTAGGATGGTAACTGCTAGTTTGCTGTACACCCGTATACATCCCTAGGATGGTAACTGCTAGTTTGCTGTACACCCGTATACATCCCTAGGATGGTAGCTGCTAGTTTGCTGTACACCCGTATACATCCCTAGGATGGTAGCTGCTAGTTTGCTGTACACCCGTATACATCCCTAGGATGGTAGCTGCTGGTTTACTGTACACCCGTATACATCCCTAGGATGGTAGCTGCTAGTTTGCTGTACACCCGTATACATCCCTAGGATGGTAGCTGCTAGTTTGCTGTACACCCGTATACATCCCTAGGATGGTAGCTGCTAGTTTACTGTACACCCGTATACATCCCTAGGATGGTAACTGCTAGTTTACTGTACACCCGTATACATCCCTAGGATGGTAACTGCTAGTTTGCTGTACACCCGTATACATCCCTAGGATGGTAGCTGCTAGTTTGCTGTACACCCGTATACATCCCTAGGATGGTAGCTGCTAGTTTGCTGTACACCCGTATACATCCCTAGGATGGTAGCTGCTAGTTTGCTGTACACCCGTATACATCCCTAGGATGGTAGCTGCTAGTTTGCTGTACACCCGTATACATCCCTAGGATGGTAGCTGCTAGCTTGCTGTACACCCGTATACATCCCTAGGATGGTAGCTGCTAGTTTGCTGTACACCCGTATACATCCCTAGGATGGTAGCTGCTAGTTTACTGTACACCCGTATACATCCCTAGGATGGTAGCTGCTAGCTTGCTGTACACCCGTATACATCCATAGGATGACAGCTGCTAGTTTACTGTACACCCGTATACATCCCTAGGATGGCAGCTGCTAGTTTACTGTACACCCGTATACATCCCTAGGATGGTAGCTGCTAGTTTTCTGCACACCCGTATACATCCTTAGGATGACAGCTGCTAGTTTACTGCACACCCGTATACATCCCTAGAATGGAAGCTGCTAGTTTACTGTACACCCGTATACATCCCTAGGATGACAGCTGCTAGTTTACTGCACACCCGTATACATCCCTAGGATGACAGCTGCTAGTTTACTGTACACCCGTATACATCCCTAGGATGACAGCTGCTAGTTTACTGTACACCCGTATACATCCCTAGGATGACAGCTGCTAGTTTACTGCACACCCGTATACATCCCTAGGATGACAGCTGCTAGTTTACTGTACACCCGTATACATCCCTAGGATGACAGCTGCTAGTTTACTGTACACCCGTATACATCCCTAGGATGACAGCTGCTAGTTTACTGCACACCCGTATACATCCTTAGGATGACAGCTGCTAGTTTACTGCACACCCGTATACATCCCTAGGATGACAGCTGCTAGTTTACTGTACACCCGTATACATCCCTAGGATGACAGCTGCTAGTTTACTGTACACCCGTATACATCCCTAGGATGACAGCTGCTAGTTTACTGCACACCCGTATACATCCCTAGGATGACAGCTGATAGTTTACTGTACACCCGTATACATCCCTAGGATGACAGCTGCTAGTTTACTGTACACCCGTATACATCCCTAGGATGACAGCTGCTAGTTTACTGTACACCCGTATACATCCCTAGGATGACAGCTGCTAGTTTACTGTACACCCGTATACATCCCTAGGATGACAGCTGCTAGTTTACTGTACACCCGTATACATCCCTAGGATGACAGCTGCTAGTTTACTGCACACCCGTATACATCCCTAGGATGACAGCTGCTAGTTTACTGTACACCCGTATACATCCCTAGGATGACAGCTGCTAGTTTACTTTACACCCGTATACATCCCTAGGATGACAGCTGCTAGTTTACTGCACACCCGTATACATCCTTAGGATGACAGCTGCTAGTCTGGACACACAAATCAATCCTGTGGACGGTAGTGGAAGACAATATGAATATACAAAAATCATAGGAAGTAACACAAACACAAATAACCCGCACATAAAAGACAGAAGCTTACGACGACGTTTCGGTCCGACTTGGACCATTGACAAAGTCACCTTAACAGTGTGACTTTGTCAATGGTCCAAGTCGGACCGAAACGTCGTCGTAAGCTTCTGTCTTTTATGTGCGGGTTATTTGTGTATCGTTCCAGTCACGGTATTGTGCCTTTTTGTTATTTATTCATAGGAAGTAAGATGTGAGTGTGTCCTCTGGGAGTGTCCAAGGAAGCACTGAAAGTCACTTGGGAACACAGAAGAGTGAATAAGTACCTTGGGAAAAATACAAGAAGAGAACAGCTCAATGACCATTATCATAAGCCTTCAACGCACTATGGGAGGTACTCGGATAAGGTACGGAAAATCATTTTTTTTGCGGTAATGAAAAGTGTAATTTTAAAGTATAAGTCGTAATCGATATAATAAAGTTTCTGTGCTTGTGGATTAAAATTGTTAAAGTTCGGAGGGAAAAAATAACCATAATGTTTAGTAAAAACAAATTCTCCAAATTCTCAGTTATTTTTTCTGAGAGAGAGAAGAGGGATGTGATGCACCGTATGTCTCATTATTCGATTAAGATAGACAATAAGTGTACATATGATATATAATTTGCCGAGTGTGCAAGTCATTATACTTATCTCTCATTATCTGCTGGACTAATGAAGGAAAGTCTAGCATTTAAGCGCTGACTTTATCTCCATTATAAGAAAGTTTTAATCTGGATTTTGGGTTTAGCTTCGTTTTTAGGAAGTCTAGATCCGTGTTTTTAGTAAATCCATCCCCTAATTTATTTCTTATCAGTTTAAAACTTACGCATGTACAAGGGCAAATCTGTTTAGTAAATATAATTTCCTCTATATATATAAAGTGCTGATTAATTGTTTATTCCAAGATGTTGATATCAGATTTATTAAGTCTCTCAGCTGTTGCCTTTCAACTCCGGGACCAGTCTCTTCGCAAATCTCTGAGCATTATCTAGCTTGGCTGAGAGCCTAGCTTGTAGAGGGTAGGTGGATGCGGGTATGGGGTGGGGGTGTAGGAGAGTAGTCGGTAGGAATGCGGGTGAACAGTGATATGCATGGGTATGTGTGTGGGAAGGTTGGGATGTCGAGAGGTTAGTTGTGTGGGTGGGAAGGGTTGTAGGACTGTAGAGTGAGTCGATAGGGAATGCAAGCGGGTAGGTGGTGCAAGTGGATAGGGTTGTGGCAGGTAATGGGCGTGGATAGGAGGGGAGTGGGTTGGTAGGGGATAGAGTGGATCTCCGTTAAGGGTATGGGTCGTGATCACCACTGTCATTATCAGGAGGGATGGAGGGAGGAAGGGCCCCGCCCTGACACACGCTGAAGGAGCACCACACCCACTACCCCACCTCCTGCCTTCCTACTTCCCCCTCCCTATGAATTAACCCTTTCCCTCCTGCTGCCTTCTCCCCCATTCATACCCACCGTTACCTTTATCCATTCCCATCTGCCTTCTATCCTACCAACTTTCCTTTTATCACTAATTCCTAAAACTGCACTGCAACTTTCAAAGAAAATACCACACCTCTGTAAAATAAACCTTAAAATTTCCAGGAACAAACAAACAATAAAATAAAATGATCCCCCCCAAGAGCTCAAATCTACTTACATTCGCCAACAAATAATCCAATAATTATTTCCTTATCCAGGGTGGGTCCTGGGTAACTTTGGGAAGGGTCTAATGGAGATCTATGAGGTGGAAATGTCATTAGAAGGCCCCCTTGCTGTAATAAGTACGTCTTTTCCTTTGAATCATAACCCCCCCCCCACTTCCTAACCCTCTCTCTCTCTCTCTCTCTCTCTCTCGCAGCCTGGCGTGAGGGGAGACATTAGTGACTCCCAGGAACGAAGGACAACATGAACATAGCGACTGTCTTAAGGTTACAATTAAATATTCCCTTGTACACAAGCTTGTGAATACAAGAAAAACTGGTCCCAAAATAATTCTTCAGAGAACAAGAAACGGAAACCTGAACAACGTCAGATCCAGTATGTCACTGTGTGATGGCTAGGTAGGCCTGCTGAGCAGGCACTCAGTAGGGAATATGAAACTTGGTAATTGATACCAATAATTGGTTTTAAAAAACGACACATAAGCAAACTCTAGAACGTATTTATTAGGACGTATTTATAATGACGTATTTATTACAAAACAATTCTTCTTGAAGTTCATATGTTGGAAGTGATCAAGGTTCCAGAAGTCGTATTTAATGTGCCAGAGTATATGCTCACGTCTTTTGAAAACCAGTCACTGAAGAAGCTTGGCCTCAGGCCGGGCTGCGGCAGGTAGAAGAACATTCGTAACAGGTCACAGGAATGTTAGAGGTATGGGGAGGCTGGCTGAGAAAGGAGCCATATTAGGCAGGGAGGGGCCTTACACACACACACACACACACACACACACACACACACACACACACACACACACACATCTCTCCATGGGTCCTGAGAGAGGGAGGAGAGGCGCTATGTATACCCCTAACAACAATATTCAGTACATCTATCAAAGAAGGGCTAAAATATCTACCAACTCTTCAACTACTATTAGGAACCTGATTCAAAAACCCAAACGTAATTCTGGCACAAGTGCAGGAATTTACACTATACCATGTGGGGGGTGTGACAAAGTATATGTAGGGGAAACAGCCAGATCTCTGGACATTAGGATCGCAGAACACAAAAATGCTTGCAGAAATGATGACCGTAAAAACGCATGTGTTCAACATAGGGACGATTTTGGACACCTCATGAAATTCAATGAAGCTAAACTAGTGATTAAAGAAGACGACTTAAGATGGAGAAAATGCATTGAAGCTGCACTAATCACTGTCAGTAATACTACAAAGCAAAAATCCGGTAGTTACAGTATTTCAAAATTACTAATCAAGAGGATATTACCCATCCTGGGAACTGCTGTTACATGATGTCAGCAGGTCCCTCTCTAGCATCACCTTAGTTCCATTACTACTACCACCTCTACCCACGCGTCACTTCACCTGACTCCTGCCACTATATATATGCGCTTCCTTAGTTTTCTCTGCATTAGGACTGAAGAAGCCACTCGTGGCGAAACGTTTCCTCTAATAAATGTCCTGAACTGTACATAAGTGTCTTTTTCCACATCTATCAAAACAGGGAGATTACCTGAGGCATGGAAGGCAGCAAATGTAGTCCCAATCTTTAAAAAAGGAGACAGACATGAAGCACTAAACTACAGACCAGTGTCACTGACATGTATAGTATGCAAAGTCATGGAGAAGATTATCAGGAGAAGAGTGGTGGAACACCTAGAAAGGAATGATCTCATCAACAGCAGCCAACATGGTTTCAGGGACGGGAAATCCTGTGTCACAAACCTACTGGAGTTCTATGACATGGTGACAGCAGTAAGACAAGAGAGGGGTGGGTGGATTGCATTTTCTTGGACTGCAAGAAGGCGTTTGACACAGTTCCACACAAGAGATTAGTGTAAAAACTGGAGGACCAAGCAGGGATAACAGGGAAGGCACTACAATGAATCAGGGAATACTTGTCAGGAAGACAGCAGCGAGTCATGGTACGTGGCGAGGTGTCAGAGTGGGCACCTGTGACCAGCGGGGTCCCACAGGGGTTAGTCCTAGGACCAGTGCTGTTTCTGGTATTTGTGAACGACATGACGGAAGGAATAGACTCCGAAGTGTCCCTGTTTGCAGATGACGTGAAGTTGATGAGAAGAATTCATTCGATCGAAGACCAGGTAAAACTACAAAGGGATCTGGACAGGCTGCAGACCTGGTCCAGCAATTGGCTCCTGGAGTTCAACCCCACCAAGTGTAAAGTCATGAAGATTGGGGAAGGGCAAAGAAGATCGCAGACGGAGTACAGTCTAGGGGGCCAGAGACTACAAACCTCGCTCAAGGAAAAAGATCTTGGGGTGAGTATAACACCAGGCACATCTCCTGAAGAGCACAACAACCAAATAACTGCTGCAGCATATGGGCGCCTAGCAAACCTCAGAACAGCATTCCGACATCTTAATAAGGAATCGTTCAGGACCCTGTACACCGTGTACGTTAGGCCCATATTGGAGTATGCGGCACCAGTTTGGAACCCACACCTAGCCAAGCACGTAAAGAAACTAGAGAAAGTGCAAAGGTTTTCAACAAGACTAGTCCCAGAGCTAAGAGGTATGTCCTACGAGGAGAGGTTAAGGGAAATCAACCTGACGACACTGGAGGACAGGAGAGATAGGGGGGACATGATAACGACATACAAAATACTGAGAGAGATTGACAAGGTGGACAAAGACAGGATGTTCCAGAGATTGGACACAGTAACAAGGGGACACAGTTGGAAATTGAAGACACAGATGAATCACAGGGATGTTAGGAAGTATTTCTTCAGCCACAGAGTAGTCAGGAAGTGGAATAGTTTGGGAAGAGATGTAGTGGAGGCAGGATCCATACATAGCTTTAAGCAGAGGTATGATAAAGCTCAGGGTTCAGGGAGAGTGACCTAGTAGCGACCAGTGAAGAGGCGGGGCCAGGAGCCTGGACTCGACCCTGCAACCTCAACTAGGTGAGTACAACTAGGTGAGTACAACTAGGTGAGTACACACTACTTAGCCACCGCCTCTTCACCAACTGTTCTGAGGACTATTCACAACTCTGTGATGATTCATCGTGGTGGCGATGGTGGTGAACTCTGGTGTTGGTGTTGGTGGTAAAGTACATAGATGAATTTCCTTGACTAGGCTGTTACTGCTGCTGTTGAAAGTGCCAGCTCAACTAGGTTGTAATAATCATGCAGGTGTGTGGGTCGCTAGCAGCAACAGCCTGATTGAAAAGGTAATCAATTCAGCCTAGCCTCAGGTCCGGTCTATAAGGGCATACACAAGGCCAATTAGAACAAACATATAAAACAAGAAACGACAAGAACAAACTTAAAGATATTAACAATAAAGATTCCTTAATTAATTTTATTTCGAAAAAAATGCATACATCAGGAGTGTGCTGCTACCTTATTGTATGTGATAGTTACATAGAAACAAATAACTAATGATATATCCTTGTTATAGCCTATCACGAAGGTAAATAAGAGCGACACACTACAGAACGACACATTGTAGAACGACACATTGCAGAACGAAACATTGTAGAACGACACATTACAGGACGACACATTACAGAACGACATATTGCAGAGCGAAACACTACAGAACGAAACACTGCAGAACGACGCATTACAGGACGACACATTCCAGAACGGCACACTACAGAACGACACACTGCGGAACGACACATTACAGAACGATACATTGCAGAACACTACATTACAAAATTATATATTTATGATATACTAACTCTCCATTGATGGGTCTCGCGGCCTCGTACTGGTTGATGACTCAGTCATGAAAGATACAACCCCGAACTACTCTCTAAGGGTTAGGTTTGGCTAGGTTAGGCTAGGCTAGGTTAGGCTTGGATAGGTTAGGTTAGGCTAGGCTACGTTAGGCTAGGCTACGTTAGGCTAGGCTACGTTAGGTTAGATTAGATTAGATTAGATTAGGTTAGGTTAGGTTAGGTTAGGTTAGGCTAGGCTAGGTTAGATTAGGTTAGGTTAGGTTAGGCTAGGTTAGATTAGATTAGGTTAAGTTAGGTTAGGCTAGGTTAGATTAGATTAGATTAGGTTAGGTTAGGTTAGGTTAGGTTAGGTTAGGTTAGGTTAGGTTAGGCTAAGTTAGATTAGATTAGGTTAGGTTAGGTTAGGCTAGGTTAGATTTGTCAGGAAACACGGCAAATGTTCCCGGATGCGGATCTTTAGTTATATGATGACCCACAGCTGGAACTTCCGGTCATCTGCCCGAGACCTTCCACTCCAAGGGGCAGATGAATTTATGCTAGTGAAAGGCTTTTAATCCAGGGAATTCGAGCCATTCCTTCTTCTCGTATCAAACCGACTTACTCCCCTATCCCCTCCAGGCGCATATACGACTAAGAAAAAATATATGAAAAAAATAATAAATTAAACAAACACAAAAGGAGCGCATATAAAAGGTAGCGGCCGGGTCGTTGTTATTCAGGTGTTTTGTCTATGTTTATGTTTCTGTTATTGTCGGGGGTGAATTTGTTTGTGTCGTTGTCGCTGCTCTTATGGTTATAGGCGGCGTTATGACTCCCCCCCCTTCCACCCCTCCCCCAGGATTTTTAAGGCTGTATTTGCTTTTTTTTTGGTATTTGCTTATTTCTCTGTTTGTGTAATGTCTTGTCTGTCTCTTGATAAGATCGTAATATTTATCAGTCCCTGTCTTCGTGTCCGCTTTTCTGTTGTCTGTATATTCTCATGTTTGTTATTCCTTTCCTGTCTGTACACTTGCCTATTTGTCTGTTTCTTTATAAAATCTCGGCATCGTCTATATTGTCTCTCTACTCTCGTATCTTTACCTTCTTCCCCACCCCCCCCTCTCTCTCTCTTCTTAACTTTCTAGAACGCTACGTTTCTTTCTGTGCCTGTCTATATCTACGTCTGTGTCTCTCCTTTTTTCGACTATCTCTGTACCGGACATTCCCTCTATCCATCCTTCGGTACTTTTTAAGCTATATCCGTGATTATATGTATCATTGTTTAAGCTTGTCTCTGTACCTGGCTTTGTACTTTGTGTCTGAACCTGTCTATGTAACTCTGTGTATTTACCTGTCTGTATTCCGTTTGTACCTGCATGTTAGCCAATCTGTCTTGTCTGCCCAAGAACTTGTCTTCCGGTCTGATAGGAATTACTGTGCACGACCCGTGTGCTGAAACTGCGTGAAAGCTCTCAGTCTAGTCAATGATCCAAGTCAGACAGAAATGTCGTCATAAGTTTCTTTCTCTTATGTGCTGGTTATTTGTGTATTGTTACCTGACTAGGTTAAGGGATTGGCTTAAGCCGGTAGGAGAATTGGACCTGCCTCGCATGGGCCAGTAGGCCTGCTGCAGTGTTCCTTCTTTATGTTCCAGTCACTGTATTGTGTTTTTGTTCTTTATCTGGGTAACCTACGGGTGTAATAAGTGGCAGGGATATCTTTTTGATGAGTTGAGATTTTTTTTTTTTTTACTCCCGGAGCCCGGTCATAGGCCAGAGAGACGTGTGTGAACAGATTACAAGTTATACAACAATCCTGGAAAAATGGAATCTGCGGTCAGCAATGCCCTGCTGAAAGTAATGTGCAAATTTGTTCAGATCCGTGAGGGAACACGTATTTCCTGGCCATGCAGCTGCTGCCAGCAACCACACTTTTTCAACTTAACGAAGCCATAAAGAAATAAACGTTTTGAGAACAGTGTTCTTTCTTCTTTCAACGCACCGGCCGTATCCCACCGAGGCTGGGCGGCCCAAAAAAGAAAAACGATAATGGTCCAGGGCGGACAGAAACGTGTCCTGTTTCCTTTTTCGATTTGTGAGTTAGATGTGAGCTGTTCCAGGCACGGTGTTGTGGGCAAGTTGTGAATTGTTCCAGGCACGGTGTTGTGCGCAAGTTGTGAATTGTTCCAGACACGGTATTGTGGGCAAGTTGTAAATTGTTCCAGGCACGGTGTTGTGGGCAAGTTGTAAATTGTTCCAGGCACGGTGTTGTGGGCAAGTTGTAAATTGTTCCAGGCACGGTGTTGTGGGCAAGTTGTGAATTGTTCCAGGCACGGTGTTGTGGGCAAGTTGTGAATTGTTCCAGACACGGTATTGTGCGCAAGTTGTGAATTGTTCCAGGCACGGTGTTGTGGGCAAGTTGTGAATTGTTCCAGGCACGGTGTTGTGGGCAAGTTGTGAACTGTTCCAGTCACGGTATCTGTTAGCTGTGAAGTCTTCCAGTCGCAATCCTCATTCCACGCACGGTATCTCCTGGCCTCTGTTGTAAATACTAACACAGTTGAATAACATAGTTTGCGGTGAGGAACTTTATAGACTGCAAAAGCCTGTCCACGGGAGAAAACATCTCACCATTCCTTTCTGCCACTACGTCTTTTTTTCACCAGTGGTCAGTTTACCTTTGATATACCTTTGATGAGTTTCGAGAGTCTTACTATTCTTGGAGCCCGGCCGTGGGCCAAGCTCGTCTGGTGCTAGCCTGGTCAACTAGGCTTAGCGCCGTTTGTTTCCACCTACCAACACAACACAAATCAAGGAAAAGATATGGCAGAAAGTCAGTTCAGTTTTTACCTACCCTCGATGAAGAGAATAAACAAGAGGTTACCCAGGCACGCGATCGCCTTCAGTATACGCACGACGTTAGGTGAAGCGTTGTCTTCATTGTTATATTCACGGGGAAGCGCTAAAATCCTAGGGGAGGGTCATGCCGTGCCTGAAGAATGAGAGGTAATTAGGTTTAATTTAAGGTCAGGGAGGATAACGAGCCTATCACCGACATGGGTGCACTCCCCATAAAGCGGACATTGTTCTAATGATGACGGATTTACCATAAATGTTCTTCACGATGAACGACATCAATAACACCGTCCTTTGTGCTGTTTAATGATCATCACTCAGGCTGTTCTCCCATGACTGCCGGGAAATTGTATATTCATGAGAGAGAAATGGAGTTGAAAACCCTAAATCTTTGTCAGTATATCTACCTTCCTGCTGCTGCTCTCTCTCTCTCTCTCTCTCTCTCTCTCTCTCTCTCTCTCTCTCTCTCTCTCTCTGTTCATATACTTGTACAAATACATACAAAACATGCGCGAACGCACGGTTCTCCCCCTCACACATTATTTTTGTTTATTAACTCATCGGCCGTTTCCCACCGAGACAGAGTGACCCGGAAAAGAAGAAACACTTTCATCATCATTCACTTTATCACTGTTTTGCCAGAGGCGCGCCAACTCTACAACATCAACACCCCTCCCTCGGAGCACAGGCACTGTACTTTCCAATTCCAGGACTCAAGTCCGGCTAGCCGGTTTCTCCAGAATCCCTTCGTAAATGTTACTTAGTTCACTCATACACACATATAAATACACAATTTAGATGAGCATACATCAAGTCTTTACAAACATGACATTTCCTCCAGACATTATCATTTGCCATAAGATTCAATCACATATACACTCAAGATTTAAGACAAAGCCATTATTTCTTCCAACAGTCTCCTTCCCTGCAAGAGGAGAGTCGCGCTCACCTACATCTTGTCAGTATTTTACAGTATCTCTTCCAATGGTCATTTTTCTTGAGGGACTTTTCAAGAAACCATCGCCAAGTTGGACCGTCCGCTTGATCCGTCTGGTTTTTGCTGATGCTCGTTCATTGCTCAACGTCTGGTATCTCAGCCATGCCTTTACAAATCCACTTCGCTGTTTGCTTGCTTTCTCTCTCTCTCTCTCTCTCTCTCTTTCTCTCTCTCTCTCTCTCTCTCTCTCTCTCTCTCTCTCTCTCTCTCTCTCTCTCTCTCTCTCTCTCTCTCTGAGACGTTGCGTGAGAGGCAGTTCTGCTGCACACACGTCCATTGGCAATAACATCCAAAGGCCCTGGCATCCAGACGCCCTAGTATCCAGAGGCACTGATATCCAGAGGCACTGTCATTCAGAAAACTTGACTATTATAGGCACTGGCATCCATCAACAAAGCTGCGATTGCAGATTACACTGGTGTTATCAGTCTTCCAAACCTTCGTTAAATGTTCCGTCTCATGTACTGACAATCACCAAAATCCTGAGTGATTTTTCGCTTCGTGTTTTAAGATCGCTATTTTTTTTTATTGAGAGGCCACTTATAGCTCTGTCCACTTAGGTATAACAGCTTATACTGCCACATCTGAGGATGGTTTCTTGTAAGACACGAGACTTACGGTAATATTTATACCCTAAGTGACATAGTTGAATTTCCTTCAAGTGCTTCCAGGAAATCATCGTACTGAGGACCGGTTTCAGACCAGGACTCCGTGTTGACAGCCTCAGCAGTCAGTCTCCCCGTGACTGCAACTCGCTGTCTGATATTATTAAGAAAATTTACATGCGAATGATACTTATGTCTGGACACACAACAATCTTGTATTTTGACTTACATTTATGCTGGAATTTCTAGTACTTAACAGTAACTAACTTATGAAGAAGGGTTGGGTATTTTGCACCGTGTGACGTGCTTCCCCCTTCGTAAGGCGTTCCTTCAGTATGCAAATTTGGAACCAGTGTATGTAGCAATTTCTATGAAGAAAAAGAGGAGTTCTCCTGCACTCCTGGGAGTGTGGCTGGAGTTCGACCCTATAAACATTGGTAATGAATGTTCTCTGCACAATCTCCAGGTTTTATCAGCTTTAAATAGAGGTGATCATATATATTCTAGTCTAGATGGTATTAGTGTCTTAAAGATTATCAACAGTGGCTTGGCATCTCTCACTTACAAATTTCTTAAATAACAAAAAAGGCACAATACCGTGACTGGAACGATACACAAATAACCCGCACATAAAAGAGAGAAGCTTACGACGACGAGTGTGACTTTGGCAATGGTCCAAGTCGGACCGAAACGTCGTCGTAAGCTTCTCTCTTTTATGTGCGGGTTATTTGTGTACAAATTTCTTGTTATCAAGTCAATCACATTTTCCCTGCGAGTACAATACTGACACTATTGTCTTCTATGAATTACTGTATACAAGATCTTCCAACATTGGTTACCGCATGTCCCTTACATCCATCTTCCACTCTGGCTACAGGAGCCTGGTTTATGTAAACCGACAGAATGCAATAAAGGCACTAGTGCAGCGCCACAACATTTTATTAGGATAATAAAACCCGCAGGTAAATACTAATTTCTTTAAACACAATCTTCCGCTTTATTTAAGGGCAGCTTTATAAAGTTCTAATTTTTTATTTCCTTGTTTTTGCAAAGGGAGATTTGATTTACAATGAGAGATTTAGATTTGCTTACGTTTGTTACCCTCTACAGAAAACCCGTTTTCTGACTATAACGTATATTTTCGCACGCAAGAAGATTCTTTATTTCCCGCCCGAGTTAAACAGCCACAATAATTAAAATTAATAATCACAGATTTATTTAATATATTAATCAGCATTCAGGAGGCCTGGTCTGGGACTGGGCCGCGGGGGGGGGGGGGGACTGACCCCCCGAAAACGACCTTGGCGTGTCCTTCAGGTTACTCTAGCGTGAATTAGTATACGGTAATTTATCGGTAATAGCGAAATAATATAAATAGGGTGACGTGTGTCACCACGAGGCAAATTGTAGTGTCTTATGGTACTGGGGTCCCCCATGTACGCTGTTTAAGATGTAGCACATGGGAGTATATGGGAGCACATGCGATTATATGGGAGTACATGGAACACATACGAAAACATGGAATTATATGGGAGTATATGGAGTACATGGGAGCACACAGGAGCATATGGGAGTACAATGAGCACATGAATGCACATAGGAGCACACAGGAGTGCATAGTAGTACATGGATAAAAAGACAGCAGAAGACTGGAAAGTCCGCACATGGGATATCTGCTGACAAAAACTATCTTCTTTAAGTATATTAAGCACTATCGTGTTTTATCTAGGTGAGTGAGTCAAGAACAGAAAAAGCAGAAGGCTCTCTGAACAGGGGATACCTCGATGGATTCTGGCATAAAAAAAATCAAATAAGAAGTTACCAACCTCTGGTTTTCTGACTGCCTGGAGACATTTTTTTTGTCAGTCTGAAAGTCGAGCTGAGGGAAGACTGAGTTTAAGACATGCAAGATGCACTTCTTATTCCACTGGCTTCTCATGTCTATATTCCCGACTCCTCTCAAAACTTACATCTATAAATATGTGAGCACCAGCGGTTTCACTTCAAAGCGTTTCTATACAGTAAGTGAATATAAACAGGGACGTCAAGGTTGTGTGTGTGTGTGTGTGTGTGTGTGTGTGTGTGTGTGTGTGTGTGTGTGTGTGTGTGTGTGTGTGTAAAAATCTTCCTCTCTCCATTCTGAACATTTTTCGTACGAAGTTCATTATTATTATTATTATTACAATTATTATTATTATTATTATTATTATCATTACAATAATTTTTACAAATATTACTACAGCAGGCAAGAAAATTTAACTTTTATCTAGTTGATAAATCAAAGTGGTTGTTTTAATTAAGGTGGCTATGATACACTGCTGACGAGACTCTGCTTGTGTAGTCTGTGTCACGTCACACTTTATTGAAATCTTATAATCAATATATGGCTATTTGAGATTGAAGAACCACATGATGTATGTTGCCTAATAATCACTGCTATTATATCATGCACAGATATTAAGTGTGGTGCATGCAATGACAAAAACTAATCTTACTTAACGTAAAGTCATCATACGTACATGTGTGTGTGTGTGTGTATGTGTGTGTGTGTGTGTGTGTGTGTGTGTGTGTGTGTGTGTGTGTGTGTGTGTGTGTGTGTGTGTGTGTGTGTGATAAGATCACTTAAACAGGTGATATCACAATATGCAAAATATCCACTGTGGAAAAATAGTGAAATTCCAAGCACTTTCGTGATTTCTCACACTATCAAGGAGCTATTATTTTTGCAGGAATGCGCCTGTTGCGAGGAGAGAGGGTGAGGATAAACGGAGAGGAAGAAAGGATAAGAGAAGAAGGTGGTGAGAGTGACTGTAGGGACACGAATGTAGGAAGTAATATGGGAGGAGAGGGAGAGGTAACTTAAAAAAAAAAGTTGAACAAGTACACGAGTAAGAATGACGGGATGTGTGTAGATCCTACTGCAGTGTTGGGTGTGTGTAGGACCTGTCCAGCATTGGCCAGTAGACCTACTGCAGTGTTGGGTGTATGTAAGACCTGTCTAGCATGGGCCAGTAGATCTACTGCAGTGTTGGGTGTGTGTAAGACCTGCCTAGCATGGGCCAGTAGACCTTCTGCAGTGCTCCTCAACTTCCAATAAAGACAAACACTGTGATGAATGGCTTTGAAAACCGACAAGTTGAAGAATTGAGACACTTATGCAACATATGGGAATCTTTATTGAAGAAACGTTTCGCCACACAGTGACTTCATCAGTCCAATACAAAGCAGGAAGGTATAAGGAGAGAGCAGTTTGAGATAATCAGTCCCTCAGCCAGGAATCGATGTGTTCAGTCCATCACTACAAGACTGGGAGGACAGACAGCAGCAACAGTAGGGGAGGGAGGGATGGAGGGAGGGATGGAGGGAGGGATGGAGGGAGGGACCGGAAACGGAGACGGGGGGAGGGAAGAGGAAATGGAGGGTGGGATAGGGAGAAAGATTTTTCTTGGCGAAAAGATGCGAAACAGAATTGATTGTGAAAGGAAATTAAAAGACACACTGACAAGTGCTGGAAGATGAGCGAAAAGTTTCGCCAGAACTGGAGAGACATTGTAAGGAAAGTTGGCAAGAATTTTTTGTTGGGTAAATA
>NC_091307.1:21735672-21763172 GCF_038502225.1 Cherax quadricarinatus | reverse complement strand
AATTCAGGAAAGTTGCCTTTTTTTTTTTTTTAAAGAATCTCTCTCTCTCTCTCTCTCTCTCTCTCTCTCTCTCTCTCTCTCTCTCTCTCTCTCTCTCTCTCTCTCTCTCTCTCTCTCTCTCTCTCTCTCTCTCTCTCTCTCTCTCTCTCTCTCCACTTTTGACACCTGCATTTTTTAATTATTTATTTTCTCAACTTTTGAAGGCCAACAAATTAGGCACTAAAACAAAAAGGCAGTCTGTTGGTCGAACGAGGCCGTTGTACCTGAATTCGGAAATTACGAGTGATATTAGTATTATTACGAAGGTGTTCTTGCCTCGTAACTTACCAGGTTGTATGAGCACTCACTCTTGTTATATGTGAGCTGGATATATGAGCATTGTGTATGAACTACGTATGTGAGCTCTGTGGTTATATATATATATATATATATATATATATATATATATATATATATATATATATATATTTTTATATTTATATATATATATATATATATATATATATGTCGTGCCGAATAGGCAGAACTTGCGATCTTGGCTTAAATAGCAACGCTCATCTTGCCATATAGGACAAGTGAAAATTTGTGTATGCAATAATTTCTCCAAAATCATTCTGAACCTAACGAGAAAAATATATTTCACTGTGTTTGTTTAGTATTAAATTACTGTAAACAAATCTAAAATATATTTCGTTGGGTTAGGCTAAAATAAATTGTTCTTGTTATAATAAGGTTAGGTAAGTTTTCTAAGTTTCTTTTGGTGCAAAATTATAAATTTTTACATCAACATTAATGAAAAAAATATATCTTTAAACGTATAAGAGAAAATTTTAGAAAAGACTTAATTTTAAATGAGTTCTTGCTAATTGACCAGTTTTACATATTCGGCACGATATATATATATATATATATATATATATATATATATATATATATATATATATATATATATATATATATATGTCGTGCCGAATATGTAAAACTGGTCAATTAGCAAGAACTCATAGCTCCTTTGCACAAGGGAGGTAGTAGAGCACTAGCTAAAAATTACAGACCAGTAGCTCTAACCTCTCACATCATAAAAATCTTCGAAAGAGTGATGAGACGGCAGGTTACAAATTTCATGGAGCAGCACAACCAACATAACCCGAACCAGCATGGTTTTAGAGCAGGACGATCATGTCTGTCACAGCTGCTGAATCATTATGACAGAATTACGGAGGCACTGGAAGACGACCAAAACGCAGATGTGATTTACACAGATTTTGCAAAGGCGTTTGACAAATGCGATCACAGAGTGACAGCGCACAAAATGAAGGCCATGGGCATTACGGGGAAGGTAGGCAGATGGATTTTCGGTTTCCTAACACACAGAACACAAAAAGTAGTAGTGAACAGGGCAAGATCCAGCATCAGCGAGGTCAAAAGCTCAGTGCCCCAAGGCACTGTCCTGGCACCTCTGCTGTTCCTCATCCTCATAGCAGACATAGACAAAAACACTCGGCACACTTTTGTATCATCATTTGCAGATGACACTAAAATAAGCATGAAAGTCAGTACGGTAGAGGACAGTGAAAAATTACAGGAAGACAAACAGGGTTTTCCAGTGGGCAGTGGAAAACAACATGACGTTCAATGGTGATAAGTTCCAGCTGCTTAGGTTGGAAAGAATGAAGAACTCAAATGGAGCACTATATACAAAACTCAAGAGAGTCACCAAATAGAACGTAAGGAACACGTAAAAGACCTGGGAATAATTATGTCAGCCGACCTTTCTTTTAAAGACCATAACAAGACAAAGATCACGACAGCCAGGAAGATGACGGGGTGGGTATTGAGAACTTTCAAAACAAGGGAAATAATGCCGATGGTGACACTCTTCAAATCGCTAGTGCTCCCTCACTTAGAATATTGCTCAGTGCTGACGGCCCCGTTCAGGGCAGGAGAAATATCGGAGCTGGAACAAATACATAGATCATTTACGGCTCACATTGAGCCAGTAAAGCACCTAAACTACTGGGAACGCCTGCAAGTCTTGAACATGTACTCATTGGAGCGGAGGAGAGAGAGGTACATGATAATATATACCTGGAAGGCACTCGAGGGCTTGGTCCCAAATCTGCACACTGCCATAACAACATACTGGAGTGAGAGATATGGGAGGAAGTGTAAAATAAACCCAGTGAGGAGCAGGGGTGCGGTGGGGACAATAAGGGAACACTGTATCAACATCCGGGGTCCCAAACTTTTCAACATCTTACCAGAAGATATCATAACACTGCTGGAACAAGTGTTGAAGCCTTCAAGAGGAAACTAGACAAGTATCTTCACCAGGTGCCAGGTCAACCAGGCTGTGATGGATATGTGGGGCGCCGGGCCTCCAGCAGCAACAGCCTCGTTGACCAGGCAAGCACCAGACGAGCCTGGCTCATGGCCGGGCTCAGAGAGTAGATATACTCTCGAAATTCTTCAAAGTTTTATCAAAGGTACGTTTAAAGATACAATTTTTTGATTAATGTTTATGTAAAGTTTTTTAATTTTGCGCTAAAACAATCTTAGAAAACTTACCTAACCTTATTATAACAAAAACAATTTATTTTAGCCTAACCAAACTAAATATATATTAGATACGTTTACAATAATTTAATAATAAATAAATGCAATAAAATATATTTTTTTCGTTAGCTTCAGAATGACTTTTGCGAAATTATTGTATAAACAAATTTTCGCTTGTCCTATATGGCAAGATGAGCGTTGCTATATAAGCCAAGATCGCAAGTTCTGCCTATTCGGCACGACATATACATTATATATATATGTATATACATTATATATATATATATATATATATATATATATATATATATATATATAATATATATATATATATACATTATATGTGTGTGTGTGTCGTGCCGAATAGGCAGAACTTGCGATCTTGGCTTATATAGCAACGTGTGACTTTGTAAATGGTCCAAGTCGGACCGAAACGTCGTCGTAAGCTTCTCTCTTTTATGTGCGGGTTATTTGTGTATCGTTCCAGTCACGGTATTGTGCCTTTTTTTTGTTATTTAAGGTTAGGTAAGTTTTCTAAGATTCTGAAAAAAAATATATCTTTAAACGCACAAGAGAAAATTTTAGAAAGGACTTAATTTTAAATGAGTTCTTGCTAATTGACCAGTTTTACATATTCGGCATGACACACACACACACACACACACACACACACACACACACACACACACACACACATATAAATATATATATATATATATATATATATATATATATATATATATATATATATATATACATTGCTTTCATTTTAATTTTTAAAAATTAATAGTTACTTTAGCACTGAGCTGGAACATTATACCATAACTGTATCGTAGGAGTATAAGCTAGCTACACGAGGGGTAGAATACGTAGGGACAGGGGCACAAGGGAGAATGCGTTAGGAGGAAGGGAAAGGGTGAGGAGAGGGGACAAAGATGTAAGGGTGACAGGAAAATAGGAAAGAGAAAGGGAGGTGTAAGGAAGGGAAGTGGGTGGGAAGGAAAGCCAGATATGGTGGTGAGGTGAACAGTATACAATAATAATAATAATAATAATAATAATAATAATAATAATAATAATAATCTCTTTAATATTTATGTGTTTATCCTCGTTGAAATATGCACAATTAACTATCTTAATCTATAAAATGCACGCACGAGAACTTTAGCAGCAAATAATACCACTGTTCTCAGTACTTGAACCTTCAAAATAAATCCCAACAAATTCACAGACATTAGCTTAATCAACAGATTACTCCTTAAAGTCACAGATAACCCAGGCTGACGGCGGATAAGCCAAACGATAAATGAGGTATATAATAAAAATTAAACTTAGCCACTGGATATACTATCATACACAGCATATAACAACACACGAGTCAGTGGATATAATATACGTAGCATACAGGAACAAAAAAAATATAATAATTATTATAATTATAATAATAATAAATCATACTGGTTAACATCATTTGCCTGAAGTCTTATTGTACAAAATAAAATGGAAGATTGCAAGGAGAGACATGACTGTGACCTGTTTCAAAGGTTCTTCTATCCTTGCAATCCGGTCTGAGACCTGTTTTTTTCCGTGGACCGCCTGGTCAACCGGTCTATTTGTATCAGCGGCCTGCAGGCTAACACAGCTCGTCTGATCCGGCCTTTGCCGCAGGTGGTTTTCCAGTATCTTCTTGGAAACCTCTGACTTCATTCTGGCAATATTTCTGATGTCTGCTGGCAATTTGTCGAATCTCAGGCCACGGATATTGACCTAGTGTTCTCTAATTATACCCATGGTTTCCTCTCATTATTACTGGGTTTATTCCACACCTTCTCCCTTATCTTCCACTTCAGAAGACTGTTATAGCATCGTGCACGTTAGGGACCTGACCCTCAAGTATCTAACATGTATACATTACCAGGTCTCTCTCTCTCTCTCTCTCTCTCTCTCTCTCTCTCCTCCATCTAAAAGTGAACTTTCTAAACGTTTTGGAGAGTTCCCAATAGCTTTAGGCCATTTACTGATTCTATTTGGGCAGTATACGATCACTACATTTTCCAGTTCTGTTGTCACTCCTTGCAAGATACTGTGGACACAGAACGATGTTCAGATCGCAAAAGCACGAGATGCTTCTCTTAACTTGAATGTTTCCTAAATATTTTACTTGTTATCTGCGTTCTACAATACGGTCTGCCTGCGTTATATACCTTTGATGAGCTCCGAGATTTTCTACTACCGGAAGCCGGCCATAGGCAAGGCTCGTTCTGAATATTGTGCTCCTTTTTGAGTTATTCATTTTTCAAATGCCTTAGCAGTTGAAAAATAACGAAAATCATGTTATTGTCATGTATTAAGACAGAACAGAGAAGGAAGATCAAAAAAAGGGTAGATAAAAAGAGGAAGAAGGAATAGAAAGAACGGGAAGGGTAGGAAGAGGGAGGGAACTATGAATAAAGCAGAATGTACTGAGTTATTCAGTGAATTCACGAGGGGAAAGAAACCTTCACTGAAAACTCCCGTGTTGGGTTTATTTACCTAATTGTCTCCCCACAGCAAGTGTGCTCCGTGTCGCCGCTTATCTGGTGACCTTCCCAGGTCATACCTGTGATCAGAGGCATATCCTGTGACCAGAGAGACAAATGTGACCAGAGGCATACATGTGATCAGAGGCATACATGTGATCAGAGGCATACCTGTGACCTGAGGCATACCTGTGACCAGAGAGACATGTGATCAGAGGCATACCTGTGACCAGAGAGACATGTGATCAGAGGCATACCTGTGACCAGAGAGACACATTTGATCAGAGGCATACCTGTGACCAGAGAGACATGTGATCAGAGGCATACCTGTGACCAGGGGCATACTTTTCCACACCATGTTTCGTGCAAGCCAACATTTCATTTAGAACTATGAATTGTCCATTCTACGTATACACCCAGGCCACTAACCCACCGTCAAACCCACACCCCCTAACCCACCATTATTCCCACCTAACTCACCGTTATTTCCACCCAAACCCACACCCCATAAGTTACCACTTCAAGCCCCAACAAACAGGCCAATCCTCCACCTTTCCTTGTGCGCCCCAGAAAACACACGCTAGAGATACTACAATACGCCCCGCCTCTCCTACCAGTTGAAGTCTGTTATACGCAAATCTAGACTAACCTAACCGCTAGTAACAAATATATCAGTATTAACGAAATCCTGCGAGCGTGCAGGACAAAGGGCAGTTCTGCCAGAACATTGCAAGGAGAATAGGTTGCGCCAGTGATCCCCGAGCAAGATACGCCAGCAGAAAAAGAAAAAAAATATATACGCACTGCTTTGTGCTCCTGTGTAATTGTCCTTCCTCTGCGCGTCCTCCCTTCAGGAGCCCCAGGAAAATGCACAGGGATTAAATACTAAAAAAAAAAAAATCTTCAGTGTTCTCGGACACACACACATATATATGATGAAGGCAGGTGTAATTACCTGGTATAGAGGAAATTGAATGTCGGAGATGTAATTTGAGAGGGGGAGAGAGAGAGAGAGAGAGAGAGAGAGAGAGAGAGAGAGAGAGAGAGAGAGAGAGAGAGAGAGAGAGAGAGAGAGAGAGAGAGAGAGAGAAACAGTTTCAGCATGCCAGGAGCGGCTTACAGGATGAATCAGGAGCACACAGGTAATTAACCTGAAAGTCATTGAATGAAGATCTGATTACCTTTCACTCTGATGGACATGAGGTGAGGTACCACCACCACCACCACTGATACTAGCGGCAGAAGCACTACCACCACCATCACCGATACTAGCAGCAATAGCAGCAGAAGCACCACCACTACTACCACCACCGATACTAGCAGCAGAAGCAACACCACTCCCACTACTACCACCACCGATACTAGCTGCAGAAGCTCCACCGCCACCACCGATACCAGCAGCGCTAGCAGCAGAAGCACCACCACCGGTACTAGCAGCAATGACGGCAGAAGCACCACCATATCCACCGATACTAGCAGCAGTAGCACCACCACCACCGATACTAGCAGCAACAGCAGCAGAAGCACCACCACCACCGGTATTAGCAGCACTACTACCACCATCAACAGCAACGGAAAAAGAGATAGAGAAAGAGAGAGAGAGAGAGAGATAGCGCATTCTTCAAAGAGAACTCCCAGTGCTGGCAGTACTTGTCCATCACTAGACAGCAACAAACTTGAATATGCAAGTGCAACACTATCTGACCAATTAATACAATTAATATAATTCTCTCCTCCCTTACGGCTCACAGCATTCTCTTCTTTGCTCTTTCTCTTTCTACTTCTCCTTTACTAATTTTTTTCTCTCAGTCTCACATACTTCCTGTTTAGTAATTTTTTCTATTCCTTAATCTCTCTATATTTTATCTCCATTCATACACATTTTTTCCTCATAATTATTGACAATTTGCTTCATTTCTCATCTCATTTACGTATACCATTCTCGCATTTGTCCTCTCACATTACTTCGTTATTCTTATTCTTATCTTCGTTTCTCCATGAGAATTCTATCCTTCCCGTTCATCCTCCTCTTATCATTCTCTTCTTCCGTGTTATCTACAACATCACATCCTGCCTCATTCACGCCTTCTGTCTCTTTCCAATCTTATCTCTTCTTCTCCTCCTTATTCCTCTTTTCAGGAGAACAACGCTTTCATCTTAATGTAAGTCTTCCCCTTCCACTCTCTCTCTCTCTCTCTCTCTCTCTCTCTCTCTCTCTCTCTCTCTCTCTCTCTCTCTCTCTCTCTCTCTTCGTTTCAAGAAAGAACAATCCAAGTTGAGACGCTTGATTCTGTGTTGACAGTGAATGATCTCTGTACATTTTCCAGCTCTGCTGTGTCTTCTGCCTTAAAAGCCGTGAACACAGAACAATGTTCACGTCCTAAGAATAAAAATGGTCTCACGCTTTTGTTTACAATTCCTGGCATGAATTCTTCTCATTACTTCTCAATTCGTTTATGATGGTATCTTAGGGTCGATGTTAAAAACGATTAAACTTAGTGAACAAGGTATATCGATGGTAATAATATGGCTCTGGGTCGCATTAAATATTGTATAGCTATGTAGCCTAGGCGAGGTACATCTACCGGCTACCTACAATGGCATCCCTGGTATTGCTTCTCCTGTTTTGAAAGTTCTTGTTATCCACACTGTCATTTTTCTGTCCTTTGCTTCTGTTGCTTAGTAACGCATCTGACACTGAATATAATAATAGTACACAATACCTAGGGACTGACCGCCTCAAAATTACTATTTCAACGTTGATGGACTGATTACATCATCTCTAACTCTCCACTATTTCTGCTGTCTCCATATCAATCTGCCGTCGACTGACAAAGTCTGCTGTGTAGACGAAACGTTTCGGAATCAAGATACCTAACTGTTGCACATGTCTTGCATTTCCGACATTTTTATGCCTATAACTACTATTACTAATGTTACTTCTGCTACTGGTACTAATAACGGTATTATCATCATTACGAAGAAGAAGAAGAAGAAGAAGAAGAAGAAGAAGAAGAAGAAGAGGAATACGTATAAAAAAAAAAAACTTTTGAGACAGCAAGATAACATTTCCGTGTAGTAAATCCCTGATGCTTTTAAGACGCCGTGAACGAACGGTACAAGACCAGGAACTGATGTCAGGCAATATAAATATGGAGAAGGAGAAGGAGGAGGAGGAGGAGGAGGAGGAGGAGGAGCAGCAGCAGCACCAACAGCAGCAGCACCACCACTACCAGCATCACCACCACCACCAATACCACCACCACCACCACCTCCACCACCACCACCACAAGCATCACCAGCAGCAGCAGAAGTCTGTTAGTAAAGTTAAGTATTCGACTTCCTCAAGACTTTTGGAAACACATTTTAAAATGTTTGTATAAAATATTCATAAAATTTCAAGCACGTCTTATAAGGGTTTATAAAAGTCTACCTCAGAGTGCACGTGCACTCTAAGGTAGACTTCAGAGTGCATGTACATTCTACACTCAACTCTCGTGTTGACACATGTACTAGCGCTGGACAGTGTGGTTGCCATCCTCCTCAAATATCATAACCAGGAAAAATGGTAACTACGCAGACTTACCAAGCAAAAGTCAAGAGTGGTTGGTGCTCTTATCTCTGATTCCCCTCCTCCACCTCCTCCTTCCTACACCTTTACCTAGTCCCATCTTTCCTCACCATCCTTAACAGTGCTCTGGTCATCCTTCGTAAGTCTTCCCTCTCTCTCTCTCTCTCAAATATGCACTTTGAGTGATAAATTTAACACGGGTGGAAAGTACCTCGGTGACCGGATGTGGGACGGTACGTGAACACGGACAAGCTGGAAGACAGCGAGCTGCCCTACTTTAATGTAATACTCCTAAGTTATTTGAAACATTATATAGATCCGTGAAACACAGCTTATATTCTACCCAAAAATTTGTCTAATATACCTTAAATTCTTCCCAAATTTTATTAATTATAAATGAATCCAATTTATATAAACCAAAAGAAATATACATATTTTCAAAGCTACTTTTTATAAAACATGATTCTATTATAATCCTGTCGACCATGGACATAATTTTGGTTTCAGGGATCACTGACTACCTACATCATCATACAAAGTCAGATGTTGTTAGGGGGGTGGCAGTGAGGTGTAGTCTCGTCCTTACATGCCTTCCTGTTAACCTTGTATTTCTATAGTTCCTTGATAATGTGAGAAGTCACGAAAGCGCTTGAAATTTCACTATTCTTCCACAGTGGTTGTTTTGCATATTCTGATATCACCTGTTTACTGTGATCTTATTGCCAATATACACACACACATATATATATATATATATATATATATATATATATATATATATATATATATATATATATATATATATATATATTCAAGCCCTCATGACTGACTAAATACGAATTCACAGAAATACAGGAACAAACGGTGATAGTCTAGATGGCTGACAGATCAGGGGACAAGCTTCAAGCTTCCTTCCTTGCATACTGCCCCGAAGCTTACAACACTTAACAACAGTAAAACCTCACCGACACAGAAAACAAGCTCACTCAAGAATCATTAGTGACACGTATTGTTTACCTGAGGGATATCGTGGAGTATACAGCACCCGCTTGGAGCCCATAACTGATCAAGGATGTAGAGAAACTCAAGAAGATCCCGGAACTATGGTACAGGAAGCATGGTACAGGAAATATGGTAAAGGAACTATGGTACCGGAGCTATGGTAGGTAGATACAAATAGAGAGAGACAGGGAAGATATATTGCAACTTAAGACTCAAATGAGCCTCAGAGATGTTAAAAATTACATCCTGGGTCATCAGATCGGGGAAGTGGAAGGCTCCATATGTAGACTCACGGTATACACACACACACCATACTCGACTCCAAGAGTAAACTAGGAATCAGTAAAAAAAAATTCGATAGTAATTAAGGAGGGGCCAAGAGCTATGCCCTGACCCACGCAAACAACTAGGTGAATATAAGTAGGTTAGTACAGACATGATGAGCACTGTACACAGTTACATGACAATGTAAATGTTGTATGTTGTTGGTTCATGAGGATAGAGTCAACGACTCAACGTCCCGGTCCCAGACCACGTTGATGCCCTGATCACTCTGGCTGTTGGTGCTAGCAGCATGAAGTCCTACGTAGGCGCCAGAGGACAACTGGTGAGGAACTGACCTGAGGTTGTGGCTCGTACGTTGGACCGCGTGCGGCCAGCTTTAATAGCCTGGTTGATCAGGGCTTGATCCATGAGGAGGCCTGGTCTGGAACCGGACTGCGGGGAGCGCTGACCCCCCCGAAAGCATCCTTTTGGAATGAGGAGTTCTAGAAAGGACTTTATCAAGCTCCCCTTTTAAGACGATTTGAACTCCACATGAGGGCAGTGTGCTGCAGAGTCTCGGGCCCATTACACTTATTTTTTTTTTTTTGTCATTGATATGTATCACAAGAATTGAAAATCAAAATTTTATGTCCCTCAAACCATCAAAATAATACATCACAATTTATATTTGTAATTATAACATAGTGTTCGCTTTTTTTTTAATCCAATATAAAAAGTTTTAAGGTTTTAATAATTTTTTTAATTAAAAAGTGTTTTCTGGTGCAGCGTTGCAACACCCCTGGAGTGAGGGGTGCCACCAAGACAGGGCGAGAGTGCCAAGATGGATGGCATTAGCGAGAGACGTGAGCACTCACAGGAGCGCGTACACCCGGTGACAGTGGTTACATATTGTCGGCGAAGCGGCAAGTTCAGTGTGCACCTCACATCCACCCTATGGACGGTAGCGCAAGAGCAGATACACAAAAGGATGGAACTGTGGACTTCTAAGACCCACTACACTCTAGGGGACATTCAGCGCTCCAGTGAAGCAAGCCAACAATACGCGCACTCAATGTATTCAGGAGTTGCAAGAGTAGATGTGATCAGGTACTGAAGGCCAGAAATAACTAGAACCATTTGATTAGTGTCTAGAGGCGGGACGAGGAAGTAATACTAGGTGAGTACAACTGAGCGACTGCTACTGGGAGAGTACAACTGAGTGAGTACTACTGGGCAAGTACAACTGAGTGATTTGTAGATGAATGGTTCAGAGAACCGACATATTGATAAATTAGACACATGTGCAACTCTTGGGTATCTTATTGAGGAAACGTTTCGCCACACAGTGGCTTCATCAGTCCATACAAAGGAGAATCTTGAAGAACAGGAGGAGAATAAGGTAATCAGTCCCTCAACCTTGAGTCGATGTGGTCAGTCCATCAATCTTGAATAGAATACGGCATACGTGCGGAGAAGGAGCTTATAAACCGTTAGTAGGAGAGGTGTAGCAGTCATAGGCGGTGTCACATTTGTTCAATGTGAGAATTCTTCGCTTGCCTAATTCTTGGGCACGACCTACTTCCACATTGAACAAATGTGACACCGCCTATGACTGCTACACCTCTCCTACTAACGGTTTATAAGCTCCTTCTCCGCACGTATGCCGTATTCTATTCAAGATTGATGGACTGACCACATCGACTCAAGGTTGAGGGACTGATTACCTTATTCTCCTCCTGTTCTTCAAGATTCTCCTTTGTATGGACTGATGAAGCCACTGTGTGGCGAAACGTTTCCTCAATAAGATACCCAAGAGTTGCACATGTGTCTAATTTATCAACAACTGAGTGATACTGGGCAAGTACATCTGAGCGAGTACTACTAGGCGAATGCAATTATGCGAGTGCAGCTAGGCGAGTACAACTAAGCGAATGTAACTAGGTGAGTACAACTAAGCGAATGTAACTAGGTGAGTACAACTAGGCGAGTATACAATTTCCTCGTATCTAAAATCTGTTTTTCATAAGTTATGAGTGTGGTTGTCTGCGTATATTCATCGCTGTTTTGGTCGGTGTGAGTTTACAAGTTTTATATTATGACTCACAGTGTTTTATCTGCTGTACTCAGCTTTCCAACAGCTGCTGCACAACTCCTCCGATTTACTGCAGCTGTCTCTCATTTTTCTTATAAACCATTTCGTAATTTTGTCACATAATGCAGAAATGTTTAAACACTTTCTCAATTATCTTTTTCATTTATATAATGTGTTTTAATTTGGTTTGTAATAAATAATGCCTCTGTGCAGTATATATTTATTTTATATAGAACAATTTACATTTACGTCATTTTAATTAAAATCGAAATTTCCCGATTTCGTCTCTTGGTAATATTATATGATAAATCTTCAGATTTATGAGGGTTATAAGAAAGATT
The DNA here is from genome assembly GCF_038502225.1 of Cherax quadricarinatus. Lineage (NCBI taxonomy): Eukaryota > Metazoa > Arthropoda > Malacostraca > Decapoda > Parastacidae > Cherax > Cherax quadricarinatus. The sequence continues at coordinate 21,750,827 of NC_091307.1, read as the reverse complement.
TAAGCTTCTTTACACCTTATACCTTTGAAGTTTCGAGAGTTTCTCTACTCTCTGAGCCCGGCCATGGGCCCGGCTCGTCTGGTGCTTGCCTGGTCAACCAGGCTGTTGCTGCTGGAGGCCCACTGCCCCACATATGCATCACAGCCTGGTTGATCTGGCACCTGGTGAAGATACTTGTCCAGTTTCCTCTTCTAGCCATGTTTCTGGTAAGATGTTGAATAGTCTGGGACCCAGGATGTTGATACAGTGCTCCCTTACTGTCCCCACCGCACCTCTGCTCCATACTGGGTTTATTTTACACTTCCTCCCATATCTCTCACTCCAGTATGTTGTTATGGCAGTGTGCAGATTTGGGACCAGGCCCTCAAGTATTTCCCAGGTATATATTATCATGTACCTCTCTCTCCTCCGCTCCAGTGAATACATATTCAAGACTTGCAGGCGTTCCCAGTAGTTCAGGTGCTTTACCGGCTCAATGTGTGGATGACATACTGGCTTACCAAGTTGCCTCTGTGATATTTTAACAGATTGTATATCTTTTTTTTTTTTCATTTACACAAGGGTTTTACATGGTTAGGTTAAGCTGAGAGCTGTTACTTACCTCAGCCAATTATTTTGAGTTTTATTCCTGATGGGTTCAAAGGCTATATATTGTCTTCTCGAGTAACCTCAGTGACGTGGAAATATAAACACAAATGCAGTATAATGTGATCCTTTATTGGCAACGTTTCGCCCACACAGTGGGCTTTATCAAGTCACAAACAGATCTACCTGAATGAAAGGTACGTGAATATTTATAGGATGTAGCCAAGTAGATCTGTTTGATAAAGCCCACTGTGTGGGCGAAACGTTGTCAATATAGGATCACATTTTACTGCTTGTGTGTTTATATTTCCATTGTGTCGGTATTTTATACCATTTATTTCCACCTCGGTGACGTGTTGAGGTACATAAAGATACGAAACTAGGATTTCCCTTTTTCGGTTATTTTCAGGTCCATCCTCATAAGCCTTCCATGAATTTTTAATAAAAATATCCTAATCTGATTTTTGCTATGTCTAGGTAAGACGGAAGGAGAGTGTGGAGGGAGGGAGGACTTTGAGGGAAGAATGATGCGAGGGTCGAAGGCAGAATGTAATACACAAGCGTAAGAGAGTGACCGACAAACACACACATAACAGAAGTGTCTGTGGACTCCATTGGAATGCAGAAATCAAACCAAGGAAGGGAGAGATGGTAGGGGAGAAGGAGAAATATGAGACCGCAAGGAGAATATGAATGTGGATGACGGCAAGTAAGGAAAGAGAGAGAGAGAGAGAGAGAGAGAGAGAGAGAGAGAGAGAGAGAGAGAGAGAGAGAGAGAGAGAGAGAGAGAGAGAGAGAGAGAGAGAGAGAGAGAGAGAGATAATGAAGAACAAGAAAAATGAAGAGGAGGAGGAGGAGGAGGAGGCCCAAGAGCCAATGTTTACATATTCCTCAGACAAAAATCCCCCGAGGCAGATCTTACTCATAGAACTTGTCCTCTTTAAAAAAAAAAAAAGTTCTCTGGAGAACGTACTCTTGAACTTTTCGGAAAACGTGTGAAGAACAACAGAGGAACTTTGAGCATAAAACAAAAAAATTTTTCTTACATCCTGTGCACCAACTTTATTTTCTGCGTAATTGTTGTATTAGGTAATTATTAAACTGGGTTAGAATAGATTAAAATTTAGATTACGTTTGTCTAGGTTTGTTTAGATTAGGTTAAATTACCCGAGGATGATTTCGGGGCTCACCGATCCATTGGCCCAGTCCCAGAGTAGGCCTCATGGCTGATGGCTTGGTTAACTTTTCTGTTCGTGCTAAGTGTATGCACTTCAACTTAGGCACCACCGCCCGGCTGTCCAGGAAATGATTTGACGAACTTGTAAGTTCCCCTTTAAAGACAGCCAGTGGTCTGTTGGTAATTCCAATTAAAACTGAAGGGTGTCCAAAAAGTCTTGGTCCCTTTTAACTTACTATATTACCTCTTGGTGTACTTATCGCTTCCCTGCGTTTCACAGATAATATTTTGAATGATCTGCCAAAGCTCTTTCTCTCGTAGCGAGTATCTTCAGTGCGCAGATTTGGGATTTTCCAGATGCACGTTCCAGGGTATACAGTTCGAGGGACTTCAAGAATTCCCAAGCGGTAAAGGTTCTCTGTACCTTCCACAGGTCTTCATTGTCGCCTGCCTCTAAACGGTGTCTGTTAGAGTGCAAGAGTATTTCGGCCTAGAGAGAATAATTAACTTAGAAAGCATCATCACTGGCTTGGCATCTCTTGAAGGTTCTGGCTGCTGCTGCTTCTCAGAAGTTCTGCGAGTCTTCGTCTTCGCCTGTAGAGGGACCGTCTCTCTCAAACTTGCATTTTTTTCTGAATGACATATAACTTGACCATAATATCAGGCAATAGTATAAAATACCGAGAGGAGAAATGGACACCAGTGCATTTACATGAAACGCTTTAAGGACGTGGTCGAAACGTCGTCAATGTAGCAGCAATACAACTACATTTGTGTACATTTCTCAATGTCGTGTCTCATATGTCATATACTGGTTCCTAAAAAAGGCCAAAGGTCGTGACTGGGCGAAACGTTGTCTGTATGTAAAAGTCTGCACTGCACACAGTGCCTTCTGAGCATATCTGTCGGTAAACCTGCCATTCCAAAACAAATCAAGACCAGTTAAGGCCACCACAGTCAAGACCACTACAATCAAGACCACTGTATTCAAGACCATAGCAGTCAAGACCAGCGCAATCAATACCGCCGAAATACCGACCATTCCAACGAAAATCATTGCAGTGACGACCACTACCTTCACGACTATTTCAGTAACCACTGCAATCACGACCATTACAGTAACCACTGCAGCAACGGAGCTGTTTGGAAACTTGTGGGAGGAGGAGGAGGAGGAGGAGGAGGAGGAGGTCAATTTTCCATCAGTGGGAGTTAACTTCAGGGGAACGGGAGTTTGGAGACGGAATCGAGGTAGTTACGGAGCAGCGGGAACGACTCTGTTCTGCTGGAAAGTGTAAGTGACCTGTTTAATGATTCGACCAGTCTTTATGGGGATAAATGGAAGGGGGGGGGAGGACTGGGGAGGGGTTTACCCATGACCTATTTTATTTTTTTGAGATATTATTATTATTATTATTTTCATGGGAAAGTGCTGAAACCGAAAAGGTTATGAAGAGCCTGAAGAGTGGAAGGCAATCAGGTTTGATCCGAGGAAGGGAAGGGTAGCTTTGATTGCTCACAATAAGAGACCCTCATAAGCACCGCATCAACCTTTCCTCTGGAAGTGTCAGAAATCTAGTCGACAGATTTCCACTTCGCTGTTTATTTTAACTTAAGAGAATTTCTCTCTTACTTTCTCTCTCACTCTCGTCTCTGAGTCTCAATACGCGTCCTTGCTCCAGCTGGTGACCTAGAACGGCGGGTCAGCCGTGCTGCACGAGCCATTAGATAGTACGTGCAGCTGAAAGCGGCTATCAGGACAAAAATTCGAAAGGCAATTACCCAAACTAACTCCGTACAGATATATACCTTTCCTCGCAGCAGTCCACCCGGCTAATTGCATCTGGTCGTTTGTGGGGCGCAGGGAGAGCAGGGACACTACTGGATGAAGGGAGGAAAGGGAGGAAAGCGAGGGAGGGCAGGAGGAAGGAAAGGGAGAGTAGCTGTAGGGAAGGTCAAAGAATCAAAGGGTAGGATGTCGGGGGGGGGGTGAAGGGAGGGAAGGCTTTGCTGGTGACAAATCAATGGTGCAAGAGAGCAGGAGGCCCAGTATATATAGTCAGACAAGCAAAGGGAGGTTACTCCCAACTGATTTTTCCCCTTTGTTACTCTACAGTTCTACTTGTGGTCTACCTTTCTACTTATCATTTATCCTTCTATTTGGTGTATATCATTCGACCTGATATCTACCCCTTCGACATCCTCGAAATGGTACTACTTCAAGGATGATGGACTGATCACTTCATCCTGACATCCCCACTGCTTCTGCCGTCACCTCTGTATTGGACTGGTCACCTCTGTATTGGACTGAGGAAGTCTACTGTGTGGGCCAAACTTGTCGAAAATATAGATATCAAAATGTTTCACGTGTCTTAGTCTTCCATTTATTGACATTTTGTATGTCATTATTATAGTAAAGTATAGAGGGGTGTTGTCTGTGGCAATCATTATTATTATTAATGTAAAACACTAAAGTTTTAGGTCATACAGCGTCTTGGAAACGGGAGGTGATCAGCTTAAATCATGGAAGGGAAAACAAACTTCCCTTCCACGGACCACTGGATCTTTACTGTAATCATGATATCAACTTGAAGGATGTAAAGACTTAGCAGGCTTCCCTAACTCTATCTTACCTGTGTGAAGACATTCGTAGCCTCGTCTACATACCTGTGTGAAGACATTCGTAGCCTCGTCTACATACCTGTGTGAAGACATTCGTTGCCTCGTCTACATACCTGTGTGAAGACATTCGTAGCCTCGTCTACATACCTGTGTGAAGACATTCGTAGCCTCGTCTACATACCTGTGTGAAGACATTCGTAGCCTCGTCTACATACCTGTGTGAAGACATTCGTAGCCTCGTCTACATACCTGTGTGAAGACATTCGTAGCCTCGTCTACATACCCGTGTGAAGACATTCGTAGCCTCGTCTACATACCTGTGTGAAGACATTCGTTGCCTCGTCTACATACCTGTGTGAAGACATTCGTAGCCTCGTCTACATACCTGTGTGAAGACATTCGTAGCCTCGTCTACATACCTGTGTGAAGACATTCGTTGCCTCGTCTACATACCTGTGTGAAGACATTCGTAGCCTCGTCTACATACCTGTGTGAAGACATTCGTAGCCTCGTCTACATACCTGTGTGAAGACATTCGTAGCCTCGTCTACATACCTGTGTGAAGACATTCGTAGCCTCGTCTACATACCTGTGTGAAGACATTCGTTGCCTCCTCTACATACCTGTGTGAAGACATTCGTAGCCTCGTCTACATACCTGTGTGAAGACATTCGTAGCCTCGTCTACATACCTGTGTGAAGACATTCGTAGCCTCGTCTACATACCTGTGTGAAGACATTCGTAGCCTCGTCTACATACCTGTGTGAAGACATTCGTAGCCTCGTCTACATACCTGTGTGAAGACATTCGTAGCCTCGTCTACATACCTGTGTGAAGACATTCGTAGCCTCGTCTACATACCTGTGTGAAGACATTCGTAGCCTCGTCTACATACCTGTGTGAAGATATTCGTTGCCTCCTCTACATACCTGTGTGAAGACATTCGTAGCCTCGTCTACATACCTGTGTGAAGACATTCGTAGCCCCGTCTACATACCTGTGTGAAGACATTCGTAGCCTCGTCTACATACCTGTGTGAAGACATTCGTAGCCTCGTCTACATACCTGTGTGAAGACATTCGTAGCCTCGTCTACATACCTGTGTGAAGACATTCGTAGCCTCGTCTACATACCTGTGTGAAGACATTCGTAGCCTCGTCTACATACCTGTGTGAAGACATTCGTAGCCTCGTCTACATACCTGTGTGAAGACATTCGTAGCCTCGTCTACATACCTGTGTGAAGACATTCGTAGCCTCGTCTACATACCTGTGTGAAGACATTCGTAGCCTCGTCTACATACCTGTGTGAAGACATTCGTAGCCTCGTCTACATACCTGTGTGAAGACATTCGTAGACTCGTCTACATACCTGTGTGAAGACATTCGTTGCCTCCTCTACATACCTGTGTGAAGACATTCGTAGCCTCGTCTACATACCTGTGTGAAGACATTCGTAGCCTCGTCTACATACCTGTGTGAAGACATTCGTAGCCTCGTCTACATACCTGTGTGAAGACATTCGTAGCCTCGTCTACATACCTGTGTGAAGACATTCGTAGCCTCGTCTACATACCTGTGTGAAGACATTCGTAGCCTCGTCTACATACCTGTGTGAAGACATTCGTAGCCTCGTCTACATACCTGTGTGAAGACATTCGTAGCCTCGTCTACATACCTGTGTAAAGACATTAGTAGCCTCGTCTACATACCTGTGTGAAGACATTCGTAGCCTCGTCTACATACCTGTGTGAAGACATTCGTAGCCTCGTCTACATACCTGTGTGAAGACATTTGTAGCCTCGTCTACATACCTGTGTGAAGACATTCGTTGCCTCGTCTACATACCTGTGTGAAGACATTCGTAGCCTCGTCTACATACCTGTGTGAAGACATTCGTTGCCTCGTCTACATACCTGTGTGAAGACATTTGTAGCCTCGTCTACATACCTGTGTGAAGACATTCGTTGCCTCGTCTATATACCTGTGTGAAGACATTCGTTGCCTCGTCTACATACCTGTGTGAAGACATTCGTAGCCTCGTCTACATACCTGTGTGAAGACATTCGTAGCCTCGTCTATATACCTGTGTGAAGACATTCGTAGCCTCGTCTACATACCTGTGTGAAGACATTCGTAAGTCTTGTCTAAATACCTCTGAAGATATTCGTAGTCTTATCCACATACCTGTACCACATACCACACACCTTCGTAGCCATGTCTACACACCTGTATGAAGACATCTGTAGTCTACATACCTGAAAGAAAACAAGAAATCTTTGAGACACTTCTCAGAGAGATACAACACAAAACAGTTCCAGTTACACAAAAAATACAAACACCATAAGCTACAATATATATATATATATATATATATATATATATATATATATATATATATATATATATATATATATATATATATATATTATATACACTCCTACCATACTCAAAACAGAAATTATCCAACCCCCCCTTCTCCAATTTTTCACCATCATTGTCCACAAAGACTCCTTGAAGCCACCACCACCAACAGCCTGGCTGAATAAGCACTCAATAAAATCACTCCGTGTGTCAACAACAGACTTGGCAGATGGTGCAAAGTATCTCCAGAAAAAAGCAGGGACGCGACGAGTGCCCTGAGAGAGAACTCAGTGAGTGTCAGAGGCTACTGACTATTTCAACGCTCTCCCTCCGAGCATACGGGAAATTACCACAGATCTTCCTGGCCAATCGGGCTGTGGTTCGTATGCCTACTGATAGCAGAAACAGCCTGGTTGTAATACTGCTGGTAGAATTACCCACAATATGTTGGGTTAAAGGATTTAAGTGCAACTAATGCGACGTTTTAACGTAGATACTACTACTAATGCTACTACTATTACTACTACCACAAGTACCACAACTACTACCATCACCAATACTACTACCACCACCACAAGTACTACTGCTATTATTACTACTACCACAAGTACCACGACTACTACCATCACCAATACTACTACCACCACCACAAGTACTACTACTATTACTACTACCACAAGTACCACAACTACTACCATCACCAATCCTACCACCACCATCACAAGTATTACTACTGCTATTACTACCACAGTACCACGACTACTACCATCACCAATATTACCACCACCACAAGTACTACTATTACTACTACCACAAGTACCACAACTACTACCATCACCAATACTACTACCACCACCACAAGTATTACTACTACTATTAATACTACCACAGTACCACGACTACTACCATCACCAATATTACCACCACCACAAGTGCTACTATTACTACTACCACAAGTACCACAACTACTACCATCACCAATCCTACCACCACCACAAGTATTATTACTGCTATTACTACTACCACAAGTACCACAACTTCTACTATCACCAATATTACCACCACCACAAGTACTACTATTACTACTACCACAAGTACCACAACTACTACCATCACCAATATTACCACCACCACCACAAGTACTACTACCTACATCAATTACATAATACGTACTTTGCATCCGCTCTAAAACCTTTATATATTCTCAGTGTCCCTGTACTGTTTGTAACGGTTTACCTTTGATATACCTTTGAAGTGTTTCGAGAGTAAAATCTACTCTCTGAGCCCGACCAAGGGCCAGGCTCGTCTGGTGCTTCCCTGGTCAACCAGGCTGTTGCTGCTGGAGTGGGAAACGTTGTCACAATAAAAACGTCGCATTATTTGCATTTCTGTCCTTTTACCTAATAGCCTGGTTGATCAGGCCTTGATTCACAAGGGGACCAGATCTTGGGTCAGGCCTCGGGGGGCGCTGACCCCTGGAAACATCCTTCAGGTGTCTAACAAGAATGTCTGGTCTCAGGCCGGCCCAGCAAGGCTAAAAAAAAAAACATTCATCTCAGGCATAGGAGAGAGAGAGAGAGAGAGAGAGAGAGAGAGAGAGAGAGAGAGACGCAAGGAGTGAATTATTAATTTGTGAACAAGCGTTAAAATCCCAAGAGTCAACAGCTCCTGGCCCAATCTCCTAGACATCACAGATTTCTGTTGTTTTGGAGGGGTTTAATTATATCTACTGAGAAGTAAAACACAGGTGCAACCTAGGAATCTTTATTGTTGAAACGTATCGCCTGCGCTGAAGGCTTCGTCGGTCGATTATAGAGGTGATTTACGCAGTAGAGGAAGCGGAGAGTAACTCTCGGGTAATCAGTCCCTCCGCCTTGAGGTAAGATATTCAAGTCTCTTAGTTTCTTGTACCAAGGCTGAGGGACTGATTACCTCATAACACTGACTGATGAAACCTGCAGAGAAGACGATTCGTTTCGACCATAAAGATTCATGGTGTTACTCATGCGTCTTACTCATCAGCTTGTCGGTACTGTATACCGTTTATATGATCGTATCTACTCTTGAAGCTGCGTATTTAGTCTTCTGTCACCACTGTCTCAATCATTACACTCAACATCCCTCAGACTAAAGAAACACTGTTTGGTGTGTGGATGGAGGATAGAATAGTGTCAGCTGTGTGGATAAAGGAGAAACGTTGTTTCTGCTGTGTGGATAGAGGATAGGACTGTGTCTGCTGTGTGGATAGAGGATAGGACTGTGTCTGCTGTGTGGATAGAGGATAGGACTGTGTCTGCTGTGTGGATAGAGAAGAGATTTCAATCATCCTGGTCACGAGCCTTGAGTAGTATAATAGTCATGCAGGTAAAATAAGAAAACAATTACTATTACTACTACTATCTATGACATACCTGTCGCTGCTCCTATTACTACAACAACTACTAGTTCAACTACTGCCTTTATAACTAACGCTATTAGTTCTTTTAATGCTGCTACAGCTACCATTAATAGTACTATAATTAATACTACTACAGGTAGTACTGCTAGCACTAGTAGTAGTAGTACAGCTACTACTACTACTACTACCAACAGTACAGCAACTACTACTACTACTACTACTACCACCAACAGTACAGCAACTACTACTACTACTACCACCAACAGTACAGCAACTACTACTACTACCACCAACAGTACAGCAACTACTACTACTACTACCACCAACAGTAGAGCCACGAACTACTGGTCCGTAAGAGATAAACACATCTCTCGGCCTAGGAAACATCATGTAAACATTTCTGTAGTGTTGACCTCAGACATGTGCAGAAATGTGGAATGTGTAGCAACATTTGCCGGCCACTGTAACCGCATCTCTGGATGCTGCGATCTATCTCAAAAGCTCTTATCGGCTTCATGACGTGAAATCCTGAAGGCTGTATACTCTTGGTAAGTCCATTACAAGGCTACAGATGCTGTTGTACTCTCTGTGCAGCTCTGCAAGCCGTGTCTTCACGCAGGAGGGCTGGTCTGGGACCGGGCCGCAGGGGGCGATGACTCCCCTCCCCCCAGAATTGACTACAGGTAGCTTATAGGTAAGCAGATTGTTCCTTGCTGCGCTCTGCAGTATTCAGCCAGTGCTGGCAGCCTCCCGGTGCAACTCATTCTCACACCAGGAGTAATACTCGCGCAGATTTGAACGTTTTCTATCTGCGCTTAGCCAGTGTGTTGCCAGGCGTTTGATGTATGTTTCTGCTTAAATTTGCGTGTTTGTGGTTAAATGTGTTTTACAGGTTTTTGTATTTAAACCCAACCTGCTTAACCTGGCCCAAAAAAAAAAAACACACACACACACACAAATACACCTGACAAACATACACACGCTCGACCCCTGCAACTACGAATAGGTGAGTACATACAAACACACACACAAACAACGCTCCTCAGGCTCGTCTTGTTCGGGGTTTCCCTCCCGCCGATTAAGCACTTTAAAAACACTTAAAAGTTGCAAAGATTTGGAACCAAATTAGTCCCAGAGCTAAGAGTGATACATTATGAGAACAGACTAATGAAATTGACCCAGAGGACCCAGGAAGAAAGGCGAACAACGGAGGATACGATTACGACGTACATAATACTCGAGAGGACTTGCTCAAGCTGATAAGGACTTATTTTTTAGCAAAATGCGGAGAACACGCACAAGAGGTTATGGATGGAAGCTAAAAGCCCAGGTGAGTCACAGGGATACTAAAAGCCCAGGCGAGTCACAGGGATACTAAAAGTCCAGGTGAGTCACAGAGATACTAAAAGCCCAGGTGAGTCACAGGGATACTAAAAGCCCAGGTGAGTAACAGGGATACTAAAAGCCCAGGTGAGTAACAGGGATACTAAAAGCCCAGGTGAGTCCCAGGGATACTAAAAGCCCAGGTGAGTCACAGGGATACTAAAAGCCCAGGTGAGTCACAGGGATACTAAAAGCCCAGGTGAGTCACAGGGATACTAAAAGCCCAGGTGAGTCCCAGGGATACTAAAAGCCCAGGTGAGTCACAGGGATACTAAAAGCCCAGGTGAGTCACAGGGATACTAAAAGCCCAGGTGAGTCACAGGGATACTAAAAGCCCAGGTGAGTCACAGGGATACTAAAAGCCCAGGTGAGTCACAGGGATACTAAAAGCCCAGGTGAGTCACAGGGATACTAAAAGCCCAGGTGAGTCACAGGGATACTAAAAATCCAGGTGAATCACAGGTATACTAAAAGCCCAGGTGACTCACATGGATACTAAAAGCCCAGGTGAGTCATAAGGATACTAAAAGTCCAGGTGAGTCACAGGGATACTAAAAGCCCAGGTGAGCCCCAGGGATACTAAAAGCCCAGGTGAGTCACAGGGATACTAAAAGCCCAGGAGAGTCACAGGGATACTAAAAGCCCAGGTGAGTAACAGGGATACTAAAAACCCAGGTGAGCCCCAGGGATACTAAAAGCCCAGGTGAGTAACAGGGATACTAAAAGCCCAGGTGAGTCACAGGGATACTAAAAGCCCAGGTGAGTCCCAGGGATACTAAAAGCCCAGGTGAGTCACAGGGATACTAAAAGCCCAGGTGAGTCACAGGGATACTAAAAGCCCAGGTGAGTCACAGGGATACTAAAAGCCCAGGTGAGTAACAGGGATACTAAAAGCCCAGGTGAGCCCCAGGGATACTAAAAACCCAGGTGAGTCACAGGGATACTAAAAGCCCAGGTGAGTCACAGGGATACTAAAAGCCCAGGTGAGTCACAGGGATACTAAAAGCCCAGGTGAGTCACAGGGATACTAAAAGCCCAGGTGAGCCCCAGGGATACTAAAAGCCCAGGTGAGTCACAGGGATACTAAAAGCCCAGGTGAGTAACAGGGATACTAAAAGCCCAGGTGAGTCACAGGGATACTAAAAGCCCAGGTGAGTCACAGGGATACTAAAAGCCCAGGTGAGTCACAGGGATACTAAGAAGTACTTTTTCAGTCTCAAGAAGTGGAAGTGGTGGGGATGAACTGCATGAACAATTTCAAGAATGCAAATATCATTGGTCTTGAAGAATTATACATCACAGCAGGGAAGAGAGAAAGTTAGGACGTCATTTCGGTCCCATTTGGCTCCCTCATCTTCGTGTGTTAATGTGACTTGTAAATGGTCCAAGTCGGTCCGGAAAGTCATTACCTTCTTTCTCCTATTATTATATCATGGGGAGCGCTAAACCTGTATGGATTATACAGCGCCTGTGTGTGTGGGGGGAATGGAAGCCATTTAGGTCTAATTCAGGGAATTGGAGCACAGATACAATCCCTTAGATCAAGAGCCCCTCACCAGCATCAAGGAACCTCTCTTGATGGAGTTCTCTCTATGTGCGGGTTATATTTGTGACAGAGTTATTTGTGACAGAGATATTGTACTGAATATTGTACATTGTCTACACAACTCGGACCCCCATCTAACTCTTCTTCCAGATACGATAACAAATCAGAAGCAGGCACACGGGTGAACAATGCCGTGACGTCAGAACTTACTACCTTAAAATCGTTAGACATGTTAACATTTCTGCAATTTATCAATGAGGTCAACGTTGTTTTTCACGTGGACTAACTGGAATTTGTGAGCACAAGAAGAGGTAAACACGAGAAGAAAAGTCGAGATGATGTGCCCATCACTGGCTGAGGTACAACAGCTGGCTCATCCAGCTGCCCCTCACTGGTTGAGGCACCAGAGCTGGCTCATCCAGCTGCCCCTCACTGGTTGAGGCACCAGAGCTGGCTCATCCAGCTGCCCCTCACTGGTTGAGGCACCAGAGCTGGCTCATCCAGCTGCCCCTCACTGGCTGAGGCACCAGAGCTGGCTCATCCAGCTGCCCCTCACTGGCTGAGGCACCAGAGCTGGCTCATCCAGCTGCCCCTCACTGGCTGAGGCACAACAGCTGGCTCATCCAGCTGCTCCTCACTCACCCACGAACGCAATCATTCCATAATCCTCTCCTCTTTCCTCTCTGTCCTCCATCCATCCAGGAGGGAAGGGCAGAGAGAAAAATATATACACGGGACTAGAAGGAAAATGACAGAAAACTTGAAAGAGGAAAAGGAAGCAGAGGAAGAAAAGGGAGAGAGAGAGAGAGAGAGAGAGAGAGAGAGAGAGAGAGAGAGAGAGAGAGAGAGAGAGAGAGAGAGAGAGAGAGAGAGAGAGAGAGAGAGAGAGACATCAGTGCTATTTATCTATGTTAAAAATTGTATAAAATACCGACAAGTTGATGATTAAGACACACGTGCAACAATTGGTTATGTTAATTGATGAAACGTTTCGCCTGCACAGTAGGCTTCTTCAGTCAAATACAAAGAATGGACTGAAGATAGCAAGAAGTGACAAGACATGGATGATGTAATCAGTCCATTCTGTGTACCTTTCAGTAATTTACTAAGGACGTCCCTTGTATGGGCCAGTAGGCCTGCTGCAGTGCTCCTCCATTCCTATGTACTTTAGATCTGTCTATTAGATATTCCTTAATCCACATTAAAAGTGCTTCTTAAAGCCCCACCACTAGTGAAGTAATGTGCCTGGGTATGTGATGAAGGTGAAGTACTGTGCCTGGGTATGTGATGAAGGTGAAGTACTGTGCCTGGGTATGTGATGAAGGTGAAGTACTGTGCCTGGGTATGTGATGAAGGTGAAGTACTGTGCCTGGGTATGTGATGAAGGTGAAGTCCTGTGCCTGGGTATGTGATGAAGGTGAAGTACTGTGCCTGGGTATGTGATGAAGGTGAAGTACTGTGCCTGGGTATGTGATGAAGGTGAAGTACTGTGCCTGGGTATGTGATGAAGGTGAAGTCCTGTGCCTGGGTATGTGATGAAGGTGAAGTACTGTGCCTGGGTATGTGATGAAGGTGAAGTACTGTGCCTGGGTATGTGATGAAGGTGAAGTACTGTGCCTGGGTATGTGATGAAGGTGAAGTACTGTGCCTGGGTATGTGATGAAGGTGAAGTACTGTGCTTGGGTATGTGATGAAGGTGAAGTCCTGTGCCTGGGTATGTGATGAAGGTGAAGTACTGTGCCTGGGTATGTGATGAAGGTGAAGTACTGTGCCTGGGTATGTGATGAAGGTGAAGTACTGTGCCTGGGTATGTGATGAAGGTGAAGTACTGTGCCTGGGTATGTGATGAAGGTGAAGTCCTGTGCCTGGGTATGTGATGAAGGTGAAGTCCTGTGCCTGGGTATGTGATGAAGGTGAAGTCCTGTGCCTGGGTATGTGATGAAGGTGAAGTACTGTGCCTGGGTATGTGATGAAGGTGAAGTACTGTGCCTGGGTATGTGATGAAGGTGAAGTACTGTGCCTGGGTATGTGATGAAGGTGAAGTACTGTGCCTGGGTATGTGATGAAGGTGAAGTCCTGTGCCTGGGTATGTGATGAAGGTGAAGTACTGTGCCTGGGTATGTGATGAAGGTGAAGTCCTGTGCCTGGGTATGTGATGAAGGTGAAGTACTGTGCCTGGGTATGTGATGAAGGTGAAGTACTGTGCCTGGGTATGTGATGAAGGTGAAGTACTGTGCCTGGGTATGTGATGAAGGTGAAGTACTGTGCCTGGGTATGTGATGAAGGTGAAGTCCTGTGCCTGGGTATGTGATGAAGGTGAAGTACTGTGCCTGGGTATGTGATGAAGGTGAAGTACTGTGCCTGGGTATGTGATGAAGGTGAAGTACTGTGCCTGGGTATGTGATGAAGGTGAAGTACTGTGCCTGGGTATGTGATGAAGGTGAAGTACTGTGCCTGGGTATGTGATGAAGGTGAAGTACTGTGCCTGGGTATGTAACGAAGGTGAAGTACTGTGCCTGGGTATGTGATGAAGGTGAAGTACTGTGCCTGGGTATGTGATGAAGGTGAAGTACTGTGCCTGGGTATGTGATGAAGGTGAAGTACTGTGCCTGGGTATGTGATGAAGGTGAAGTACTGTGCCTGGGTATGTGATGAAGGTGAAGTACTGTGCCTGGGTATGTGATGAAGGTAAAGTAATGTGCCTGGGTATGTGATGAAGGTGAAGTACTGTGCCTGGGTATGTGATGAAGGTGAAGTACTGTGCCTGGGTATGTGATGAAGGTGAAGTACTGTGCCTGGGTATGTGATGAAGGTGAAGTACTGTGCCTGGGTATGTGATGAAGGTGAAGTACTGTGCCTGGGTATGTGATGAAGGTGAAGCACTGTGCCTGGGTATGTGATGAAGGTGAAGTACTGTGCCTGGGTATGTGATGAAGGTGAAGTTCTGTGCCTGGGTATGGTATGTGATGCAGTGTGCAGAAATAAGACACATGCATAATAAAGACGTGTTATAACAGATGTTTACATTCCTTGTACAAAGATGGAGATGCTATATTTTTGTCTTTATTAAATACACGTAAAGAC